>NC_056733.1:370420574-370795574 GCF_019279795.1 Protopterus annectens
TTTTACATAGCATTGTGATT
This sequence comes from Protopterus annectens, assembly GCF_019279795.1. Classification (NCBI taxonomy): domain Eukaryota; kingdom Metazoa; phylum Chordata; order Ceratodontiformes; family Protopteridae; genus Protopterus; species Protopterus annectens. Next base: position 370,420,595 of record NC_056733.1, read on the forward strand.
TCTGGCACATTAGGGGAAAAACATTATAGACTGACATTAGGATATGATGAGAGACATTTGAGTTACTGACTCCATACACATCAGGGGATTCATGCTAATACAAGACCTGTTATTCTATCAACTTTCCACATTTGTCTGGTCAATAGCTAATCTTTCTCCATATATTTGGGCCTTTGTCCCACTATTATTTATGACTTTTTCCAGATTCCCTGCTCTAAGTGGTTAAGAGGTATGATGTGACTGGGGTACATGATGTAGCACGACACACAGTGTGACAGTCTTCATACCTCTTACTGTACATGATTTTGCAGAATATCCAACATTTCACCCCTTATGTCTGCCCTATTCCTCATACAGTTGTGTTTATCTGGTACTATACTATAAAATGCAGTGCATTGAATTGTTGTAAGTACTGACACAGTTATGTGATGGCCTTTATATACTGCGGCTAACCTGATCTGTTGCAAGCTGCTGTTATACTAGCCAACTTCTAGATTGCTCAGAGCATGTATAATGTCTGTAGGTTTGGACTTCTGTTCCCCCATTTTCTCTGGCTGTGTCCAGCTTCCTTGCAGTAACAGATTATGGTGTTATGACAGTCTGTGGGACTCCTACCATACAGGTAACTCACATGCAAAAGTTGAAGGTCCGGTCTGTTTCCAACCATCAACACCATCAACCATACTAAGGTCCTTAGCCCAGTGAGCCACACCAGCCTCAGCCAGTAAGGATTAATTCCTCACATTATCAACAGCATACAGACATACACTGTGACCCCTGCATTTTTTGGAAAATACAATATGTGGTCAGATTTTTTGTGACAGCCCTGGAATTGTGTGGTCTGCTGATATATCATTGCAAGTAAACTGTTACTGCAGTTGTATGGGAACAGTGATGTGTTGGGGGTAGGGGACTCTGGCATTGACAGTCATGCATCTGTGCAGTGACTCCATTGTTTGGCATTTCCCTTGCAAAATGCAGTGCGGTTTCCAGCCATGCGGCCTAATGCATATTATGGGGCACCCAGTATTGGACAGAGTGCCTGTTGTCCCAAGTAACTGTTAGTTCTCTGCAAGTAGCCCAGTAGCCCACTCTATTTCCTTTCATACATGCAGCACGTCCATAAATATCCCACCATAGTCTAGTACCCCATACATTTGTTATATAGGATAGTGACTAACCTTGCAGATGCATTGGTTGAGAGAACTGTCTTTCAGCGCTGATGCACCCAGTACACAGCCAATACATGGCTTGGTACAGGTTATGTGATCTGGCTGGCATTCTTTTTACTATGTATATGAGTCAGAGTAAGGTTTCAGTTCCTAGGACCCCTGGTTGTCAGTCCATGTGCTATTCATTGTCTCTTGGTCAACACCAGGGGATACTGGGCACACCTACATCTGCCTACATGGACAGCCTCAGGGGGTTCTTCCTCTGCGTCCCCCTGTGGGTATGGCTGTGAGGGACTGTGTATCCCTTCCCTCTGATGATCCTGCCACTGTTTCTGCAAGATCATATTGTGTATTATGGCACATACTGTGAACATTTGTGCACATGTGGCTGAACAGTACTGCAGGGCTCCATCATATATATCTAGGCATTGCAACCATGACTTGAGCAGCCCAAGCTCATGCTCCATGATGTCCATAGTTTGAGCATGTGCCTTATTATAACATTCTTAGGTGGGTGTGTGTGCATTTTTGATGGGCGTCATCATCCATGGTTCCAGTGTGTAGCCAGCATCCCCCAGTAGATTGCCATATGGGATGTCCCCCCTAGCAAACATCTGGTGCAGGTGTGATGCATACCAGATATGGGAGTCATGATAACTGCCAGGGCTGCCAGCACATGCATTTATAATAATGTCCTGGGCATTGCACATGACCTGGCAGTTGATGGAGTGATAACCCTTGTGGTTGACGTAGACTCTACCCTCTTCACCGGGTGGTGCTTTGATGTGTACATGAATGTAGTCTATGGCACCCAGTACCTCAGGGTAGTGTGCTACATGGTAGAAGAGTTGCATACTGCTCAGGGGTGCAGGGTAAATAAATGTGCTCACTGGCATATGTTAGCATGGCATCCAGGTACTGGTGGAGTAGCCTGGATGCTGATGCCTGTGAGACCCCATCATGTCCCCCAGTTGGTCTTTGGAAAGCAACTGTAGCTATTATCTTAAGGGCTACACATACTTTTGTTTCCACTGGGATGAGTTCCCCTCTGTTGGCTCTGGGTTTGAGTTGAGGGTGGCATAGCTCAGTGAGTTCTTGTAGCATGTCCCTGTCTACACTGTAGCACTTTACAATCACCAGCTCATGTAACTCCTGGAAGGTTACCCTAGGCCTGAACACTCTTCTTCTTCTCAGTCTAGGCCTATTGTCAGCTGCTGCATCAGCACTGACCTCAGCATCTAGCACATGCAGATGTAGCAGAGCTGCAGCATCCCCTAGCATGGCTTTAGTTAAAAATCCCATGTTTGTACGCCACCGGTGCAGAGTATGGGGTGAAATCAGATTGTAGGGTGTATGCAACTTTTCTAGTGATCTGCTGTTGGTACAGCCTATGTTTGGCGACCTGTGATGCATTCCATCTGCCAAGTACATCATTATCAGTGTTTTAATGGTCCAGTTTAAGTGGTACAATTGTCATCAGTAATTTATATATGATTGGCTTTCCCTGGCAATTTTCTTTTTTTTTTTTTTTAAACAGCCTTCCATTCTAAGCACTGTGGTGCCAGATATAAACAATGCTCAGCACTTAATGGACCCAACCTCATAGACAGGCATGCTCAGCACAGTGGCGTGTAGAGCAAATGCACTCAAACTAGCTAAAACACATGCCCCAAAGTTAAACAAAACTTAGCAGGCACTGGACACACACCCCTGCTCAGCTCAGTGGCGTGGCATGCAAACAGGCACCACTGAGCTCAAATGTGCTTAAAGAAATACAGACACACCCCCTCTTGATGTCAGCTACCTCTTCTGTGAACACCAATGTGGTTCTAGGGCTACATGGATGTGATCTGCAGGCACAGATACTTATTTTTGCTCTTTAGTAACTGCAGTTCATTTGCATACAGATCAGTGCACACAACCAGGAAACTACACTATTCCAGACCCTGCCTCCTTAGCAACCACAGAAGTCTACCATTGTACATACTCCATGCAAGGTGCTATAATGCATTATTGTCACATATTTTATTTTGTTTGTTTTTACACTTTTAAATATTTTCTTTTTGCATAGTGGCATGTCTGCCCACTGCTGTGTGCCATGCAAATACAATATGAGTATTAAAAAATTTATTTTACATTACCTTCCATAACTTTTTGGACACACAGGGCATACCTTTGCACACATCTGTGTCTGCTGTTCTATTTCTGTCCTTGTAACTGGGCTTTTACAACCCCTGTTCACTTTTTTTATCTCATGTACACAGAATTTTTCCATGTACACTTCAAACACCAACACGGGGTCTGCACTAATTCCTATCTGCTCACTGGATCACTCCAACACCCTCATTTGCATGTAATTTACCTGTTTATGAGATGATTTGCATGTCACGGACTAGTGCATGCCCCTCAACTCAGTTTACTGGATCGCACGGCTGCTTACTTCAGTGTAAGCTCCATGCCACTATGCCTACATGGAAAATTGATCCATGTAGGCTTTATTGAATTCCAAAAATAAAATAAACAGGTGCAGGGTACAGTGCGATACAAAAACACAAACTGTAATAATAAAATAAAATAATGTACCGAGCCTACAAGGCTAAAAGAAGACATACTTTATTATCAAAAAAAGTAGATGAATAAGTGCTTTCACGATTATCACATTGCTTCATCAGACAAACTAGTGATAAAACCAAACAACATTTATATAAAAGGTCAACCAATCAGCTGCGAGGATAAAACAATCAACATTTAAAAAGGCCATGATGAAATAGTAATACAATACACTAAAATATCTAGTTAATCAAAATATATATACAAAAAATACAAGCCGTAAAACAAGTAATAATATGAATAAAACATTAAATACTAATGTTTTAAAGGGTGTGCTTTCAAAAAAGGTTTAAGTGTAAAAACTCCATTTAAGCCTGGTGATTTTTCTGCATTAAAAAGCATGATCCATTTTTGTTCAGCTGCCTCTGTTCAATTCACTAAATCTCCACCCCTCATACCTACATCTAATATCTGAGGTACCAAAAACTTAAAAATGTGTGCAGAACCATGTTGATTGATATGTTGAGCTAAGGCATTAGTGTCTCTCTTATTCTTGATATCTCTGTAGTGCTCGAGAATTCTTTCCTTTAAAGACCTATTTGTCTTTCCTATATAGAAAGCATGATAAATGTGGCAAAATTTAAAATAAATAATGTTGGTGGTCTTGCAATCTGCATAGAAGTATAGTTCTATCTTAGGCCCATTGTTTGGGTGCATGTATGCTGATCTGGTATAGACATACTTACAGGCTGAACAGCCCCTACAAGAAAAGGTGCCTAGTCTACTCAATTGGACTCCATTTGTGTATTGTTGTGATTTATAACAAAGATGTTTCTTCAAAGACTTATTATTCTTAAAAGAGAAATGTGGTGTCATGTCTATTACTCCCTTCAACTCATGTATGGTATGTAGAATGTACTAGTTCTTCTTTATAATGTCAGAGTAGCTACCAATGCCACTTGAATATTGTAGCGAGGCCCTAAAGGTGTCACTACTAGCTGACTGTGTCTCTGTTACATCAGATACCATTCTATCTGTAAAATAAGCCCTACATCTGCCTACCCTTTCTGTCCAGACTTCAGAAATACAGGAGTCAATCTCTAATTCATTATAGCCCCTATCTAAAAAGACTTGTTTGAGGGAGGCAATAGCTGACTGCAATATGTGATCATCATTGTACAGTCTCATTAACCTATAAACTTGCCCTTTCAAGACATTACATGTAATGTTTCTGGGATGCATGCTACTTCTGTGCAGGAAATTATTCTTCCTGATGGGTTTCCTATAAACACTAGTAGATAAATGTCTCAAATCTGATTTCTTAAGCTTCACATTTAAAAATTCAATCTCATCAATTGAGTATTTGTAAGTAAACCTAAGGAAATCAGTAGTACCATGCATATAAGCAACAAATTCTTTTAGCTGATCTAAAGTGCAATGCCACAGCAAAAACATATCATCAGCAAATCGAACATACCAGGCTATGTGCTTTGAAAAAACATTGTTGTACAGCAAGCTAGTTTTCTCCCATTGTACTAATGCTAGGTTGGCGTAGTTACTGGCACAATCAGTGCCCATAGCCATGTCGACCTTCTGCAGAAAAAAATCTTGTTCAAAAAATGCATATGTTGTTCTCCAGTACTATCACTAACAATGAACATATCAACTCCACTTTATCATCTGTAAAACATTTTCTGTCATTAAGAAATGCCCTGATGCTTTCTACACCCCAATCATTGGGGATCTCTGCATGTAGGTATTCAAAGATGTGGCTGTAGATAAAGTTGTTGACACTGGCTAGTTTGGAAAATTTAAGGACAGATTTCACAATGGCAATCTTCCATTGGAAGGGCCTAATGGTATTGTTGACACAGGTGATCTAATGACGTAAACATTTGCAAGATTTTTAAAAAACAGGGCAGTAATTATTTGATCCTGTTGGATCAATAGTAAAAAATGTATTGAGGAAAGTGGGAACCTCTTTGATTTTAATCTTTCTAACAGAATTGTAGAGTGTAAGGTTCAGGGGTGGAGAGGGTATGACTGTTTGGATCAGACTGGCAGATTTGTGTTGCGAAGATTAGAGAATTTGCTACAAATATCTTGGGCGGTGATGAGCCCAGAGGAAGAGGGAGTGGTGTCTTTGCTTGGGGAGTTGTTAGGTTCGGCTAGTGATGTTGATCATACTCCAGGATTTCTTTTGGATTTTCATGTGCTGGGATTGGGAGTGAAAGAGGATGTTTGCTTTATAAAACCTGTTTTTTTTTTTTTTTTTTTGCTGTGAAAGAAAGTTGAATAAATTCAATGTTATGTTATCTGAGAGGAGAGAATAGATCATTTTTAGACTAAGTAATCTTTAGTAGAAACGTTGTGCTTTGTCTGGCAGCACAACTGATTGATGTATTTGTCCTTAATGTATATTTATGAGTGGTATCAATTTTCTTCTTTGATTTTCGGGTAGTTCTCCAATTTATCATAACTGATGCCATTAACCAGCTACTTATTCAGTATGCACTAAATGCAGAATGTTGCTTTGAAGCATTTTTCTTTATAGCTTCCTTTTCAAATATTTTGCACCATTAGCATTTCATTTTGTAAGTTAGCCTGATTTATTTTGTGATTTACAGGAAGAATGCACTTCTTCAGTTCAGATGATCAGCCTGATAAGTGAAATAGTTACGTGAATTTTAGAAATAGTACCAGTTTGCACCAGTTTTTGTAAAGTAAAAGCATATACCCAGATTCAGAAACTTTGCCTTATCATGCTAAGCAAATTTATGTGATGAGCAGCAATGCACAGCGTGAATGTTATTCAGAAAACCCAGCTACACTATATGGGAAGGCCAGACAATATGGTTGGCAATGTATTATACTAATGACTGCATAATGAAGCTCTACATATGGTAATGAGGCAAAAAAAGATGGCAGAAGGATTCAGAAATCTCTAAATCTTTTTACAGTGATCTTCAGCTCACTTTAGATTTGAATTGGCTATATTCCATGTTCAGAAGGGTTACATCATGCAAATATAATTGGGCTTGCTACAGCCATTGCAAATATGTTAAATGAATGCCAGTATATGACTGAAGTAAGAACTGCCAACACCTTATATTACACATTTCGTCCACTTTAATAATCATGAACTTCATCAGCAATATCATCCCCACATGGTAAATCATTTAAATACTGAATAAAACATCACATATGATCTCAAAGACCAATAAAGTGTGTAAAACACTTAATCCATTACATCAATCTGCAATATATAAAAGAAATACATCACTTTTCTTTAAAAACCCTTACAATGAGATGCATTCATACTAAAAAGTACAGATACTCATCTGTAATGAGTATATTGTGTTATGATGTAACTATAACCTTTGTGCTTGTAAAAAGCACTTTATATTAACCATGTCATTCAAACCAGGAAGTTGATCTGCATTGAGTAAAATTTGCCACAAGGTTTGTTTACATTCCAAGTTAACTTTGAAATTCCCAGAAAATAAATCATCATTGACTTTTTCTAACACTGAAAATGAAAACTTTTTGAAATTTAAACAAGTGGTAGCATGCTTCACTAACGCATTAGATGTGTCCTTTTTTCTTATAGTCAAAGTGTGTTCATAGATACGCCTGTTAAGCGTTCTTATAGTTTTACCTATATAAAAATGCTCACATAGGTAAAACTATAAGTACGCTTAACAGGCGTAGCTATGAACACACTTTTAACATACTCTTTCCATCTACTCAACACACTCTCCTCATTTGTGAGTACGTTTCCCTCACTGTCCTTTATCACCCTTACCTGCTGCACATCTTTCCTAGCTCTGTCCCTCTGTCTAGCCAGTCGGTACAGGTCCTTTTCTCCCTCTTTAGTGTCCAATCTCTCATACAACTCTCTATATGCCTTATCCTTAGCCTTCACCACCTCTGTCTTTGCCATGCGCCTCATCTCCTTATACTCATGTCTACTTTCTTCATCTCTTTGACAATCCCACTACTTCTTCGCCAGCCTCTTCCTCTGTATACTGTCCTGTACTTCCTCATTCCACCACCATGTCTCCTTGTCCAGATGTCACACCAAGCACCTTCCTAGCAGTCTCCCTTACTAGCTCTGCTGTAGTTACCCAGCTATTCGGTAACTCTTCATTGCCTCCCAGTGCCTGTCTTAACTCTTCCCTGAAATCCACCTCACAATCACCCTTTTTTAACTTCCACCATTTAATCCTTGACACTGCTTTCACACTCCTCCTCCACTTCTTGATCACCAACATCATCCTGCAGACCACCATTCTATGCTGCTTAACTACACTTTCCCCAGTCACCACTTTACAGTCTCCAATCTCCTTCAGACTGGCCCTCCTACATAGGATATAATCCACCTGTGTGCATCTTCCTCCACTCTTGTACATCACCCTATGCTCCTCCCTCTTCTTAAAATACGTATTCACCACATCCAGCATTCCTCTCCTTAACACCATACCTACCCATCACTTCCTCATCCTCTCTGTTCTCTTCACCAACATGCCCATTGAAGTCCGCTCCAATCACTAGTCTCTCACCCTACACCTACATTAACTATTACAGGAAAAAACAAAAATCTTGTCTTATGTCTAACAGTGCTCAATCTTAATAGATCCAAAACACATATCTTTAATAAACATTTCTCAACTGTTCCTTGATGAAATAGCAATACCAACAAGTCTTATGAAAACATGAACCCATCACAATCAGAAATTTGTCCTGTAATTCAGTCAATAATCAAAGCCTTAAATAAAGTTAAGCAGGGCAATTCTACAGGACCAGACTACATACTAGCAGTACTGACTGTGAATTTCTGAGAAGACTTCTGTCCTGTGTTGCTCACAGTATTCGGCAAGTTGCTTAACCTGGAAAAAAAAAACATGGAAAAAATCATTTATAACACCAATTCACAAAAAAGGCAAGGTGAATAAAATTGAAAATTATAAACCAAGTAAGTCTCACACCCATTGCAGGCAAGTGTTTTTGAATGATGCCTTCTACATATTATGGAGAATGAGACCCTTGTCATAGACAAGTTAGATTTGCATCAACATGGCTTCATTATAGATCACTTTACTTTGACTAACATGGTAGACTTGGGACTATAGTTTTGGGCTTGACAAAGACATTTGTAGCCAGCCACACAATTCAGTTTACAAGTCTTCTAAGCACTTTGGCTTAAACAGACACACAACACACTGGATTATGAACTAGTTAAGTAACCATAACAACACACTGGATTATAAACTAGTTAAGTAACCATAACAACACACTGGATTATAAACTAGTTAAGTAACCATAACAACACACTGGATTATAAACTAGTTAAGTAACCATAGCCAGTTCATGAAAATCGAGGGATATTCTTCAGATCCCTTGCATGTCACTTATGGCGTGCCTCAGGGGTCTGTCATTGGACCAATGCTATTTAACCTGTTTTTTTACCTCTATTCCCACCTACAAGGAATGCTTATTGGGCATGTATGCTGATCACCACAAGATTAGGCTTGTTATCTGTAAAGTACAGAATTATGACTAAAGTAATGAATATCTTATAAAAATCTTTGGATGGGCTAAAAAACAAACTAGAAAGTTTAGTGCAGACAAAATATCATGCAGACTGTTATTAAATATAAAGATTTGGGCATAACCTTCTCAGACAAATTCTCCTTCTCCAACCATCTGAAAACCATAGTTAATATAGCAATGAGGTAAGTCAAAAACTTAAACTCTAGGGACTTGGACTGTATGGTATGCTTTTTTAAAACTTGCATCAGACCAATCCTGGTATTTATCAATTCATTTTATATTTATAATAAATCTTAACTCACTAGACTAGAGATTGTCCTGTGGAATATGAGGAAGAAAATTATTGAAATTTCGTATATGGAAAAATGCAAAAAATTGCACCTCTTTTTCAATTCACCACAGGTATTTTTGAGAAGCTATAATTTAGCTCATAGGGCTATGTATAATGGAACTTTAATTTAATCTGGAGATATTTAATTCATCTAAATCCAACAGGCTTGATAAGGTATTTAAAAAAAGAAGTTTTAGGACAAATAAAAGGAAGAATTTTGTCACTCAGTGAATACCAATACCTAGAAATAAGTTACCATTAGCAATACGAGAGTTAGCAACCCTAAATGTAGTCAAGACACATCTAGATTCTTGGGTCAGTCATAATGTCTTCAACCCTATATATTTGGAGTTAGTGTTCTTAAATGGCCTTCAGGCCTGAACACTGTTCTTGACTTATTAGACTTGTGAGAATACTCCATCAGTTCCTCTGGCACGTGGGGGAGCATATATGGTTCCCAGATACTGCTGAGGATATATACAACACCATGCAGATGTACAGTGATATAGACCATTTCTCTGAGGTTTTGAGGGCTATAGACTGTACCCACCTTGAAATAAATGCCCCACATGGTGAAATATGAAGGAGGTGCATCACTCCATCAACTGTCAGGTGGTATGTAATGCACAGGGTATCATCTGCATGGAGGTGATTTTTATGACTCCCACATGTGGCACATATGCAATCGGTATCAGCAGTTTGTGAGGGGGGGACCTCCCATAGGGGCATCTTGTGAGTGATGCTGGATATGCCCTAGAACCATGGCTAATGACACCTATCAGAAATCTACACAATCAGACTGACCAGGGATACAACCATGCACTTTCACAAACCAGAAACATTCATGTTTTTGCTATCTGTATACATCTTATGGTGCCCCTTATTATGACACCACCACATGTGCCAAAATACTAATCATGTCTACTATGTTACACAATATTATAGCTAAGAAGCAGTTTCAGCAGGGTGGCCTCTTGAAGGGCCAGCAGTTCTCAGCACCACAGACAGAGGTCAGCAGCAGGGGTTGGCTTTACCAGATGGAGGTGGGCACAGTATGCAATGGCACTAACAAAAAGGCAGTGGATTTCACATAGCGTTACAACATAACTGTACTAGAGTTAAACAGATACAGTGCAGTAAAAGTGATATATCCAGAAATACCAGACTGTACATATCCATGCATAGGCTGGCAATGCTGTGCATCAGACATACCAGACCCAAAAAGCAATGTAGAGAGAGCAGGGCACAGTTATCATCATTTCTGCCGGTGGACAAGGAAGTACATGGGTTCATGTCTTTCACAGGAAAGTGTGTGTAAATGTGAGTGCAGTGGAGCACCAAAAGAAAAAGTGCTTTTATGGTTAGTTTGAGAACTTGAAACAAATAAAGCACGGACAAGTGCCAAAAACAGTCCAACTACTAACAAAGGCACTAGAGAAGCAGAAGAGGCTCGACTCCGTAGTTGAGCTTACAACACTTTAATGTGACTCATAGCACTCCAATACACGTATCACACATAAACGCCCTGTTACAGAACACAGTGCATTTTCGTTTCCTATGACTTCTGATGTGTAACTGATTACATATTGACTACACCCCTATCTTTAAATATCCTTTAAGCTAATTACCTAATTGATCAATAAAACATTTAAATACTTATTAATGAGCACTTCCATAGGGAACAAACCAAGCATTTCTACTTAACATGTAAAAACAACATCTACAAGACACATTTAAAAACCTACCAATGTTGTATAGTACCTAAAACCAACTTACATACTAAATACTATTATAGAATACATTTAAAATACATAAATAATACAAATACAGTATAATATACATTAAAGTGTTGTAAGCTCAACTACGGAGTTGAGCCTCTTCTGCTTCTCTAGTGCCTTTGTTAGTAGTTAGTTTGAGAACTTGATTAGGAAGATAATGTCTTCAAGGCCAGGGCAATGGCTATGTGGGATGTGTTCGGTGCTGTGTGTGTGTGTGTGTGTGTGTGCGTGTGTGCGTGTGTGCGTGCGTGTGTGTGCATGTGTGTGAGTGTGTGTGTGTGTGTGTGTGTGTGTGTGTGTGTGTGTGTGTATATTTGTGTATGTATATGTGTGTTTCTCTGCAGGGACACAGCCTCAGCACTTTGTGCAACACTACAACTCGGCCTGCTGCACAAGTCCAGGGAATGCATGATCAAGGTTTCAGCTTCTAGTGCACACCTCTGAGAACCAGCTCTTGCAAGGAGTTGTACTTGCTGTACTATGACCTTCACCAGGTGCTGTTGTGCTATGTAACCATGACCATCACACCGATGGCCACAACCACAAGGACACCCTCTCCCAAGTATAGACACCTCCACAATCAATGTTGCTGTGGAAATGTTAGTATTGCAGGAGCAGCATCTCACACATCCACAACCATGCTGTCTAACATTCGTGGATGTAGTGTGTGGCCCCTTGTCATTACTAGACAACCTAGTAAAGACACAACATGGACCAATGTGTGATTCTGTCTATCCCGTCAATATGAGGGATTGGGTCTATATTAAGAACACGAAAAACTGTATGAGCAAATACGAAGATGTCGACACGTATTGCGCGAAGTATGGAAATCCCGAACGTTCAAAACTGTGAATTCAGAAATGTTGATTTGTTTTGGTTGGCCCATCTGCGGTATAGCTCTGTAAGGTAAGTATGCAATAGATAGGACTTTAGTGTTAGGATTTGGGTTAAGGTAAGTGTATAGATAGGTAATGTATGTAAGGTTTAGTGTAGTGTTAGAAGTAGGGTTATTTTAAGTGTATGTATGTGTATTGTTTATTTTGTTTGGGTGTATGTTTGTAGGGGATGTGTGCAGTAGTTACGGACCTTAGGGTTAGGGAAAGGTAAAGGATAGTGCATAGTTAGTTGTGTATGTGGGGCTTAGTGTAGGGTTAGCGGTAGGGTTTTGGTGCTTTACCTTAGGTTAAAAGTAGGGTTTGGTTAGTGTATGTGTGTTGTTTTATTTATTTTCTTTGGGTAGGTAGTATGTAGCGGGTGGTGGGGTTGGCCGACTATGACAGTTCGATATTTTTTTTTCCCGGATTAGTGCGTTCTGGATTTTCGCAGTTTGTGGTATAGGTGTCGGCATTTAGGTATTCGGGAATAGGGTTTTTCGCTTTGATAATATAGACCCGAGGGATCATATATACAGGAAATACATTTTCATAGGTCAGCATGCCCAGCTTGGGTAACCCTCACTGTCTCTTCCATGGCCCTGGTTGAATTAGCCTGTACCTCTGTGATAGCCCTGTATGTCCATTGGGTTGCAGCCATGGACACACCAACCTCAGGGAGGGTAGTAAACATATCTCAGAGTAGCACCATTACCATCCTCTCTGTGTTGACCTCCCTGCCCATGAGTGGTGGGACAGATTCAGACATCTGTCTGCTGTTGTCAAGTACACTTTCCTGATCTATAGTGTCCTCCTGAATCTGTCCTGTTTCAGATGTTAATATATCATGGGTATCCACAGGCAGAGACATTGTCACATCCGTTTGTCAAGCACACACCTTACACCACACAACTCTGCTAGCTCATCCCTGTTGTCATGATCACAGGCTACAGATCCTGCTACATCAGATGGGTGCAGTTCCACAGTTCTGGTGCTGGACAAGGAATCAGCTGTTAATATAGCAAAGCAACAAATATCCAGTGTAAGTATGACCCAGCACCTTAACTACACATTCAATTAATATATCCTTGCAATACTAAACATATGATAAAAATTAGTACCCCTGGCAATATCTTGTGCTAATGGGTGTGACACTTGTATCTCCAATGTTCTTGTACAACATACATCAGATGGATTTAATGAATAATAGCCCAGAATACGAGTTAACAAGGAGTTGCAATTACTGATACTATGAAATAGGGTTACATATCTGGGACATCTGCAGTTGAAACTCTCTGGGGCCTGTAAAGCTCAGCTTCAACACCTGTTACAGCACCATGGTGCTGCCTTTAAGTAAGGTCAGGAACGCCTCTGTCTTTGTAAGAAGTGGCTTGGTCAATGGGCCACCAAACGTTGCCCTCTGTTCCCATGCCATGGCTTCTGCCCAGTAGCTGGTAGCCAATGATGACATAGTTGTAGTCCTGATCACCCTTAGCATTTACATTGTTGACAATTTCAGCCCAGGCATGGTCACAGAAGGGCTGGCCAGTGACACAGATTACAAAGAACCATCAGCCATAGAGAATGAGGGCCTGTAGTACCGCATCTATAAATTTGGTCTTGTGGATGGATCTGGATGGCCCACTGGATGCAGACCTTTTCTAAGGGCCCTGTTTTTTGGGTATTGCTCTGTTGGTATGGAAAACAGAGGAATTAGCAGCCTTGTTCTTGCATGGCCCTTTCAAACCTGTACAATACTCTTATCATACTAGGGCATATATAATGCTTAATTTGTGCCTGACAGTTGGATATCTATATCCACAATCTTCAAATAAATCTCAGACATGGTATACTGAGCACATATTCCTCACAAAACAATCACAGAAGTGCAACTGAGCAACAACACATGACTATTACTATACCAGTGTTACTAAGGGTGTGGCTATTCACATATGTGCAAGGTACACAACAGTAAAATAGTAATGAATATTACTCAAAATATGAGCCCAAATGAATATCTCTCATCTTCCAAAACAAACTTGGAGTCAACTGCTTGCAGTGCACTTGCAATGTATCCTTTAATACAGTTTTTGTCAAGAAATTTTAAAAGTATTGACAAGCTGACAGCCTCAGAGGCATTAGGGTATAGGAACAGTCAAAGGTAACATTCCATAACCGGGTGGATGTGTAAGAGGTAGCACTTAACTTATATAAACAGACATCTTACTTAGAAGGAAAACTTTAAGCAAAAGCTCAAACCTCTTTCTCAGTTGTTTTCTTCCATAGCACCGTGACATTTTAGACTTTTCATCGAGTTTTTATAATGTAGATTCACCCCTCTGGACATGATGATTATGCTAATTAGGGCTAATCTTGTAATTGTTCCTGAATCATTCAATTTGCAAGATGAGTGCACCTGGTCAACATTGTGTAGATTTCTGCACAATGCCATGCATACACCAGATCCACTGTGGGCAGCTATTTGCATGCAGAGGTAGCCCATGATTAAAGGCGCAAGGAGATTGTCATACTATATTTAACCATCTGAAGAAAGGGTTTGCTGTAGAAGTTGTATTCTCAACAGCAGACAGAGGAATAGAGGACTGCCATGCTTCACTGCTCAAAAGTGCAGTTGGAAAGATAACAATACACTATCTATATCTTTTGAGTTTGCCATCTGTTATGCCCATCAGTGCCCATCACTGTGCAGTGGCTAGAGCATGCAAAAACTGTTTTGGGTGCCAATTCTCTGCCATTTTTCTTGAGATCTTTTAAAATGAGACATTAAGCTGGAGAATGTGAGGGCACTACTTATTTTAAAAACAGAGGTGGTGATAGGAGAAGTTCAAGATTATTCCTGATATCCTCCATAAGTAGCACAGTCAGAGCTCATATGGGTGGTGGTGCGATACTAGGTCCCAAAATAAGGCTGATGCCTGGAATACTTTCTCCAAGTCTGTCACCCATGCTTCTAGCATCACACATGTGGGGGAACAGCACTGAGATCACTACAGTGACATGAATTCTCATTAGACTGACCTCTTGCGCTAATGAGAAAATGACACAGTCACCACTTTCATACTAAGTATAAAATATGTTAGCAAACCAGATAACCTGCTGATGCATTCTGCCTTCCAGTTTTTCATCGTGTCCTTTTTGTGTTTAGCCCCTGCAGAGATTGAAAAGGATAGGCAGATCCATAGGAGCTCCAGGGTGAGTATGCATGTTCTTGTAGAGATATCTGGCTTTTAATAGTAGCAGTAGTAGTCATTACACAATAATGTATAATTTATTTTATTTTATTTATTTTATTTTACATTTGTTGACCGGGATAGTCTGACTGGATACATGTCCATTTTCAGCGGAGGCCCAGGGAGAAAAGCTCCAATACTACAAATAAACCTTTACACAATACAAGATAAACCTTTGCACAATGCAAGAAAGAAAGACATGATTTACCGGGTGCATCAATATTGCCCTCAGAGAAGACTAGAAAGATTTATAGTCTATCATAATTAAAAACAAGTAAGGTAACACACTATCAGTTATGATTGAAATTAGGTATTGCATACACTGTAATTTAGATCATGTTAGAAAAAAGGAGTTAGTCAGGATTGGAAAAGGGACATTGCCAGTGTGTAGTAAAATACAGTCTGAGATTTTTTTAAATTGACTTAACAAGGGTTCAAGAGTAAGGTCAGCTGGAAGTGAATGCCAAATTTTGCCAACAAAGTTGGCAAACGGAGTCACCCACTGAGTTGTTAGTTTTGAGTGTTTGAACCGGCAGTTTGTTAGAAGAGTGAAGTGGCCTAGAGTTAGTATAGGAATTGATAATTTTTTGAAGGGCAGATGTTTTTTCAGGTTGGTTGAGAATATTGTGTGCTACTATGAGATGATGGAACTGAAGTAGGCTGGGCAATTCTAGCCACCCTACGAGATTAAGGTTATGTCAGTGGTGTGTCTTATATGTGGAGCCGGTGGCAAATCTGGCAATGTGATTATAGCCACTTGAGAGTTTGCTAAGATCAGATTTGTTCAAGTTAGTTCATAGGTTCATAGGTTCATAGGTTCATAGGTTGGTACTAGGCTATCAGCCCTAGGGCCTATACAAGCCTAGCCATAACAATTCCCTGGATATTTCTTCCCACATTATTTACTTTCCTGGACCCCTGTCTAGCAGGGCCACTGACGTGATCCCCGGGGTGAATTTCCTTTCTCCCATCCAATCGTCAAGGTTCCTCTTGAAGAGGTCCAAAGAGGCACTCTGCTTGACATGTATGGGCAATCTATTCCAGGGTCTGGGGAGTCTTTGGGTCAGGAACCTATCCCTCCAGCATGTTTTGTTTATTGTGATGACAAGGTTTAGATCCCTGGAGCGTGTAGCTCTGAGGGATTGGGATTTCTTTAAGTGTAGCATGTCCAACAGCTCTGGGTTTGACATGGCCTTGTATGTTAAGCGGAGATCACCTCTGAGTAGACGATATGCAACAGAGTATAGCTGGAGTTTTTTAAGGCGGTCAGCGTAGGGCATCTGCTTTAGGCCTGTGATTCTTTTAGTGAGGTATTTCTGAGGCCTTTCCAGTTGTTGCAGATGTCTTGAGAGGTACATACCAAATGGGGCGTTCTATTCTATAATGGGTCTAATGAGGGATGAGTACACTGGGACAATGACCTCCTTTTTTCTGGATGAAAAGCCCTTCGTGATGAGGTGTGCCACATAGAAGGATTTCCTGACTGTTGTGGTGATGTGGTTATCGAAGGTGAGACCACTGTCCACCTGTGTCCCTAAGTCTCTTATCACACTTTCTGTGTTTAGTGTACTGCCACCTATATGGTAATTCATGGATACATGTTTTTTCCCAAAGGGGATAACAATACATTTCTTGGCATTGAGCTTGAGCCCATGGCTCTGGCACCAAGCATCTGTTTCTGTAAGGCCCTTTTGTAGAGTATCCACATCATTTGGGGATTCAATAATGGCTCCCAGTTTGCAGTCATCTGCAAACTTTGTTAGCCAGAGTCCCTTAGTGTTGACCTGTACTTCAGAGAAGTAGATGCCAAACAAGAGCGGCCCCAGGACTGAACCCTGAGGTACTCCACTTGTCACTTGTCTGGAGCTGGATTTGGAGTCGGCTACTTTTACAGTGTGGGTTCTATCAGTAAGCCATTTAGCAACCCATTGGGTGACATAGGGATTAATGCCCAACTTAGTAAGTTTATCTATGATTCCAGAGTGGGGGATGGTGTCAAAGGCCTTGGCAAGGTCTAGATAGGCTGTGTGGACCACCTTACCCTTGTCCATGGCTCTGGAGACTGATTCAAAGAAGTCAATCAGGTTCAGGAGACAAGATCGGCCCTTCACAAACCCAAACTGGGTGGGGTCCAGTGTTTGAAGGTTGCTAATGTCTTTGTTTATAAGTTCCATGATAATACGCTCCATGGCCTTGCAGATAAGGCTAGTCAGACTGATGGGACGCTAGTTTCCGGGATCCAAGGTGGATCCCCCCTTGTGGATTGGGATAACTGTAGCTCTGCACCACTCAGTGGGCACAAAACCTGAGGTGAGGCTATGATTAAACATGACACTTATGTGAGGTGCCAGTTCATATTGTAGTTCATGTAGTACACAGCCCGGGATGTCATCTGGTCCCATGGATGCTGTATTCTTGGCTTTAGAGAGTGCGTTTTGTACCTGTGTGGCCGTTATTACTGGAATTTGGCAATCTTCCGGTATTGAGATGGGCCATTTAGGGGGTGAGAGGGGGGTGAAGTTGGCACTGAATCGATCTGCCAGGATATTGGCAATATCCTTCGGATCAGTATATTTAATGCCATTCTGTTTTAGCTCAGAGCAGATCTGAGCATTGCCATTTAGATTCTTGACATAGTTATAGAATGCTTTGTGGTTGTCTTTGTGATTACAGGGGAGGCATCTAGAAGGGTAGAGAGTAGATGAGAGTGGACGATGTCTGTCCTGGCTGACAGGGTTAGAAACGGTTTATTTTTATATAGTGATCCAGGTTTCTTATTAATGGTTTTGATGGTTTGGTTGACATACTTATCAAATTTAAGGTTATTGTCTGTTATTACCCCTAAGCATTTAGTATGGGCATCTGGGGAAATAATGGTACCATTGTTGGATTTTATAGCAAAGGAAAGTGGAGTGGACCTACCTGTGGGGGGAAAAAGTAGTAGCTTAGTTTTGTTAGAATTCAATAGCAAATGATGATTGGAGAGCCAGTCTTTGACTGTGTTGAAGGCTGTCTGGGATAAGGTCTGGAGGTCTGTTGAGGAGGAGGCCGAGCAGATCAAAGTTGAATCACCAACGTATTGGATGCAAGTTGCATCTAGGATGACAGTATTAAGGTCATTAATAAAAAATGAAAACAGTAGGGGACCTAATATAGAGCCCTGGGGGACACCAAGGGTAAGAGGTAGTAGGGTGAACAGCTTATTCTGCCAGAGTACTGCCTGTTGTCTACCACTCAGATAGGATTGGAACCCCAGTAAGTAGCATGGCTATCCAGGGAAATGTTTTTCAGAGTGTGGATGAGTAGTTGGTGGTTAACCATATCAAAGGCCTTTGAGAGGTCAAGAAAAAGGGCTGAGGAAAGCTTATTGTTATTATGGTTATGGTTCATATTGTTGGTGAAAGAGAGGACAGAAGAGGTGGTACTATAGTATGGCCTAAAGCCATGCTGAGAGTTTGCCAGCAGATTGTTCTGAATGAGATAGTGAAGTAGCTGTTTGTGGATGCACTTCTCCATTATTTTGACCAGTGGTGAAAGAATGGCAATGGGTCTATAATTTGACTCTTCTGTGGAACTACCACTTTTGTGAAGTGGTATAACATGGGATGTTTTCCAGATGGAGGGGATAGAAGATTCTATTATGGTTCTATTGATCAAGATGGAGATGGGGAATGCTATAGCATCTGCAGATTTTTGTAAGTACTCCGCAGGGAGGAGGTCTGCAGATAGGGTGGTTGGTTTTAATTTACTAAGTAGGGATCAGATAAGTGATGTAGAGACTGGTTGGTAATGTTAAGAAACCAATGGCATATCCATCATTACTGGTATACATGAATGGTATTAGGATGACAGTGCAATGTTAAAAGTGTTTCTTCATGACTCATCCTGTATAGGTAAAGTGGAGCCTCATACTTAGTGTTTTTGTTCTCACATTGATGAGGATATCATTGGGTTCAAAGCTCACCACACACTATTGTGATTATGAGAAACATTTTTGTATATTTTTCTGCCCATTAGTATCACTGCAGCAGTACAAGGTTCATATATATATAAATATATATATATGTGTGTGCGTGCGTGCGTGCGTGTGTGTGTGCGTGCGTGTGTGTGTGCGTGTGTGTGTGTGTGTGTATAAGATTAGTATTATCAGTTTGCTATACATTTCGCAACTTACAACAGGACTAGCTGTCTTTTGCCTATCACCTGTGATTGATATACGTATATCTGTCCAGCATGTTTACTTTATATATGTAGAGTAGTCTCAGACATAAAAATGCATGCCTGATCACAGGCACACATTGCTGTGCCTAGGAATAGTTCAGCCATTAATTTTCTATCTGGAAATTTGCATGTTGGGCTGCCTCTTGGTTTAGGCCTACCCTGTATAATCATCTTTCACTACATCACTAACCCACTACATTATTATCCAGTATATTGACCCCACATGGTCAAAATACATTTAATTGAAACATAGAAAAACACAGGCACACACACACACACACACACACACACACACACACACACACACACACACACACACACACACACACACACACACATATTTATACATATTGTGTGTGTATATTGGTTTGCTATCATATACTTGACACATAGGAGGTTGAGTGGAGCAGTGACCACAACCATTCCCTGAAAGTCAGCATGCTGAATACTGGCATACCCAAGAAAAAAGAAAAAATAACAAGCATAGAAACTCCATACTATTCCAGTGTGAGGTGCAAATGGTACATGGGTTTGGAATGGGGGACAAGTTCAGACGGTCAGTAATGTAAGTTTTCAACATTACAAATATTGGCATGCAGTACTTGCCCAACTCAACTCATCCTTCTGTGTGCTGAGCATGTAATTGTCAACTCCTATGTAGATATCCTCTGCTGAGCTGGTTGGTCCTATTAGGTAGCCATCTCTTTTCAGGGGAGACACAAGGTGGTATTTATACTTCTAGGAGAAATTTGACTAGGGCATCAGGGAACTTCTCCTACTCGTTACTGTTGTGAGTGCAAACCACTTCATATGAGCACTTCCTTTTTCCATTCCAGGCACAGAGGTGGCCTGGAGAAACAGGGAGGCAGATGGAGAGAGAAGGAGACAATGGATTGGTGAGAGAAATGGAGGAGAAAGCCAATATCAAGACCAGAGAATGTGTGCAGGCTTCTGAGAAATGTTTTAAATAAATCTGTTTGATGGAGATGAGTTTGCAAATGATGGATGTAAAATTTCAACCTTCCAGTTTGGAGGGTTTTGGGATGATTTACTTAAATAAATGGTGGTACAGAGTGAGACAGAAAATGAAGGAGACATTTCCGGGGGGACATTATGGAGAAAGCACAAAAGGAGGATGCAGAGGCAATCCTGAAGACTGGTGATGAGATGGAAAAGAAAACATATGCAGATAAAGTAAAAGAAGGCAAAAACAGAGTAGCAGAAAAGAAAAAGGAGGAAGAAAATAAAAAAACGAAGTATATGATGAGGTCTCAAAGTAAAGAAAACAAAGAAATGGGCAGGTATGAAGTGTGGGACAATTTAATAGTTTCTTCAGGTGTAAAAGCACATGCGGTAACGGCATTTATTTTACTAAGAGACATTTTGTGACTTTATATTTGAGACTGTTTTTTCATTGGAAATTGTTCTTGGAGCATGTGAAAAAAAGAAAAACTGTAACCCATGGAATCTTTATGTGATAAAAGTATTTAACTAGGAAACAAAAAAGAAAATTCATCCACAATGTTGAGCAAATGTTGAAAGAGAGACTTTGAAAGGACATTTGAAAACATTATGCAAAGAAGTACTGGGCTTTGCATAAGTTTATGATAAAAGAGGTTTATGGACTGGTGGAGGACATTGTAATATTGTGTTAAAAATAGACAAAAGAGAAAAAATATACATATACCAAGCATGATAAATGTGAAGGGGTGGAGTGTTGTAAAACACCAAGGACATCCCAAAACATGCTTTTTTTTCTTTTTTCTTCCTTTTTTGTGGAAAAGAATGGCATTTGATAAGTAACTGATAATAGAATTTGTTAAAGTTGTGAGGAAATGGGACATGGTGCACAAAATGTGAATTGAAATGTTATAAATGTAACAAAATTGGGCACTTATGGATGTATTGTAAAAATGAAATTAAGAGTAATGAAAAATTAAAGAAAGAGAAGAAAATAAACAAATAGAATACATTTTAGAACTAGTATAAATAGAAGACAAATTAAACAGGAAAAAAAATAATTAAGAGGGCATAAGAAGAAGGTGCTGAAATAAGCAATGAAGAAGACATAAATTGGGGATAGTAAAAGAAAAAAAATATTCTATTGGTAAAAGGGTAAAGGACAGAAAAGAAGATTTAAGGGACAAGCACAAAATAAAAATGAAAGGAAATGGATGAAAAAATATATAGTTAATGGTTGGAAATTGATATAATTGTTAAGGTGTTTGACTCACAGACACAAATACAATGTTTGATTCTCAGCTTTGAGAGGAAAACTTGAAAGGTTTGAAATGGCCCATTAATTTAACTAGCCTAGTAATAGCTCTAAAACCATGAATCAAATGAAAAATGAAAAAATAGAGTGTGTTCTGTAAACATGTATAGTATTAAGAATATTATAAGAAGAATATGGATTTTTGAGTGATGTAATACATGTTATGTAGATGAAATTGTATTAGATGACATTAGATTTTTAACAAAAGAAGGAAGATTACAAGCAGAGAAACTTTGGGGAGAAAGATAATCTGGAATTTGGGAAATGAAAAATGTTCTGGAATAGCCATATTCTGTAAAAATGTAGTAAAGGTATTAGATGTGACTTTAGTAAAAATGGGAAGATTAACCATTGTAGATTTAAATGGAAAGAACAAGTTTAAAGAATTATAACATTATATGCTTATACTAATTGTAAAGAAAGGGAAAACTTATCAGAATTTAGACAATGTAGTGATCAATATGAATATTATAA
Organism: Protopterus annectens; assembly: GCF_019279795.1. Taxonomy (NCBI): domain Eukaryota; kingdom Metazoa; phylum Chordata; order Ceratodontiformes; family Protopteridae; genus Protopterus; species Protopterus annectens. The sequence goes on from NC_056733.1 coordinate 370,443,072, forward strand.
TAACAGGAGACTTTACAATTTAAAAGGCAAAAAAGAAATGAAATGATATAAGAAAAATGTTAGAAGTTATAAGATGGAATTTAAAACTTTGGGATAAAAATTCATTGCTTTACAAAAGGGGTATCAAAGAAATTAAATAGATGTTAAAGTATCAGAAGGTTTAGTTATAGGAGAAGGAGAAGTAGTTAAAACATGATTTTCTGATAATTTTGCAATATGGCTAGAGAAACAAGAAAAGAAAGAATATACAAAAATAGGCAAATAAATAAAAAGGATAAACATGAAAGCATAGTACAAAGAAGAAAAGAGATTAGTAATGCAATTATGGAAAGATCATATCACTATGACAACATTTTATAAAAATTGGTCTGAATAGTAGATGATATTTAAGGAAAAATAAAAAAAAATGTTTTTTACAGTGACAGTATGATGTGAGAGAAGTAGAAAAAGAAAAATATGAAAAATGCAATTGGAGATTTAGAAGTTAATGATAAAAAAGTACTTTGACAAATAAAATGAATTATGTGAAAGACATCAAGAAAAAAATACAAGAATTGTTATTTAAGTACCGATATTTTTACAAGGAAAAAGAGAAGTATCAAGTTACTTAAAGATATTAGTAAAGAAAGATGCAGTGTAATAAGAAAATAAAAACATGTAAAATGAGAAGTAGAAATAACTCAGGAAAAGATTACAAACAGTGTAGTACAATATGTACAAGAAATGTTTAAAGAAAAAAGAAGGTAGTGAAAATAACTTGGACAGTAAAAAGGTTAACAGAAAAAAAAAAACATAAAATAAAGAGTAGGAAAAGGAAATGTCTTTATATGAGCTACATAAATTATTAGGACAAGTAATATAGATTTGGCTGTAGGACCAGATGGAATAGAGTATGAAATGTATGAAAACGTAATGGATCAGCAAAAAAATACTTTGTAAATATTTTGAATGAATGGTTAAATGAAGGTTTTATAAGGAATTATGTAGTGGAATACTTAAATTCATATGGAAGAAGGAAGACAGAAGACAATTAAAAAACTGGAGGCTGATAGCATTGAATAATAATTATTATAAGATATTTTTAAAAATAATACAAAAGAGATTTGAATCTAAAATGGAAAATATTATGGAAAATAGTATATATATATATATATATATATATATATATATATAGTATAAAGGGAAAGGTTGTCAAGAATTATTAATAATAGAAAAATTGCAGAGGATATGAGTAGAAAAGAGACATTAATAAGGCAGTTGATACAATTGGACTTAAAATCTTATGGGTAATAATGAAAGAATATAATATAAGTGAGAAAGTTAGGAAATTATGTACATCAGTGTACAGCAATAATAAAGTAGAAATAGCTGTAAATGCCTGGTATAAGCCAAACGATACACATGAAGAGTGGTATAACACAGAGATGCCCACTGAGATGTATAGTCTTTGTGTTAGTTATGAATGAGACAGTATGTCAAATAAATTACAAAATGAAGGTGGTGGGGTGTATAACACCTGAAGGGTTAAGAATTCCAGGTTAAGCATTCCAGTTATATTAACATAGGCAAATGACAATATAATAATTGCAAAAAGCAAAATTTGGTTAAAAGAAGTAATAAGTTGCACAAATGAGTGACTACAGGTATTAGGGATATCTTTAAATAAAGAGAAAAGTAAAGCTGATGTAGTAAAGGTAGGAGTATATATTTTAAAATGAATGGAATTTCTGTGTTAGGCTTGCAATTTGGAAATAAAGATGTAAGCAGAATTCAATGTGGGGAATGGTAGAAGAAATAAAACAAAATTGTCCTTTTTGGAGAGCATATAAATTATCATTCATAAAAAAGGCTTGTTTGATAAATTCAGTACTGATGGGAAAACTGCATAGTTAGCATGTGCATTTATGTTGTCACCAGTATTTGAAAATGAATTATTGCAGATAATCTTTTTCATTTATATGGGGGCTCTAGATTAAACCAAGTAAAAAGAGAAGTTTTGTATGTAAATATAGAGGAAGGAGGTTTAAGGTTAATTAACCCATTGGTGTATGCTGCTTCATTAAACGCACAAAGGGTTAAAGTGGATAAATAAAAAATGAGATATTAGTAGTAAATTTGTATAAAAGGGTGGCCGTGGTGGTGCAGCGGTTACTGTTGCTACTTCAATGAAAGTTGTTCTCTGGTTTGATTCTCGGCTGGGTTGCCTTCTGTGTGGAGTTTTCATGTCCTCCCTGCGGTCACATGGGTTTCCTCTGGTTGTTCTGGTTTCCTCCCACATCCCAAAGACATGCTGTAGGTGGACAGGATATTCCAAATTAGCCCTAGGTGTGAGCATGTGTGCCTTCTGTGAAAGGTTGGGTGCCAGTCTGGCAACCCGACACTGCCAATTGTTCTGCAGACCATTGTTCCGCTATGGCAACCCCTAATTGGGAAAAAACAAAAGAAGAAGTAGTAAAATTGTATAAATATAAGTATGATAAATGTTGTGTTATGGTAGAAAAGAGTGTTTACATGAAGAAATACAATTTTATAAAGAAAGAATGTTTTTGAAGAAAATAAAAACTGATGATATAAAAAAAAAGATAAGTATGGTATAAGAATGTAATGATAAAATATTTCTATGTAAAACCATGAGAAAATCTAACAGATGAAAAACTAAAGCCATAAGAACAAGAAGCAAATTGCGTAACAAGAAAATATAATGTCAAGATTTTTTGTGGCAACTGGTAAATAGATAAATTACTAGTAAAAGGAAATATGCCATATAAAAAGAAAAGTGATAGAATATGTTTACATTGTTAAGAAGAAGAAGCTATTGAATGTATGTTTTTGAAGTGTAAAAGAGTAAAAGGTTATGGGGAAAACTACGTAAAGAAGATTTTTTTCAAGTATATAGAAGCAGATAAAATAATCATTGATATGATTAAATGTGCGTATTATGAAAACAGAAGTAAAGATTTTATAGATAGAAAGTTATTTTATGTCATATGGATTATATTGAATGGAAGGATAAATAAAATTATGGTAAATGGATTTCAGCAACAATATTAAGTAAATATATATAAAGTTATTTTATGCCTTATGGATTATATTGAATGGAAGGATAAATAAAATTATGGCAAATGGATTTTAGCAACAATATTAAGTAAAATCAGATGGTGGTTATAGGAAAAGGAGTGGGGTCTAATAGGGATGAAAATGAATGATAGTAAGGAAAATTATGAATATGTGTAAATATATTTGTATATCTATCTATGTGTACATTCGTAAATATTTGCAAATATATAAATAGTTACAAATAAGAGTTTTATTTGGTTTAACATCTTATCTTAAGGCTATATCTATATTATATTATCTGTAAAAAAGGCTTCTGGCATCCATGATTATTTAATGCTTTGCAAAGTGTATTCAGTTTAGCTGTATCATTAACAACAATCAATAGAGTACAATTTTAATTATGCTTCTATTTCTGTTACCCCAACCCCCTTTGTTGCTATCCTTTCTCTTACATATATTTTGGTTTATTTATTTATTTATTGCTTCTTTTCATTTGTTTTACTGTTATATGCAGCAGTATCAAGATCTGTAACTATCTCTCAGGAAAGGCCTTTCAGTCTCCAAAGATGAAAACAGCAGCAGTGCCACCACTAACAGAAACACCCAGTGCATTTAGATCCTAGCCTCCCACTGTTGCTTCTATACCTCCTGTACTATCCCACACCATTTGCACCTAGTAGTTCTGCACTAGTGACTGGCACAATGTTACCTGCCAGTAGCAATATGAATGGAAGTCACTCATTTGTTACCCAGCAGGAGCTGGTAGAGTGCTGGGGGCTATTATAGGTAGGAGGTTGGATGCTTGCATCAGCTGCATTGAGAACATGGTATGGTGGCTTACTGAGTTGCATCTGTACCCAGTGCTGATTTTTCCTTACTGAGCCAGACCCAGTGAGGACAGTATCCAGATTGGCAATTAATTTCCCTTTGGTTCTTAGCTGGCAAATACTTTATCTGTGAGCACCCAATCCTGTGCCCCAACCAGTTTTTCTGTCTCTTTTGTTTCCATAATCTCTCCTGTTTTTTTGCAATCTTCCCCTCACTATTGTCTTTCCTGTATGTCCCCCTGCCTAATTGTGTTACTCCATACCCTATCAGCCATGTCTGCCTTTCCCCTGATACCTAACCTCACCCCTTTACCTACTTCTTACTTCCCTGACTTTCTTCACAAATTTTCCTTCTATTAAAATAAGGGCACCTGTCCAACAAAAAATGATATTATGACTCCCAGCCATACCTCTTAACATTCCAGATATGTGAAGAATATCTAGATGATTGGCTCATATATTTTTTAATTTATTTTTTCTTCTCCCCTTGCTTTCATCTGGACTGCTGTCACAGTACCCCACATCCAATGCTGGGTCTGTTGGCCATGCCTTTGCAGTCTTGGGTTAATACCAATTTGTCCTAGGACTAATAAGAAGCCTAAGGGCATCCTGGGAGGTCATGCTGTGGGAATTTTCTATATCAACCTATCCTTCTGTTGCTACCACTGCATGTGCCCTGACAACCTCTGTGGTGGTGTGCAGTGGGTAGATTGTGCCAATCAACTCCTCACTTTTGCAAGGAACTGGTGTCAACATGTTGCCCCACCCCTCATCTGTAGCACATCACATTTGGCTTTCCAGCTTCCTCCAGGAAGCTTCACTCACTTTTTGTGCTCAGGAGTATGCCTCATTACCCTTAAGGCTGATCAGTCTCATCCTTCATGCCACTCCATCATTCCTCCAAGCTACTAATCAGGTTGGCTGGGCTGTAGTCAGGGCTTTATGTCTCTACACCACTGGAGGGGCTTGACTGATGCCCATTTTTTTAGTGTTCATCATAAAATGTGTTCTTTTTGGCCAAATCATTGAGGATTGAAGTAATTAAATAATTACGCCAATTTGAGTTTTAGACTTCAAATCCTGCAGACAATGTATGAAAATGCCAACCCTTTTATTCTGTTAGTTCCCACATTAGTATCAGTAATATGTAAAATCTGTCCCTTTAGCCAGCATAGACCAGAGGTCATTCACATCCCCTACGGCTGTTCCAGTGTCTGATTGAAGCAAGGAAGAACCATCTTCTTTGGGTCTGGGAGATACTCCAGGAGGTTCTTCTCAAGGTAGCTGGGAAAGAAATCTCTTTCAAGAGGTAAAGGGACTTCCCCTAGTTAGTATTCTTCCAGGGAAGTCTCTGCAAAGAAAAAAGGTTAGACATTATCTGAGGACATAGTATCTGTTTGTAAAGATGATTTCCTTACCTTAGCCAGGATGTTATTACAGGCTCTTAGTCCTGGAACTCACCTTACTAGAGTGCAATCTCAATAAATAAATTCCTGTGGAAAGTTTTTCAGAGGATCCTCACATTGTCAGAGACAGGACTCCTTCTCCTGGAGATTCCCAAACACAACACTCTGATTCAGATGAAAGTTAGTCCTTTACAGACCCCTAGGACACGTTTTCCTTTTCAGAAACTTTTTTCAGGATGAATGATGTATTTTTGTGAGAACAGGTAAATGTTTCCCCTGAACTGAGGTGATACTATGATATGTTGTAAGTGGATGTGCCACATACTACATCCATTGCTCTGATTTTGCCATCCCCGGACATTATGTTAAATGTTGTCTCTGATAACCCTGACTGTCAAACTTTGGTTCCCAAAAAGTCTGATATCCTTTATAAAGCACCTCAAGCTTACAAATTCTTGTTTTCTTTTCTTTTCTAAAATGTAATCTACATAGCATTTTTCCCTCTTTGCCAGTTGGAAACAAACTTTTAGTCAATACTGACCCTTCTTCTGTGGCTAAAGAAGGTAAGGTTTAGCACATATTTATTAAGATTATTTTCTCTTCTTTTACTTTAGCATACAGAAGTTTTAACTACCAAACTCATATGTGGAAGTACCCATTTTGAGGGAATACTCTGCTACACTTCCTTCAGAGGATCACTTCTGTCTGAATTATATTATTTCTACTCTGTCTGAAGCATCTGAATATACTTTGAAGAGTGTCTATAATTATCTTGATACTTTGTCTAGGGCCACTGTTACTTCTAAAGTTTTGAGGAGGTATGCCTGGGTGCATATCCAAAAGTTTGCTGATGGAGTAATGTCTGATATTTTAAACAATATTTTAGATAATGAGGTTTTGTTTGGCCCTTCTGCTCCTCAGGTCCTCAAAACAACCTGATGAAAGAGGGAAATGAATTTACAGTTTCTAAGATTTTTCAAGTCACGTATTACAAATTCTGTAGTCCATCTAAAAGGCAACATAATGAATCTCTGCCACCTCCCATGAAGCAGGGAATGAAAAAGAGATGGCAGGAGGGGAACTACAAAAATTAGGGATTCTTTCAGAAAAATAGTCTAATCCTTCAGAATGATTATGTCAGGAGTGTTTCCCTCTCCCCTCCTGCTCCATCTATCTAGATATGTCCTTGAAACTGGCTGTCAATATTTCCCTTTGGCAACAGATTGTTTTAGACTCTTGGGTGTTAAAGTGGTTCAAGAGTGTTACAGTTGGCACTGGACACATGGGTATATATTATAACAATGAAAATTTAAAATTGCGAATGCTCCAAATATCGAAAATACCGGACCTCAAACTGCTTTTTGTGAGATCGCAGTACAGTGATGATTGGAATATTTGCCCTTTCCTCACTGTAGTGCCATCTCAGAGTTGGTATATACATATATATATATATATATATATATATATATATATATATATGGATCACCTTTAAAACCTCGAAACCGCGTTTGCCCGAAACACTAATGACCGAAACGAAAAGACCGAAAACATAAAACGCCGACAACGCAAAACACCGAAAACCATTACACCAACACACTACACGTAAACAACACAGTACACTACATAACATATGCACTATCCCTAACCCAAACCCTAACCCTAAGGTCCGACACTACCGCACACTTACCCTACCTGCACCCTAACCCTAACTCACTTAACCCACCCTAACCCAGAGTACCTCACCATCGCACACACACCCTACCTGCACCCTAACCCTAACTCACTTAACCCACCCCTAACCCACAGTCCCTCACTATCGCACACTTACCTGTCCGCTCCCTAACACTAAATCCCTCACTCGATCGCACACTTACCGAGTCCCTAACCCACAGTCCCTCACCATCGCACACACACCCTACCTGCACCCTAACCCTAACTCACTTAACCCACCCCTACCCACAGTCCCTCACTATCGCACACTTACCTGTCCGCTCCCTAACACTAAATCCCTCACTCGATCGCACACTTACCGAGTCCGTCCTTTTCGGTCATCTGCATTTTCGGTATTCTCGTCCCGTCGGATTCCGTTTCGGGCAAACGCGATTTCGAGATTTTAAAGGTGACCCATATATGTATATATATATATATATATATATATATATATATATATATATATATATATATTTAGCGGGGAGTGGGGAGGCATAGCCCCCCACAATAGTGAGTTTGAAGTCCGGCATTTTTGATATTTAGAGTGTTCACAATTTTAAACTTTCATTGTTATAATATAGAGCCAGATACACATACCATTAAAGTGGTTCAAGAGTGTTACAGTTGGCACTGGGTACACATACCATTAAAGTGGTTCAAGAGTGTTACAGCTATCACTGGATTTTCATACCTCTTTTAGGAGAATTCCTCCTCACTCTTCACACCAAATATTTATTTTCAGGTTCTTCAACACTTCTTGATCTGTTACTGTCATCCCTCTTTTGAGTTTTATGGTAATCTTAGATCTGAAGGATGACCCCATTGCCACATGCTTCAGAACATTTCTCAGATTGTCTGTGTCTGGGTCATATTGTCAGTTCTCTGCATTACCCTTTGGGTTATCTACAGCTCCAGAGTACTTACAAAGTTTCTAGATCCAGTGACATCTCATTGCAGATTGCAAGGCATTCACCTATTTCCTTATATAGATGACTTAGTTATATTTGCAGAGTGTTTTATAAGATGACAGGAGGTTTTTTTTTTAAATGGGCCTCTTTTCTCCTTACCACTCTTGGGTTCCAGACAAATGTTCAAAAATTCCTCCTATACTCCTTCACTCAGGATTGTGTTTCTAGGCTGTCTTCTAGACATCATCATCATCATCATCATCAGCCCCCTTTTTTCCCATTTTTTTCTACATGGGGTCGGGGAATCATGTTAACTGTCTCCCACTCTCTTGATTCCATGCCACACGCCTTCTACAACACGCATGCTTGACTGTCATAGATCTTCCTTCACACAATCCATTCACCTCTTTGCTGGAAGTCCTTGCTTCCTCTTACCTTTTTGATGTCTGCCTCAAATCTTCCTCACCAGATTGTCTTCTGCTTTTCTATACATGTGTCCAAACCACCGTAATCTATTCTCTTTGATCTTTTCTGCAATTGGAGCTACTTTTGCTTCTGCTCTTATGTCCTCATTTCTTCATCTGTCCCACAGTGTGCATCCTCCCATTTTTCTCAGGCACTTCATTTCCATCACCTCTAGCTTCTTCAACTGTTCTGCCTTTACTGCCCAGGTTTCTGTACCATACAGTAGTACTGGTCGCAACACTGTCTTGTACACCTTAATTTTCAGCTTCTTTGGCATTCTTCTGTCATAGACTACACCTGATACTCTTTTCCAGTTGGCTGAACCCCTTTTGATTCTAGCTTTGACATCTTCATTCAGACTACCGTTCTCCTCAACCACCCCTCACAGATACTTGAAGCTGTTCACCTGTTCCACTATCTTCCCTTCTATCTCTGTTCTCAGCTTCTTCTGATTTCCCCAGTTTGTTGCCATTACCACAGTCTTATCTGTGCTTAGTCTCATCCCATGTGCCTTCAGATTTGCATTCCATTCTCCTATCCTTTGCTGAAGTTCTAGCTCAGAGTCTGCCTGTACTGCCACATCGTCTGCATACAGCAGCTTTGTTGATCTGTCCCCTCCAACCTGTTTGCTAATGTAGTCCATCACCAGTATGAATAGTAGTGGGCTCAGAGCTGAACCCTGGTGTACAGCCACTCCCACTGGGAACCCCTCTGTGAGGCCGAACACTGTTCATACTTAATTCACTGGGTCCTTGTACATAGCCTGCACTAATTCTGCCACTGTTTATAGGACTTCAAACCACTGCAGTACTGCCCAGATCAGCTTTCTTGGGACCTTGTCATATGCTTTCTCCAAGTCTGGGAATGCCCAGTTGGGTTCTCTCCTCATCTCTAGCTTCTTCTCAAGTATCTGTCTCAATGCAAACATCAGGTCAGTTGTGCTGCATCCTGATCTGAATCTGAACTGCTCATCTCCCATCTTACATTCTACTACTCTGCGTGTCCGTTTATCAATCACCCTCTCCAGAACTTTCATTTATGTATTTTATTTATTTATTTATTTTACATTTGTTAACCGGGCTAGTCCAGCTGGATATATTTCCATTTTCAGTATAGGCCCGGGGAGAAAAGCTCCAATAGTAACACAGCAATATAGTAACACACAAATATGTCATGCAGTATTATTCAAAGAAAGGATGTTAAAATATCAGATACAGAGTATTAATGAGAGGACAGCAACATCTGCCACCTCTAATCTAACAAGATAGGGTAAGTCACTTTACAGTATGAAATCTGAGGTAATATACAGAACATTCAAATTTACATTCAGGACATAAGTTAATTAATTATCTAGTGATAGTTATTACTTCTAGAGGGGTATAAAAGTACTGACTGGTGAGAGGAGGCAGTATAGAAATAGCAGTAGAGAAAGTTTTATGGCTCTGTACTGCCCACAGTTGTGGATGTCCCCTTTGTTCTTGTACAGTGGCATGAGTATGCTTATTCTCCAGTAATCTGGGAAACGCCTTTCTCTCCACAGTGCTATTAGTACCCATAGGAGCCATTTCTCCCCTATTGCACCCAGGATCTTTATAATATCTGCTGTGACCTCATCTGAGCCTGCTGCTTTCCCTGACTTCATCTTCCTTAGTGATGTTCTTACTTCTTCTATGTCTTCTAGACATGTTTCAGCAAAAGGCATTTCTTACTCAGGAAACCTTGGATTTCTATCTGGAGACTTTCTTGAGCTTCTCCAATCAGTCTCAGACTCAGGGTCTTATGGTTCATGTCTTCTGGAATTGTCATGATTTCTCCCTTCAGGTTACATATGAGAGACAAAATGGCTTTTAAAAGACATGTGGACAAGGACGCCCGCAGGCAGATGCAAGGGGGTGCACTTGCACCCCCCTGGAATCGGCTGGCCGAGAAATTAATTTTATTTTAATTTAAAAAAAAAAAGTTTTTTGTTTTTTTTTTAAAGAAAGGGCATTCCTGTTTAAGAACGCCCTTTGCATCCCGTTTTAGTGCCGGAACCATAGGGCGAGGAGGAGGGAAGCACCCTCCCACTTTTACAGCTGCAAAACCTGACTCATGCATGTGCCGCGCGCTACTTAATTTAAATAACAAAAGTGCGCGGAAAAAAAAAAAACGATCGCATCAGTTCCTGGTAGCCACACAAAGTCAACTCCCACGGGTCGGTAAGTTCCATTTCATTTAATTTCCATATGCAATTGCAGACTGAGCTGTGCTCTGTTTCATTTCCTTATGCAGAGCTGTGCTCCGTTTCATTTAAGGGGTTTTAGCTCTGTTTCATTTCATTTTTAAATGCAGACGTTTCTTATGCAGAGCTGTCCTGTGCTCCATTTCATTTAAGCAGGCTATTTAATTTCATTATCAAGAGTTAGTTTCTGAATTTTAAATAACACAGCCGCCTGTACTGAGAATTTATTACACAGTAGAAAGGGAAGTACTTAAGTCCATTATATTGGCTACTTCTATACTTTGTGGTCAGAATGATATGTGTTTATATATATGAACACCTCTATGAAGATCATCTTGAGTGGATCCTGCTTTTTTCATAGCAAATCAAGACTGTGTGTTTTAACTGGCACATGCTGTCTAGTGAAGTGTGGCAGCTAAATGTAGTAAGGGATCTGGGAGTACAGCACGATGCAGAGTGGGTGGGTTGCATAAACTAAGAACTGTATAAGCTTGCTTCTTTTATTAACTTGAAATGTTGCAATGTATTATAAGATGTGAAAGGTAGAGTGAAAGTTTAGATATTAACATCTTAAATGTTGACAAAATATCTAAAGTTCAAAATATCAACAGTTAAAAATATCTAAAGAAAAAATATCTATATACACCAGGGAAGGGTATATGGCCTTTCCTCACTGTTGCACCACTTCGAAGATGGTATATATAATTAGCAGGGGAAGTGGGAGTGCAACCAAATACTGGTTTGAGATGTGATTAGGTTTTATTAATGTTTTATGCTTAGATTGCTTTTAACTGTTGGTATCTCGTCCATTAGATATTTTTGTAGATATTTAGATGTTTCGATCTGTTGCCATGCACCCATATATATGTCAACTGATTTCTATCTCACATCTTGCTATTTTTTATGTGGATTTTTCTCACATTGATTCCTTAGTTGTGCACGTGCTTAAAAATAAATATTTCATTTCTAAAAAGGGAAAGCTGGGCTCCTGATTAAAAGTCATTGATGAGGTCTGCACCTGTCATCTGCCCATCTTCACATGTGAAATCTAAGTAGCCCAGCTGATGTAAGCAGTGTGGCTCATCAAATTATATATATCTTATAATATATTAGTGATGGGATGTTACATTTTAGATGCATTAACATTGAAGTGTGGCCAGAATGTGGTGTTTCCAAAAAATAGTTTTAGAAACTATGTGCATTTAGTTCTGTAATAGGCAGACATGTATGCAGCCTTTTTTATTCTTAATTCTCTGATTTGAATTATCCTTGCACAGTTTCATATAGCAGAAAAAAGTAGTCCAACATTTATGATAATGAAACCACACCTTCAGTGTTAAGAAATAAACTGCTGCATACTCTGACCATACTATTAAAGTCTGGCAGGACTGCTTACAGCAGCCAGCCCACTGGTGCAGAGGTAAGGTGTTTGTCTGCCTTGCTGGACCAGACACAAGCAATAGATTAGTGAGGTCAAGCACTATGGAGCCAAGAAAGGAGGAAGAGGTGCCTGCTTGCAATCCCAGGTCAAAGTCTCATGAAGTACCACTTTAGGAGTGATAAGTAGTGTTAGCTAGAGGTCAGCTTCCCCAGTTGAATGCTCTTGGAGCATCAAAGGTAGGCATCCTATCAGGGTGGTATCATAAAGGAAACTTCTTTAGATTTAGTCTTGAGATCTAGAGCATAATATATTATTTGAAGGTTTACAACCAACTATAATAGTGGAGTAAATTGTATTCTCTTGAAAAACAAACATTTTTCATTGGAATAAAATATTAACTTTGTTTTATTAACTGAATTTAGTATGATACTAGTAGGAATAAGGAACTTGATTTCATATGGTTTCACTACTCATCCTGAACACACACACACACACACACACACACACACACACACACACACACACACACACACACACACACACACCAATAAATTCATATGGTTGCTCTTAGTTAAAGTTCATAGACATATAACTTTACTTAACAAATTTTTATAAAGGTTAATGTAAGAGGTTCTGAAATACATGCATAAGTTTATATGAAGTCCTGTAAAATATATCTGCAGGTGACTATAGAAATACATTGCTTTTCAAACAATACATTTTATTCCCTATTTGAAAAAAATGGCATTTGATGTATACTAGGCCACCTAGTATACATCATGGTACAGTAGGTATCTAAAAGTGTATGTTATGAAATTGCAGGCAAAGTACTTATTTCATTACATAAAGCACCCATGGGGCTGTAAATGAAATGGTTGACTAATGTTACTTTGCATTTCAATTTCTTCCCAAGAAATTCTGTAGCTCATGCTGTTTTCATAATATTTTAGCAAAGTAATGTTCTAAACTATTTTCAATTATCTCCAGTGATTCCATTATTTTGTTTTGCTCTCAGCACTTCAGGTTTGGCACAAATGGTAGTAGTTAAGAAGCTGAGTCGCACTGTGAGGAAAGTACATAGGTAATATTATTCAGCTCTTTAATTAGACCTAGTTGTAGTTATTGATCTACTACTTTTTTTTTTTTGGTAGCGTAATTTGTCCATTGGTAGTAAGTGACTTTTTTATTTTAAAAACAGTTTGGGTTTGAATAACTGCACAAATATATATTTGTCCTGTGTGTCATCAAGAAGGTACTTTGTCAGAAGCAGGTGCAGATTCTAGCAATGTTCTGAGTTCATGACAGCAATATTTATAATCTGTTCCTATTTATGTTAGGCTTTGTCCAGATTTATTGCACTAAGAGGTTGAGGTGTGTGTGTGAGAGAGAGTGAAATGCCCTAGTTAGAGTTAGCAGGTGGATTTTATTTTCAAGTGCATTTTCAAGGAATTGTGAGCTTCAAGGGAAGAGAAATTTACTGCTGCTCATGCTAAGGCTACTTAAAATGTGCAACTGTTTTGTTTAGCAAATGGTATCACTATTGTGGTATAGAATTTTTAAAGCAGCACATCAGGTAGCATACTTACATCTTGATACAGAGGGCTGTAGGTTCTACTCCCACAACATGTAGATTTGTATTTTAAGGAGGTGTATGTCCTCCTTTGGATGAGATGCCTAATAACTATGAACTTGTTTTTCAGCTTGCCACCCATTCCCTATTGCAATATACCAGCTTACCATGTTTTTAATATAATGTAGGCAATTTATTCTTCAAGGGCAGCAGGCATTGAGTTTGTAGATTAAACACTGAAATATAAAGTTGTTTTCTAGCAACAACCTCTTCACTGGTTTCAGATCTCTTTAATGTGGAATTATTCAGATGACTTTTACTTCTGCAAAGATTCTGCATATTAATTGATATTGGTGGATTGTATGACAGAAGTTTGAATAGAGTGGCCCTTTATGGTTGAAATGTTCTGAATTGGGCAGGTTGTCATTATTGGTTCATATGATTTGTTTCATTGTTTAAAGGAAAAATGTTCAGAACTATAAATTTAAAACACGCTCTAACAAGTGGTGCTGTATTATACAAGGGATATAATTCAATTATTATATAGTATAATTAATACAGTCAGGAAGGTGAATCAAATAACTTTTCCATGGTTCTAAAAATGTGTGCAAGGAGCCTATGATTTGAAAACAGCCCAAAGGTAGACTTACCCTGCCACTGGCCAGATGCATTTTCTTTGAATCTGGGTTTCAATGTTGTTTCAGTGAATGTGGGTTTCAAAGGTAGAGAAGTTTTAATGCTAAGTCTGTTTTCATTGTAAGACTATTGCTTTGTTTAGGTTTAGTAAATGTCTATCAGTGTTTGTGCTATAAAATTTGAAATAAAAGTTGTAAATGAAATCCAAATATCTGTAATCATTGTAGAAGTAAAGCATAAAACAGTATGCACACTAAGAGATTTGAACAGTGTCTATGACAAATGGGGAGAAATAACCGAATAATGGAACACTGGAATGGCTGCGTGGGTGGGGGGTGGGGCTGTGTGGGTGGGGACAACAGAGGGGTGGGGCGGCATGGGTGGGGCTTGGGTTTGCACCCGCCTGCAAAAAATTCTGCGAGCTCCTGATGTGGACCCAACATTCTCATCCTCTGGAATTTCATATTCCAGTTTTGGGCTTTGTCAAACAGATACAGCACTGGTGGAGAATAGAGCAAATGGCTCAAAATCCAGGTCTCCCCTTTTCTCCTTCTGTCCTAAATCAATCTGTAACTACAGACGCTTTACATTTGCTTGGGGAGCAGCTTCTACTAGGATAAAGGAGCAAGCCCCTGTGAAACTCTTTAAACAACCTAACACACATAGATATCAAAGAGATGTTGGTTATGATCCATGCCCTAAAATCTCTTTATTATCTCTAATCACCAGGACCTGTATAGATGATTACAAACAACACCACAATGATGTGATACATAAACATCCTTTGAGTATGCTGGTTGTGATGGTTTGGGAGGCAACTCTTCAGCATGATTTAACCCTCCAAGCATCTTGCATTCTGCTAGAGCAGCAAAATGTAGTAGCAGAGAAGCTGAGCAGGACCAGGACAGACCCTCACAAATGGACATTAAATGAATGTGTCTTCCAGAAATTAATTTGTGTGGAACACCTCAAATATAACTGTTTGCCTCTTTTCAAAACAGATGATTTTGTACCAGTAATCCTTGGGGACAGGCATGGAAAACAGATGCAGTCTCATTCCATGGTACAGGACATTCCTTTATGCATTTCCATGCTTTCCACTGATTTCCAGGGTAATTCTGAAGATTCAGAGGGACTCTAGAAGTCATCATGGTGACTCTCTTTTGGCCCAGGAAACATATTTTCCTTCTTGTGGAACTGGTCAAGGGCAAGTACAACAATCTTCCTCACAAACTGGACCTACTCACACAAGACAAAAGGAATTTGATGTACCCCAAGCTCAAACAACCTCAACTAACAGTCTGGTTGATTCAGTTCTGATACCTTTAAGGCACCTCATTCAGGGTATGTGTGGCGTGAACTAAAGAAAGCAAAACGCTTGCTACTAGGAAATCTTATATTGGAAAATGGAATAGATTTTTTAGTTGGTGATTAGCCAGTAACCTGGACACTCTCAGGCATTATGTACAACTGGTTTATAAATATTATTGTAAGTTCTTATCCTGTGGCCTTTCTTATTTCTCTCTCATGGTTAATCTAGTGGACATTTCATCATGTCTTCCCATGGATCCTCTTCTTTCCTCTCTGTTTTTGGTAAAAGATTTTCTGAAGGAGTTTCACATCAGAGGCCACCGAGATAACATGTGGTTCTGTCTTAGGATGGTTCTTTCTTAGGATATTAACTTTTTTGTTTTTCTTGACTTGAAGAGCTGATGGGGTAGGATGCTGGGGTGCTAGATCATGGGACACAGCACAGGGCATCGTATGAGCCATATTTGCCTCTGCTATCAGCAGAGTGTAATTGTGGGAAGGAGCCAGAGCTTTATGAAGCTCGTTAGTTGTATCCTAGGCAAGGTGTAACCCATATCGCTAAAGGCTACTGCAGCAGTGAGGAATTTGAACATCTATAAGTATGGTAAATGTAACTTACAACTCACTCCTTTCTTTTCAGTCAGGTTAATGGTAATTATCACAGGCTTCAATGCAGAATGCATTTGGTCAAACAAGACAGATGGTTGTTTGATATACCCCAACCTGAAAGCTCTACAACTAAGTAGGTGAAAAACCTGCTACTAGCAAATTATATATGTGCAAGCAAAAGAGATTTTCTAGTTAGTGCCAGTCCAAGGACTGGGATATGCTTCAGGTCTGGTTGTTGCTGGCAGTTGGTTATCTATATGAATTACTGTCCTCTGGCCTTTCCTATTCCAAAGCCAAGTTCACTTGTCAGCCATTTCTGCTTCTCTGCCCTTAGATCTCCCCTTTATATCCATCCGCAAGTTAAAACAGTTTTTCAAAGAGATGTTACATACCTGTCCACCTAGAAAGCAATACCTCCCCTTGGGATCTTAACTATGTGTTTGACAAGTTTACTCGTTTTCCATTTGAAAACTTTTCAGGATGAATCGAGGTTCTTAATATGAAAGACTGTTTTATGCATTGCTGTATCTTCTGTTAGGAAAGTATTTGAGTTACAAGCTCTTATGATGAGTCAGTTCTACCTCATTGTTTTCACAAGGACAGGGTTTCTTTGAGAAGCAATCTTTCTTTTATGGCTAAAATTGTCTTAGAGTTTACTTTGTGCCAGACTATTAATCTCCCTCTTTCATACATCTCAACTGTCCATATTTTCTCAGATTGTCTAGATTTTTGCCTGACTGCGGGGAGGACATGCAGGCTGGAGTGCCTTCTGTGTGGAGTCTGCATGTCCTCCCCGTGGTTGCGTGGCCTCCGAAAGACATGCATGAATGGGCGTGCCTTTGCTGAAGGCTGGGCATTGGGCTGGCAACTCGGCACCATAAAAATCGACTGCCAGTCATTAGCGGACCGTAGTTCCGCTGTGGTGACCCCTAACCTGGAAAAGCCGAAAAGACAAACATTTTTTGTCTGTTCCTCATAAAATGTGTCATCTTCTGGCAAATCACTGGGGATTAAAGTCACTAAATGATGAAATACATTTGAGTTTCAGAATTCATATCCTTCAGAAAATGCATGCTGAAACTACTTCTGTTATTCTACCAACTTTCCAAATTTATGAGCAATATTTAAAATCTGTCCCTATTTTGGGCATTTGTCCCCCCATTATTTAAGGCTTTGTCCAGATTTTTTTGTGCTATGAAGTTGAGAGGGATGCCCTGTCTCTTTCCCAGAACCAAGGAGCAAGGGGGAAAATATTACTCAGACTTTAGATGAGCAAAGGCAGCTCAGATACTACCCAAACAAAGTTCAATCCTCAAGCAGATTATTTGTGCATGGCTGTCTCATACTATTTCTTTTTGTTTGTTCTCCACAGTAAGCCTCTTCCAGGTAGGGTTAGTGTTCATTTCACAAAGGCTTTGACTTCTTCAGTGGCTTTCTGTAAAGGGATGGATGCTAGAAGTACTCTACAAGCAGCAGTTTGACCCTCTTCACTAACTTTATAAAGCAGTATAAACTGGATTCTTAATTTATTTTTCACCCTCGCTTTCTAAGCTTTGGTAATCGATCAAAATAGCTTAGGCTACTGCTGTAGTGCTTTAAATATTAAACACAGTACAATTGTGTAAATAATCTTACCATAACAGTATATGCTCTAATATATCAATGTTACAATAGCCACACCTTCATTCAGCTCCCTAATTTTGGCTGTTTTATTTTTTGCACTGAAAGGGGCTAGTTGTATAGACCCTTGTGACTATAGTTTACTGCTGGCTTTGTTTCCTAGCCTTACCCTTTCACAGATCTCACTTCTCCTTTTTTTCTGGCTAAAAAGCTCTGAATAAATTGGCTTTCTGTCTTTATACTGGGGCTTCCCTTGAGCTCCTGACAGAGTGTGCGGAAGGTGTCTTTAAGCTTTGTAAGCTGTCCGGTCACTAGGACAAGACCCAAATAACGTAGACTACTGCTCCAGTGATCTATTAGAACATCTACTGTTACACAACTGTAGTTTCTTAGTCATGATCCAATCTCCAAACTGGAATTTTAGACAAATGACAAGAAAGAAAATCTTTTTTAATAAGGAGATTTACTTAAAAGAACATTTCTGGAAGAGATCTATCCACACTGCATTGCTGAAATCATTCTATATTTTGCAGAACTGCCTTGTATGTTACTCAGCTTCTTACTGTACCATTTTCTTCAGTCAGAAAGGTCTATCAGTTTATCTTTCGTTCATGTCTAATCTCAAAATATAACAGAACTCATCTTTTGCTTGGGAGTCCTTCAAAACTTTTCTAAAACAAGGCATTTAACTGTTTCAGTAATTCTTCATGAAGTCTCCAAGCTACAAAACATAATCTGAACATCTGTTGCACATTTGAACAAGCTGCAGCCAGTGTGTAGCATGGATTTTAATATGCAATATCACTAATTGGATAATACTGCTGTTTATTGCTTGTGATTGCCTTTCATTTTATCTGAATTCCTACTGATCAAAATACATCAGATATCTTTCGTAGAAGTCTGTACAAATCAGTATGAGCTAATACATTTCTGTGTAGTTCGTTCCCTTTACCTTACTGCTTTAATTTGAGATTATATCACTAATGATTAGAAGAAATTCATCAGCATGGTTGTTAGATCAGAAAAATTCATACATCTCATTAACAATAAAATACACATTTTTGTTAAATGGCATTCTTTTGAAGTTGAATCAGCCTATAAATGACATATCCTAGTAGAAAATGTTTACTAAGTATGTTTGTTTGTCAGTGGTCTGCCTGCTTTTAGGTTATTTTATGGTTGTTGAATGTCATATATTTGTCAGTCAACACTTGATGACTTGAAGATTTCTTTCTCTGTACAGCATTCATTTGTGATATTTGGTTCAGTACTTAAGTGACTGTTTTTAGAATGCAAAGAGGGATCATTAGTATGAATGATGAGGAACCAGTTGGAGGCAAGGCCATAGAGAAGTTACTACTTCATTAGTGAGTGTCAGGGTGAAATGGGCCTTTGCCATAATGAGCTGAAATAGCCGAAAGGCAAGCTTTGACAGGATAAAAGAATTGTTTATTAAATGTCTGGAGCAGCTTCCTAAGACTAATAATGCAGAACACATGTGGCATTTAGTAGGAAAAGAAATGATGCTCAGAACAATGTAAACTTTTAGAAGACTGCTTTATTGTTAGTAATGAAGAACAAAGACTTAAAAGTGGATCATAGTCTTGAAATGGGACAATGCACCATGAACAGCCAGTGAAGAAGAATGTGTCTCTATTCTGGAAAGTTCATAAAACAACAGGCTTAGTCGTAAGATTTCTGCCTCACACTTGAAGGCCTAGGTTACAGTCTTTACTTCTGGTCACTGCCTATGAAGTTAACTTGTTATTCAAGTGTAGTTTTCTGTAGATACTCCAGTTTTTCTTCTACCTGTCAGAAATACTGGTTATACTACGGTGTCTAAATTTATATGTACAGGATTTATTATTGCTCTCATGGCCCAGGTTTTGTCTGAAAAGTGTACATGGACCAGTTCCCTTGCCCAGTTAGAAATAATAAATAAATAAATCTGCATGGAATGTTAACTACTATTTTCAAAACTTAACATACTTCTAGAAACATTACTTGATTTAAGTCACTCTTAAAAATATAGACACCATTCAGAATACAAAACAGAATAATTACTCTGGTCTCCTGAAAA
The DNA here is from genome assembly GCF_019279795.1 of Protopterus annectens. Taxonomy (NCBI): domain Eukaryota; kingdom Metazoa; phylum Chordata; order Ceratodontiformes; family Protopteridae; genus Protopterus; species Protopterus annectens. The sequence goes on from NC_056733.1 coordinate 370,462,873, forward strand.
CCAAGGAACCAAAAATTATAAGAGCACACAATCATGTAAGGGAAACTGCTGAGGTCAGTAATGCATTCTGTTTGAAACCTTCCACTCTGGCTGTGTCAATTTATGACAGGTTTCATAACTCAAACGGTATGATATAATGATAGGTACAAGTAAAGGCAGTTGTACTAGCTGAATTTGTAAAGTTGTTAGTATCATTCATTCTTATCACTGTCAAAGTACATTGGTGGTTTGCAAAGCTATTGTTTCAATCCTTAGTTCATGAAAATATGTTGACTATGACAGAATTATACAGTTTATTTAAATATAAAATTCATGAAAATTAAGTTAAATTAAAAATTTGCTATAGAGTAAAAGTTTACAAACTCAGAACTACAGCAGTGGAGGTTGAGGAGGCATGCTGTAATTAAATCAAAAAGTGTTTCAACAAAGTATAGTTTAAGGGTGTGTACACTTATGCAACCAGGTTACTGTACGTTTTTTATTTTTTATATTTTCCCCCAACAGATTTGTTTGTTTTTTAATTGAAATGTACAGGTTATAGGTCACATTAAAGGTGGGAAAAGTTTTGAAATGATTTATCGTGGTCGCATTTTTTATATCACAAAAAACTGGCATTTTAACAGGGGTGTGTAAACCTTTTATATCCGCTGTAGCTGCTATGATGTTAACAAAGAACATCACATTACAGTTGGTTATATATCTATTTTGAAGATATGCATACCGATATATTGTTTCAAGTCCCAACCTTTCCAACTCTGACAATAATTTATCCAAAATAATCATTTCCATTATTCTTCCACAACAGGAAAGTAAACTTATGGTTTGTATTACTCTGGGTTTGTTCTATTCCCCTTTCCCTTAAAGATAGATTTTTTTACAAGTGTATGTCTCCAAACCTTGTTTTCATTTCTTTTTTTTGCATGTCTCCAATCTTGAGGAATCTTCCCAAACTTAAATGACCTAGTAAATAATAAGGTAGCCATTTAAAATGTCAGGACTCACTCTAGTGAAAACTCAGAGACTAAATGGCCAAAAGAATGGACTTACATATATTAAGTCCAAGATACCATTTCTCAGAATATTCCCTTTCCTCCAAGGTATGGCGATCTCGGAGTTGGTATATATAAGTAATGGGCTGTAAGGGACTCCCCCCCCCCCACACATAGGGGTGAAGGAGAGGTTTGAAACCCCCCCAGCCAAAAGAAGTTTTAAGCATAAGAGAGATTTTCGAGATTCGATCTTCTCCAAGTTTTCAGTCTTTTTTTATTTTTTTGGCTTTTCACACTCGGCATTTTGAGTGCAGCAGTTCAATAGGGAGACAAATGACAGATATAATGATACTGTAAACACATGGTAAAATGTTTTCAGGTTACTATTATGAATTCTGTCTCCTCCCTGTGCTTTGTTTGGGTCCAATTTGCGTAGTTCTTTTTCAATATACTTTAGTTTGTTACTAGGGCAAGGTATCACCTCCTTTTTGAAGCCAGATTATTTTGCATAAGATTTTGTAAATATATCTATAATTTGTTATGACTAAGAATAAATTTTAGAGTCTACATACAGTTTTACCAGTTTTTATGTCTTTACTCCTACCATATCTAATCTATCTATAAAATGGTTTTTCTGTTATGCTCAATATCTTTATAGGTATTTTCTTCAAATTTTTTCCATTCTTGTCTCACATGGTTAATTTGCATATCACTCTTGTTTATTTCAGTTGTCAAATTTGCAGTTCTATATCTTTTCCATTTCTTATAGTTTTTGTATCTCACCTTAATCAAGTATCTTGTTGTTAATGATATATATCCTCCTGACTGTCAGTGCCTAGATGCTGATGTCTTGATATTAAACACACACACACACACACACACACACACACACACACACACACACACACACACACACACACACACAGACACACACACACACATGCACACATATATATAGGTCTACCTGAAAACACCAACACACTAAAACACCGAAAACGAGAACACCAAGACCGGAAGATCGACAACTGAGATGATCAACAGTTTAAAAGCCCGACAATGAGAACACTGACATGTTAAGGTAAGTGTGCGATAGTGACAGACTTTAGGGTTAGGGGCGGGTTAAGTGAGTTAGGGTTAGGGTGCGGGTAAGGTAAGTGTACGATAGTGACAGACTTTAGGGTTGGGGCGGGTTAAGTGAGATAGGGTTAGGGCGCGGGTTAGGTGAGTGTGCGATAGTGACTGACCTTAGGGTTAGGGTTTGGGTTAAGGTTAGTGCATAGATAGTTGTGTATGTAAGGTTTAGTGTAGGTTTGTAAGGTTTTTGGTGTGCTTGTGTTGTGTGTGTGTTTTTCGGAAAAGGTATTGTTGTTTTGTTGATTGTCAGGATTGTGGTTTGTCAGGCATGTGAAGTTTCATGCTTTTAAAGTGTCGGTTATCTCAGTTGTCGATCTTCCGGTCTTGGTGTTCTCGTCGTTGGTGTTTTGGCATGTCGGTGTTTTCAAGTAGACCCATATATATATATATATATATATATATATATATATATATATATATATATATATATATATATATATATATATATATAATATATATTTTATATATATATATATATATATATATATATATATATATATATATATATATATATTTTTTTTTTGCATTCAACTGATTTCTCTTTCAAAGCTTGCCATACTCCTTCTGTTTGTTTTCTACTGAATGCATCACTCCAATTAACTTTACATTATGACTGTATTAGTTCTATATAGACCGTTACTAATTTTCTGTGCATTGCATTAGATTGCAGTTTGGGAGAATTATCTAGTGGCAATTTAACCCTTTATAACCCCATGATCACAGCAATTGACAATGGTAAAACTTGACATAAAGTAGCAGTCATTTCTATAGAAATACAAACAATGACAGGGTATAGTAAGTAAGATGGTATTCATTCTAGAATTCACCACTCCCATATACCTGATGGAAGCCCTTTCTCCCATCTTGAAATTGAATTAAAACATAGCATTGAACTCAGAATTTGTAGACACTCCCCACACGACCTTTTACTTCTGCTATTTTGTTGACGTTCAAAGAGCCCTTAAGTATCAGTAGCAAATGTCTGTCTACAGTTCATAGACACATCCAATGTAAGTAGATGGTCCAACAGAGTACCCCTATACATTGGCACACCAAACATCTACTAGCATTCTACCAACAGTAGATGCCCTTGCAATCCAACATCACTTTAAGCACCCCAAACCTCAACCCCAGTAAAAAGTTTGGGTGACAGCCTCTTTCGTACCCAAGCAGGAGTTGTCAAATCCACCTACATGCCATCATAGCAAATATGTGCATTCTTCACAAGCTGGCAACCAAAAATCATTAAGCCTCTTGACTCCTTTGTGCTTCTAGAAGGCAACTTGAGTTTATATGTCAGTGTTTCAACCCTGCCCAGCCTGTCATCTTATGAAAGCTTGCTCCTTCCTACTTCTTATATACAGAAGTTGTTCTCAGTTATAACCCGTTTCTTCTCTGTGGGAAGACTCTGGCTGTCATATTTGTTGGCCTGAATGTTTGTTGGGCTCAAGACACTCCATTTTCATGATTCTGAATTAGCTAGGCAGATCCACAGACACAGGCAGCAAATATAATGGAAGTCTAGGATGTATACACTGGACAGAATTGCACCGATAAGTTGGTTTCTTAATGAGCAGCAAAAAAATCAATAAGAAAAAGTTCATTTTTATTATATGAATACTTTGCAGCACAAAAAATACAGTTTTTTACAAACATTTGTTGCAACTATATGGCTAAAAATATTTTAATATACTTTTCTTTTGGACTTCAAGTTTAAGCACATTTATTTAGGTGCTTGTTTTACAAACACCTATGCAAACAGAAGTTAATATAAAACAAATGCCAGCAATAAGAATGCAGATAAAATAAACTGCATATACATATGGGTTGCTTAAGAGCAAAATATTATTAATTATATTACAAAGTTACGCAAGTCATTTAAATAGTCTGATTTAATAAAGGGAGCTGTAAAATCTTTTAGTAAATATCACAGATTTCAAATTAGGGTACTGTTATTCACTACTCTCCAAACATCCTAAAAATAAAATAATGCACAACCGTTCATAGGTTAGTACTAGGCTAACTACCCTTGTGGGCCACTTTAAATCTAGCCAATTATGCCATCTGAGAATCAAACCATGCACCTTGTGTCTTTAAGGTAAGCACCTTAACCATCATGCCCAATCTCCCTCAGCAAGTTCAAAGAGCAATTTTCCCTTCCAAAAAAATAATAAATCACTTCATGGGTCCTCATACTGAGTCAAGATGAGAGAGATCACAAACAGTTCTATCAAGAAGAGACACTGATAAACTCATAATCCTTGAGCTACTTCAGCCAGCATAATTCCAGCCCCAGAGCAGTGTTGGTCCCATCTGAGTTAACCCTGAATTCAGAAATGATTGTAATAAAATCTACTGCAATCAAGACTGTCAAAACCAGATTCCATCAAAGAACAAGAAAGCCATTCAGCAGACAATGTGGAGCATCTGTCCAATTCACTTTGTGAATAATTCATGAACATTATTCATTATTTTTGTGATTTCATCCTTCACTGCCATCCTTCTTACATTCAGGCACTGGATCAATCATGAACCACCAGTATTTTCCTGTGGTGAAAGTAGATTATCAGAGGCATTGTGAACCTTCCTTTATATTGCAGCAGCAAATAATTGCAAATCATCAGATCTCATCTTATGAAAGATTAAAGTGCTGTCTAAGGCAGCCAGAGGACTTTCTTCTTAAAGATTCTTTAAATTTTGTTTAATTTGAAATTAGTGTTTGAAGCCACATAATTCTGTGAAGGGACAGGCTGGCAATAATGACTACAGTGGAGTACCTTACTGCATAACTTTACCCCTTTGTTTTTGGTAGACTAAGATTTAATTTCCATTTTTTATATAAGAACTTCCTTATGTATTCAGACAGCTACAACATCTGTCTTGTTTCCTTTATGACAACAGCACTTTCATAAATGGCTAAACCAACTGAAATTGATATATATATATATATATATATATATATATATATATATATATATATATATGTGTGTGTGTGTGTGTGTGTCTGTATAGCATTATATTGATGACAAAAGTGCAATTGTCTGTCTTTTATGCATCGATTGCCATAAACATAGACACACAATACATAGCCAGACAATTGGACTTTCTTTGTTGTAAAAGCCAATAATCTATCAGAATTGAAAATAAAACTGAATTTTTGGAAGAATCACATTTTACAGTTAGCATCTGCTTGTGCATACCCAGCTTTAGGCACCAATGAACCCTGTGGTTACTGGGAGCCCCCTGGTCTTGTGTGGCAACAACCACAGCCACATTATCTTATTTTAATATTTTTTAACGTGTCAGTCAAACCAATGAAAGCTAGTACAGCAATCTTATGTACTTAATAAAATGAAAAGTAATCGAAGCCAAAAGCAGTGCTAAAAACCACCAAAATCGAGAAGAACACACTGCTGTACCACAGACTGTTCACAAAAAGATATTACAATGTTGTAATTTTATTATTGCACCATCGATACTTCACTGATTGAGCACTTTCTTCCCTCCAAACAGGGACTTCATCAGAATCTTTTACTTTTCTCAATATCATACATCAGACAGTTATACAGGTGACTGCCTTAGGGGGTTAGGGGTGAGGAGGCATGCGATGTATACGTATGGCAGCAGCTACTTGAAATACATGACTGTGGCCATTTGAGCCTCTGCTTTCATCCCACTCTAACACCAGAGGGATACATAGGCAGTGACTGTTTATTTTTTTTTTTTGGGGGGGGGGCAGGCAGGATTCTCAGATAGGATCTGTGTATCCTCACAACAAATGGCCTGTTTATTGTGAGATACAATTTGTCAGCTTTGAACATTAAGGCTTGGGCACAACTTATGTTTTTCTTTAAAGAAAAAAATAAGACTGAAACTCTTTTCTTACTCATGATTTCTGTTCCAGCCACCATTGGAGCATCCAAGAGCATATATAACACTATGATTTCTGAGGTCCTGTCCTAATTGAGTAATTTTCTAAATGGTTATTATTGGCTTGTTTTGGTCAGGAAAGGTGTATTGAAAGGATGCAAGGAAAATTAAAGTAGAACAGCAACACTGAGTTTATTTTGTTAATTAATATTTTTATTCAAACCATCATGGGATGAAAAAAATTGTGTACAAAAAAGACTTTAAAATGTACTTCAGAGCATATAGGAAGTTATGGCTTCCTTAAAGAAGAAAAATAGTTAAGGTAAAATCTGAGAAAAGAAAGAAAAAAGTAATGTGAATGGTGTGGGGAGCCCAAGATGGAGGGAAACAGAGGGGAGCACTGGAGGATGTGTGTGTGCATATGCATGTGTGTGTGTGTGTGTGTGTGTGTGTGTGTGTGTGTGTGTGTGTGTGTGTGTGTGTGTGTGTGTGTATGCGTGCATGTGTGCGTGTATGTGTGCATGTGTGTGTGTGTGTGTGTGTGTGTGTGTGTGTGTGTGTGTGTGTGTGTGTGTGTGTGTGTGTGAATGCGTGCATGTGTGTGTGTATGTGTGCATGTGTGTGTGTGTATGTGTGTGTATGTTGGAGGGATGAAAAAGTAAGCAGTGCCTAGAGAACCATTTCACCTAAGTCCAGCCCTGTACATTGAACTTGTAATGTATCGTGTGCTGCAACTAAATGCCAGTAACTGTGAATGTCCCCCTGTGAGATGGGCCAACATAGTGTGGTACACAGGCTTGTTCAAATCTAAGAGTATAGTAGTTAGAGGTCAGTCTGTGTGTACTACTCTTAAAAGTTTGCAGCATGAACTAAAATGTTGCTTAGGAAGAGGAGTGGTAGTGACAGGGTGATACTAGAAGTGCACTGGGGGCCCTCAACTTGACATTTGCTGGTAGGCCCCCCAAAATTATAACACCAGTCCTGTGCTTGTGTATCATTTTAAGATGATCCATAAAATTATTATCATTAGCATTGTTTATACTAGTTGACAAACAATAATTTAAGTAAGCAAGTATATTTTGTAGCTGTTTATGACCTTCTGGTGTGAAAGGCATTGCTACTATATTATCTGTCATTGTAACAGTCACTTTTTGGCTCAATATAAAGACCAAAGCCACAGCTATAAATATTTTTCTAATCATCATGGCTGTCATGACAGTGTTTCTGAGAATAACTCTGCCTGTTGAAGGTATATTTTCTATTTGTCATAGATATCATTAGCCCTTTCATTTCAGTTATTTAGTAGAGCTCTTTTCTTAAATCCTGAACTTTCAAGATGTTTTAATTCCCGCCCCTACAAGCCCTGTAAAGTCTTTTCATATTGCTCACTGCTGCAATAGCCTAAGCTATATGGGTTATATCTTGCATAGAGTATAACAGCTGAGCAGCTTCCAAACATTCAGGTTGCCTTTCATTCATCCAAACCATTAGTCAGCTCGAGTTGAGCTGAATAAAAAGACAGGCTGGGGTGCCAAGCTGTTCAGAGTATTCCTGCTGATGAAGAGAATGCTCCTGTCCGGGCCTCAGAGGAACAATAATCAGCTTGTGCTCTCCATTGATGAGCAGTTAAGTTCCCTAATGGGTAAAAAACATCCACATATTATTTTTTAATTTTTTAATTTATTTTTCTATGTGGAAAATACATTTTAAGCTAGGAGAATGTGTTTTATTGACTATCATGCAACTTTGCTGTACTTTTAAACGAGAGAGCACTTTCATGTTTAACAGTTTAAAAGTCAATTTAGAGATTCTAATAATGCCATCTTTTTCTGTGGAAAAACTGTTAAATTACTTTATGGGGCTTGCAAAGTGTATCAAAATGCTTTTTACTGTGTTTTTATTGGAAAAAGTGACTTTATACTACTTTTGAAATTTTACTAATTTGGGCAGGTTAGTTTCCATGGGCTTGACCATAGACCAAACTAGTGGCCCCACAGCTAGTCATTCTTCCAGTCACAAACAGAAAAAGTTAACTAAATGCCTTTTTCACCACAACAGGCTATCAATTTACCTCAGCAACCTATGGTTTACTCTGCTGTAGCCAGTACTAGTTCCTTAGACCACTCATCTTCTTCCCTGGATCCCTCTGGTTTTGCCCATACAGCCACTATGTACCAGAGGTTATCTATGTCCTCTGCGCCTATAGTTGTCCCCCAAGTGGGCAAGGTTGAGCCAGTTTTGTTGGTGTTGGGAGAAAGGACAGGATAGGTGTCCTGAATAACAAGAATGCTGTGCCCATTCCTGAGGAGGCTAGTGCTGCTTTTTAAAGTTCCTGATTGCCCTAACTGTCAAAAAGAAACAGAAAACTAATCATATAACTTTTCCTGCTCCAATTTCACCACACAGTAGTTTATTAAGACTGGCTCAGGGTTTTGTACAGGCTATTGACACTTCTTAACAGATGATTTCTGATAAGAGAAAAAGTGTTTCCTCTTTTCCTGAAGAAATTCAAGAATTTGAATCTGGAGAGGAATGTGATGTGACAGATACAATTTTTTTCTCCTCAGATTTCTGATTCAGGTTCCCAGTACAGCATGCTGTTTGAATCCCCTTTTAAGGATTCTCTTTTTCTAAGACTATTTACAGAATGTGACAGTGTTTTCTGAGGGAAAACACCGATGTTTCTCATTCCCTCAGAAAATACTGTGAAATATTACAACTGGAGTTCCTAGAACTTCCTCCCATCCCTCAGAGCTCCCAGCTTTGGAGAATGCATTTCTCACAGTCCATGGTTTCCCTGATAGCCAGCCTGCTGCACCTAAGAAAGCAGATAGAATGTACAAAGTTCCTCAGTCTTTCAAATTTCTATGCTCTCATCCTAGAACTGACCAGCTGCTGACAAGCATTTTTTTTAAATTCTAATCCTTTCTTTTCTGACTAATTGTAAAAGTATAAGGAATGTTTTATCTAAAGTTCCTTTCTGTAAGGAAAAACCTGCTTTGTGTGGTTTAATGTCTTCTATTTCACAGGCCACTTACTTATTGTAGCTACTATATCCAGGCTGTTGCAACTGGTACTGTGTTGAGAAAGTATGTCTGGCTGTATTCTCAGAACGTTCCAGAGGATGTAAAAATGAGATTCTAAATTCACATTTGAATAGAGATTTTGTTTTTGAACCCCCTTGCTGCAGATGTTATCAAAAATGCAATGAGATGGTGAGGGGGGTGTGCTGATACAGGGACTCTCTCAAAATTTTCAGCCATCTTTCTCTTAATTTTTCAGGGATTTTTCTGCTCCCAGTTTTGGCAAGAAATAAAACAAACAGTCTAAGAAAGCAGGAACCCCCTAGAACAAATGACAGTCAAATAAGTCAAAACGACTATGTATGGGACTTTGCCCCCCCCCCACCCCACCCCAGTCCTGGCAGTTATTTATACTTTCCAGAAAGTCTGAATCTCAGTTTCTCTCTTTTGCAACTGATTGTTTCAGACAAATGGGTTCTGAGACTGATTTATAAGGCCTACAGATGGCAATGGGAAGGAATACCACTTTTCCAGTGAATTATTCCTTAGCCACCTGACCAAACCCCTCTGTTCCCTGCTGTCCTAGGCATGCTTTTACAGGGGATATTAGAAACAGTTTATCAAGTGGTACAGTGGTTAAGGTGTATGCCTTTCAACCACTAAGTGCAAGGTTTGATTCCCCCCATGGGAAAGAGTTTTACAGGGGTGGGAGGATGGCCTAATGGTTAAGGTGTTTGCCTTACAAACAAAAGATGCAGGGTTTGAGTCTCACAAGGGATAAATGGCTTGCAAGGGCAATTAACCTAGTAATAATCTATGAATTCCCAGATGGAAAAAGGTTTTTATTGAAGAATGTTTTTGGTGCCAAAGAAAGAACATTCCTGCAGACCATTTAAGGACCTTTCTTTCCTAAACCACTTTGTAATAGTGCAGAAGTTCAAAATGTTTTTACTTCACAGCCATTTTCCCCTTCCTTCTTTAACACCTTTATTGAATTATCACTTATGACATAGGGAAACTTACATTTCTATAAAAGTAAACAAACCGTTTTAAGAAGTTTCCATTTGCAAACATTATACATCACATATATTCTTCTATACAATATAATCAATCCAACATTACATGAATTGTTCAACTTCTGCTTTCTCTTAAACCTCATTCCTCCTTCAAAACATTCTGCATGTATTGTTCCCATAATTTCTATTTTTTACTTCGTGATTTGCTCCTACCCTTTCCTTATGATCCCACTTCCTGTTCTTTTATCTCTTACAATGTTCACTACTTCAAATACAGATAGCTTAGAATTTGCTTTCCATTTTCTTGCAACTAGTTTTTGGCAGCCAACAGAATTAAACTTAACACGTCCTTACCATGTCTAAGCAATTCAGATCCTGTATCCCAAAAAAACATTTCCTTAATCACATTCATTTGCTCACCCAGTATTTCTGACAGAGTACTCTGTAGGGAATTTTAAAGTCTGCCAGCTCATTATACTCCCAAACCATATGCTCCCAGCTACCACACTTCCAAGCAAAAATCCTAAATCTTCTAGACTTTGTTGCATTTTGGGAGCCATGCATATGTTCTCCAATTGTTTCTTTGTGAATTGCTTATCTAATCTCACTTCTCAATCTTTTCTAACCTCTTCTGATTGATTCTTATAGTTATCATGCAATATTTTATATGCCCTACTAATTATTCAATTTAAAAAAAGCAGCTTCTGTTATAGATTCAACTAAAAATTCAGCCAGTGCAGTTCGTTCACTCAGAAGTCCCCTATCCCCTTTTCTTTGCCTATACTCATATCAATTCCTGATTGGGAAGGCAGTATCTAGCCTGCAGTCCAAGTGACTTATTGGCCTCTTCCCATTCTGTTACCTTTCCCTCTCTAATTATTTGTTCCTAATACCTTAGTTGTTTTGCCAGCTTCCTCCAGTAAATTACAGCCCCCTCTTGACTATTGTCTGTACTCCAAATTGCAATCATCTGTATTGACAGAATCTCTTTTTTTCATTCCTGTATTGGTTATATCTTAGAATAATTTCTGCTTCTTTATAAATATAATATTCTATATGACTGTTATTCTCGTTAAGGATCTTCATCCAAAATCCCACTATCTCCTTAGTTCTATAATTTCTCCCCTGCTTCATCATCATCCCTTTTCACTTTGCATTGTAGCTTTCTGCTTGTGTTATATATATATATAAGAGCCTTAAATTTGTAGCTCTAAAATATCCCTTCAAATCAGGTAACCCTAGACTACTTTGTTTTATTGTGAGGATGAACTTATCCCACTTGACATTTGCCCTCTTCACCTCCCAGATAAAATCCTTCAGCTCTATTAATTACTATCCACAACTTCTCCTCTGGTTGATAAAAATATACCTGATCTGTGGACAAAACTAAAGAGACTACAACATTTTGCTGCTTGTATCTTGCTCTCTATATCCAAAGGCAAGAGCTTTCAGTTTTTCAGTTTTTGTATTATCTTTTGTTTAGACTCTTTCCATATATCCTTAGCTGCCATAACAGAATCCTTTATAACTCATACTCCTATATACTTCAATTTATCATGTCCCCATAAATGTGGGCATTGCTGAAGCAGTTCACATGTGGGTTCATAGATTGCAGCTATAGCCTTTGTTTTATCTTCATTCATTTTATAGCCTGAAAAAACATGCAACTATCACAGAATGTTCCACAATGTTGAGATGTCCTCTTCTACTAGTTTTATTTATTTATTTATTTTATTTTATTTTATTTTACATTTGTTGACCGGTTTAGTCCGGTTGAGCTGATAACCCTTTTTCAGCGGAGACCTGTGGAAAAAAACTCCACAGCATTACATTTAATATTTAACAATAGACAAAAAAAGTATACGCAATAAAATTAAGACAGAACGTAGTTTGAAAATATACAATGGACATACAAAATTCTAAGCTGATCAAAGTACAGTCAAAAAATATGAAGGGTGAGTAGGTTTTCATTACATGTACAATATATAAACAATGAAAAAAGGGGAAAGGATCTAGATGGAGCCAGAAAGTTGAGGTAAGAGAAAGTGTGCAGGTGGTAAACAAGTTGGGGTGTTTTAAGAGGGATTAAGAGGCAGTATAGCAGTTAAGAGGAGGTAGATATATGACTCTAAAAAGTGGCTGGAGCCGGTAAGAGGCTAACAGGGTATAGTGAAAGTAGGAGAGGATGCCAGTTCAAGAGGGGTGAGAACAGTGATATTTCCAGTGGCTTTTTAGGTAGTCTTTGGCAGCTGATTTAAATGCATTTGGTTGTTTAAGGGATCAGATTTTCAATGGGAGTTTGTTTCAGGAGATAGAAGGGTGATAGCTATAGAGGGTTTTGACCACTTTTGCTCTTAGGTTTATAGATATGTAGAAGGTTTTGATCCAAGCTTCAGAGAGACCTAGAGGGAATATATGAAGAGATGAGAGAAGTCAAGCTAGGGCAGAAAGATGGTTGGCTTAGGATAGAGTGAATTATCTGAAATTGGGAGAAGAGAAGCAAGTGGGGTAGTTACAGCCAGTTTAAGTGTGTTAAGGAGAGACAGTGATAAGATCTATAACTTTGATTAGCAGGAAATCAGGCCACTTTGTTATATTTTATTTATTTATTTTTTATTATTTATTTATTTTACATTTGTTGACTGGGATAGTCCATCTGGGTGTGAGCCCATTTTCAGCGGAGCCCCCTGGAGAAAAGCTCCAATAAAACAAGAACAACATTGACAGGTACAGTGTCAGTTTTACATAGAATTTAATAGAAATATCTAGAGACAATAAAGAAAGTACAATATACAATAGGCACTTCAGTGAAAAGGAGAAAGTTATTACAATATAGAAAATTCATATATGTATATATATATATATATATATATATATATATATATATATATATATATTTTTTTTTTTTTTTTTTTATAGCTATTTTCTAGTTTAGTTAGGAAGGTAGTTTGGAAGTTAGAAAGGATCTGAGAGCTGTACAGTAGGCTTGGTAGGAGATAGGCATGAGGCAAGGTAATTTTAGACTTATTGGACAAGAAATTTTTATTTCTATATAAGTGGCCAAGTTTTTGATGTTTTTTTTAATACAACTGTTAACATGCAGATCAAATTTCAGTTGGTCGTCCATTGTAATTCCTAGTAGTTTTGTGTGGGGTTCTACTAAAATGGGAGTATTATCTAGAGACTGGATGGTAAAAGTAGATTTGAAGTTATCCAGGCTTTTGGGGAGGAAAAGTAAGAGTTTAGTCTTTTTATCAGGTACAAAGTAATATCATCTGTAAATAAGGCCAATGTTTCTTGATTACCATACAATTATATCATTTCATTTCTTAGTCCCTTATTTTCTTTGCAATGGCTCTAACTATAAGGCAAATAACAAAGGGGAAAGAGGACATCTCTGCCTGGTTCCTCTGTTCAGGCACAAATTATCAGATAGGAACTCTTACACTTTAATTGTTGCCTCCAATCCCTCATAGATCCTCTTAATTAACTTTATTATTGTATCAGGGAATGCAAATGATTCCATTGCACTACTCATAAAATACAAACTTACTCTGTCAAATGCTTCTCTAATAACAGCAGTACTTTCTTACAGTCTGCTTCCCTCTGGATCATTATTGTTCTACTTTTGTTGTCAAATGTTTGCCTCTCCTCCACAAAACCACAATGATCCATATCTATCAATTCTGGTAACAACTTTGCCACTCTTTTACCCATTATAGACATACACACTTTGTAATCATGGTTTAAAATTAGAATGGGCCTATATGATGCTGGATACGAATAGTCTTTACCATCACTAGGTATTACAGCTACCACAGCTTTTTCCAATATGTTGGTACTTGCCCTCCTTTTAAAAATACTGTTAAAAAAAACTTTAATATGTTTAGCACTTTCTTCCCTCCTAGCTTTCCAAACTTCTACCAGATTGCCCTCTATTCCTGGCGAATTTTTTTGCAAATTGGTTATACATCACCATTTTAACTCATCTCCTCTACTCTTAACTGTTAATTGTTGAACCTCATCTACCTCTAACCTTGGCATAATTAAGTCTTTCATAAATATTTCCATTTGTACTTTTCCTTGATTTCTCTACTTCTCTGTGTTATACAAATTTTCATGACATTTCTGAAATATCTAATACCTCTACAAGATCTCTGGTTATTTTTCCTGTAATAGGCTCCCTAAGCTTGACAGCAATACTTTCTATTTTCTTTGACTTAAGTCATTTGCTAAAAGGTTTTGTTCTCTGGAGATATTATCAAAAAACAACTGCTTAACAGCAATCTTTCTAAACTCATGCATACTATCCAGATACTCCCTTATTTTCTCTTTAGTACTCTGCAGTTGTGCCTCTTTTGTTTTGTGAGATTCACCTTATTTTACAATAATTTAACCTTTAACAGCCCCTCTAAGTAACTCTTGTTACTTCTTAACCGTGTCTCTATGTTTTATTTTTATCCTATTTTAAACTCCACTTTCATTTTATTCCACTCACTAGCTATAACTTCTGGAATACTTTCTATCTTCCCTATTAACTCCTAAATAATTTCCATTACTATCCCTTAAAGTCCTTTCTTTTTAAGAAGTCTAGCCCAGTTATTGTACCTTGGGGAATAATGTGTAAGCTCCCTCTGAGTTCCTGCTACTGAATTCATATCTTTAGTATCAAATAATTTCATAAATTTCTTCAAACATCTTCCTATTTTGTTATATTTTACCTTTGAGGCCCCCAAGATACATTCTTATGGTTGAAAATCAAATTCCAGACTCCACCAATAAGTAATATTCCTTGCTAAAAGCTAAATATTTATCCCATAAAATTCTTAAGTTCTATAATATCTGTTTTAGATAGAATATAAATAAATGCCATCATAATCTGCATACCTTGCTAGTAGCCACTTATTACTACAACTCTACAATTATTATATTTTCCCTCTTTAGTCACTATTGGAGCTCCTCTAGCAATTAATACACGTTTCCCTTTTCCCTTTTCCTGATAATCCATTGAATATCCATCCTGAGATCCTTTCTTTATCAAATTCACATGCACTGCTCTTTCCAAAATGTGCTTCCTGTAGCACTACTATTGCCACTTTGCATTTCTTAATATAATTAAATATTCTTTCCTCTTTGCATAAACCCAGGAGACCATTCTCATTCCACGATAATATGGAAAGTGTTGCCATTATGATAGAAGCTATACATCCAACCTATTATATATGACAGCTTTTTAAAATGTCTATTTCCAGCTTTTGTGATACATGCACCCACTAATGTTTGGCAGTTGATCTTTTATACAGTTTTTTTTCTTCTCATCTCCATTTGAACCTATGTCACAGACTTTTTGTTTTAATGAAAACCATCAATCAAACAAACAAACAAAAAACACACCCAGAACACCCCATAACATGTTAACTTGTTGCAAACAAACAGATCTTGTACATCTTAAAATAATGAAGTTTAACCCTTCCAATAGGAACAAAATAGACAGCTGTAAACAAAGGCATTATCTAACCTAACATTAAGATTATCCATGCTAAGACATATGTTAGTGCATGTGTGCCTACTTACACCCAAGTGGTGTCAGTTCCAGATGTGAAAAACAACTTGCATCCTTTCAGAAAACATTAACTTTTTGCCTTGAAGAAACCAGTGCTTTGACTTCTTATTGCCCTATCATCAGCTTGTCTCCATAGAAATATAATAGAAAAATGTAGCCCTTAGTTGCAGGTTTCTAAAGACATGCTGAAACACTTATTGCTACAGCAGAAGTTCTCATCACATTCAATGTTCTCTTATTTTCTTGTTCCACTTACAATTGTTATTAGATTAAGCAAAAGTAAGAACAAACATATCAGCTCTACATATTTATGATCTGTGTACTTTTGCAACTCATCCCCATCTCAACAACCCAAGATTACAGCCTATTAACTTAAACATGTTTTGTCTAGCCTTTTTCTATTTTTGCAATGTAATGCCTACATCTTAATTCTAAAAAGGAGAAAGAAAAAAAAAGACATCTGTTTACTTTAGTATCTTCACCGCATATGATTGAAAATGCTTTACTATATAACATGGAATTTATATCATGAAAAGTTTTATAGAAGGACTGTTAAGAACAAAAATTATTTTACTTACAGTTATCATTTTCCTTCCTCTTTCCTTCCCCTTAGTGTACTTCCAAACATTAATGACATGAAGTAAAGCAAATGCCTTTCAGTTCACTAGAAGTAAAAGTCCATTCTTTCCATTTTTGTCTTGTACAACCATATTTCACAAATGTGTTTGATACTTTGCAATCTAAATTTTATTCACTAATTTCCGTGTTGCTGGTCTTCTTTCTGTTCATCTACATCTCCCATCTCCACACTCCAGTTCAATTATAAGGTATTCATGATTCTTCAAGCCACCTGCTGTGCTTTTCTCTGTGTCTCAAGCATTTTCCTTTAGAACACTGGAAAAGGTTTCACTTACAAAGTCTCTCCATCAGCTTTATTATGAGAAGAATGAGAAGCAGCATCCCTTCTACTTGATGGCTCACTGTTTGTTTGGCAAAGTTTTGTATTTCATCCTTAGCCTGTTATGCATCAAAAAATGACTTTGACCCTCCAAGAAAAAGTATTCTGAAGACAGCTGGATACAGCAGTTTGAATGTCAGACTTGCCTCTTGACATTCCCTGATTGCTGGAATAAACCTTCTTCTCTTCTGCCTAGTAAAATCATGTTCTACAAATACTCTGCTATATTTGCCTTTTAATACTTTGCTTTTCTGCCGGTTTTGCCAGTATCAACTCTTTCTGTTGGTAGGATAGACACTTTTAAGAATACTGGTCTTGTCTGCTTATTCATGGCCATATTTGGAGCATAGACACAATGTGCACTTTCAATTTAACAAATTCTGCCTTGAAATAACAGTCCAGTAGCTTATTTTTGCCTTAATAAAATTAATAAAGTCTGTTACTCCCAGTTTCTTTGTTACAGCAAAAAATCTCAGGATTTCCCTATGTACTATGTCTCCTAATTCTAACAGTTTTTAAAACATCTCTTCTTGAGCAGTCTTATACTCAGGCAGCCTTTTCTTCATTTTGACCTCTGATTTTTGCATTTGTTTCAGCTTAACTGGGTATCTGTTTAAAGCTTCTTACATTTTTCCAGCCTTTGGTTATTTGAGTTGATATACTCCTTCAGTGTTTCATTTATTTTAATCAGCACATTTGACTTATCTTTCCTGTAGATTACTAGAAGCCATGTCTTGCACTAATGCTGGAGCTTGAACTGCTTTTTGCCGAACAGCTTGAGGATTCTCAAAAGTCGTGTTTTCTCTTCACGTTTTCTAGTCAAATTTCTTTCAGCTTCTCTTAGGTTCTTCTTTGCAGGTGTCCAGGCAGTGGACTTACTAGCCTGTAACTGAAGTTACATAAGTTAAAGAGTTCCTGGCCCTTCTCTTTCAGTTTCTATTTTCACAGTGGGAGAGCCAAAGTTAAGTTGTCAGTCAGTGTGCAGCCATGTTATAAAATCCTCATAAGAGTTAGATTTAAAGCAAGGTTATCATCACATCCCTGTCCATCCAGACTTCAAATATCTCTTAAGGTTTTGTGTGTCTGGATCATAGTATAAGTTCTCTGCCTTACTCTTTGGTCTATCCACTGCTGTAAGAGTGTTCACAAACCGTCTAGCCCCATATTTCCATATGTAGATGACTTGCTTATCTTTGTAGGGTTTTTCCAAGAGAATATGCAAAAGTTTTTTTTTTTTTTTTTTTTTTTTTTTTTACTCCATCAAGCAGGATTGTGTTCCTGGACATATGTAGGACACCTCAGTACTTCCAGAAGAAAAAATAAATTTAATATTTAGATCTATTCCAGGACTTTCCACTCAGACATCAGTCACTACTAGATTCACTTTTGGGTCTCATGGCATCTATGATTCTCATAATAGCTCTGGTAAAACTCCACGTGAGAAAGATACAATGGTATCTGAAGTCTCTTTGGTCCCAACACCAACACCCACTCTCTTTTCAGATTCCATTTCTAGGATAAGTGAGAAGAGAACTCATTTGGTGGAGACATAAAATATCAGTGAATCCAGGTCTCCCCTTCTCCTCTTCTGCTCCAAAGCAATCAGTCACCACAGAAGCATTGGACTTTTCTTAGGGAGCAGTGTCAACTGGGACAAAAGTTCAAGATATCTGAGACAGCAAAGACAGACACGAGCACATAAATATAAATATTCACCCGATGAGATAGAGTTCCTGGACATGAAGGTTGTTAGACTACCAGATGTGGCATTTGACACCATCTTATATAGGAAGGAGTGCTATAGGAACTCCCTCCTACATAGGACTAGTATGCACCTCTCATATGTATTTCGTAATATCATTAAGGGACAGGGTATGTGAGCATCTAGATTTAATGCTCAAGATGATGGATTTCAGGATGAATTGGCTGTTCTAGAACACAACTTTAAGAAAAGGAGATATAAAAGTAGGGAAGTGGAAGTTGGACTTAATGTTAGTCGCCACCTTAGATCTGATAGTGGACGACCATACTTTTCTAGCAAATATAGGGAAGAAAATTTAGAACAGAAAGAGGAACCACTTAGACGCCTCAACTTACCAATAACATATTGCAGTAACGTGAATGATGTTACTAATGTTATTAAGAAGCAGTGGCCGGTCTTGTTAACGGATGAAAAGATTATGACCTTTGTGGGTGATGAACCTGTCATTGTGTTTAAAAATAAAAATAATCTATCTTAAACAGCTCCTTTGCTATCCCAATAGAGTTAAGGAGAGTAGAAATAGTATTGAAAGAAATAGCACATTTCCATGTGGAGGATGTAAATATTGCACACATATTGAGACAGATAATGTGTTTGTGAACACTGATAATGGGAGGAGATTTTATTTTAAAGTCTCTGCTAGCTGTGACACTAAAGATGTTATTTATTTAGTGCACTGTGTTATATGCTCTTCATTCAAAGTTCTGGGCTGGAATAAATAACCTCCTCCACCCAAGTCGTACTACCACTCTCACCCCATCAGTTACTCTCGACAAAACACCAGTGGCTATTGCGAACACATTTAATACCTTCTTTACAGAAACTATCCAGACACTAGCCACCCAAATAACGACTACCAAGCCAAAAACCCCTCACCCAGTCCCCCTCAGCCACACCAAAAATAACAAATCAGATAGCTCAAAGCCTCCTGTACCCACTTCTCCTTTAGCTTCCAGCCTATCTCTACTACCCTTATACGAACCCTTCTCAAAAATCTTAAACCCACTTCCCTAGCAGCAGATCACCTTCCTGCTGAATTCCTGCAACTAGCTGTTGATGCCTTCGCTATCCTAGTCTCTACCCTCATTAATAAATCCATTCCCAAGGTAACCATTCCATCCATCTGGAAAATTTCACATGTAATACCCCTACATAAAGGAGGTAGTTCCACAGAATTGTCCAACTATAGACCCATAGCCATTCTCTCACCTCTAGCAAAACTTCTGGAAAAGTGTGTCCACATACAACTTATGGACTACCTCAACCATAACAAACTTCTCACAGAGTCCCAGCATGGTTTCAGACCACACCATAGCACCATATCAGCCCTCTTATCGTTCATCAATGTCATCAATCTTAATCGTAACAACAACATGCTATCATCTGCTCTCTTTCTGGATCTCTCTAAGGCCTTTGATATGGTCAATCATCATCTTCTGCTTAGTATCTTGAAAGCTGCCTTCCTGGATCATCACTCTCTACAATGGTTTCAGTCCTATCTATGGGTAGACAGCAGGCTGTCTTATGGCAGGATAAACTGTCATCACACCTCCCGATCACCTTAGGAGTCCCTCAGGGCTCCATTCTTGGTCCCCTCCTCTTCTCTATCTTCATAAATGACCTTCATACTACTATCCCAAAGGCACAATGTATCCAATATGCCGACGATTCCATGTTGATTTGCTCTTCTACCTCACCAGCCAATCTGATTACCCTAACCCAGAATACGTTTAACAGTATAGAAAACTGGCTAACTGATTGACAACTTCTCTTGTATTCCAACAAAACCAAGCTGCTGCTTTTCTCTCCCACCTCTAGATCCACTTTTCCATTATTTACTATTAAGTCTAACAATGGTACAATCATCTCTCCTGATAACCAAACTAAGCTCCTTGGAGTAATTATAGATACTAACCTCAAATTTGATGCACACATTGACCATACAATTAAGTCCATCAACAAAAAAATAGGATCCCTCTGTAAGTACAAACCTTTTCTAACCCCTTATGTTAGGTGTGCTATTGCCCAAACCCATCTCCTCTCCACTCTCCTATATGCCTCACCAATATTTTCAAACCTCTCTAAAGCTAACCTCATTAAACTATCTTCCTGTTACTACCACATAGCTAGATTTGCCACTAGTATTGCATACAGGACACATCACTGCAAAAACCTAAATGAACTTGACTGGCTGGAATTTCCTTCCATATTTAAGCTTAACCAGCTCACAGTAGCTCACAAAATACTTAACCATCCGGACAAAACCCCAAGCCTTAAGAGTATTATTAGCCCACATAACGCTATCAGGCCACATCGTTCGTCCAACAAGCTATCAGTCCAAACCCTAAAATCTAATAATACAGCAGGTGATTCCCTGTTTGCTAACTCAGTGGGTAAAACTTGGAGCCTTCTTCCTGCAAACCTTACCCAAGAACTATCTCTTCCCCTATTTAAAAAAGGCCTCAAAAAATACTTAAGGGCTAACTGGCTCTGTCCATGCCTAAACCCTGACTAACTCAATTTAACATTTATGGTCTTTTCTTAGCTAGTAGACTATCAGCAAGCAAATACTCAACCCATCTGATGTGTTATACCTTAATGTACAGTTATGCCTGCTGAGTTTAACATTTCTCTATACTGTCATTGCCCTAATGTGCTCTAAATTTGTGTACTGATCCTATTTCTTCTCTCACTCTATTAACATTTTACATATGTATAATTGTTCCTACTGTGGTGAACTACCTGATATATTGTTATCTCTCTCCTTTGCTCTCTTGGAATATTATTGTACTATTACTACTATTATTAATTTTATTAATGTGGAGCTTTTCTCCCTGGGCCTCCTCTGAAAATGGACATGTATCCAGTAGGACTATCCCGGTCAACAAATGTAAAATAAATAAAATAAATTCTATGTGGGGAAGAGCAATTGGAAGTTTAAGGAGTGTATAAGGGAACATCTTTATTCCATTAATATCAAATACATGTCAAATGCTCTAGCAAAACATGTAGTGGAGAAGGAAGCTGAGCATAATTTCAAGTTTAGAGTTATTAATAGGGTCTTTGAAACTCTGAGAATGTCTGACATCAGAAATCATACAGAGACTGTGGAACGTGAGTGGATTATTAGGATGCAAGTACACAAAGAGTTGGGACTAAATGAGACTGTCCCTCTTAAACCTGCACTGAAAGCACGCAGGTTTTTTAGGTGAATATTTTAAATGTTTTTGTTATGCATGAATGCTTTTAATAATGTGCTTTTGGCTGTATGTATTTGTACCTTTAAATGAGAAAGGGTGTGTGAGTCAATTTGGCTCATGATTGGTGGGGTATGTAGTAGTTAAGCTGCTTCTGCTGTGAATATGGTGGACCGTGGATCTGATGAAGCAGAGTTTTTATTTTCTGTGAAAGCACTTATCCTTGTTTACTTGTAGAATAAACTGCAACAGATTTTACCTGCCTGTGACGTTCCTAGTGCAATGTTTTTGTGGACTGTGTTTATACATTTTGTGGCTCTTTGTTGCACTTGGTTTACCTGAGTTCTGCGTAGCTGTGCTTCTGCATAAATACAAAGGACATGATTGCCCTTATCAAGACATTCAATTCTCTGAATCATCTTTGGTCTCCAGGATCACTATAGACAATGCACAGTGATGTGGTACATAAACAAGCAAGGAAGAACCAGGTCCCCCCCACCCCACCCCAATTCAGAATATCCAGGTTTTAATGGTATATAGATTTGCAGTAATCTCACTGTGCAGGCTTCCTACATTCTTTCTGAGCAAAATTGTTTGACAAACAAGTTGAACAAGACAAAGGCAGACCCTCATGAATGGAAACCAGATCAGGGGGTCTTAGAATAATCAATCCATTTGTGGAAGGTTCCTCAAGCAGACCTTTTTCTCTCCTGTCTGAGCAATCAGTTGACAAATTCTGCTCTAGAACTCCAGGCAAGAAGGTCTGGAGGATAGATATCTTTTCTTTTCCTTGGACAAGAATGTTCCTATATGCTTTTCTCACTTTCCACTGATATCCTGGTTTCTGCTGAAGATTTAGAATGAATCCCCTAAGATCACTGAGGTGACTTCCTTCTGGCCCTTGCAGTAGTGGTTCTCTTTTCTTTTGGAATTGGCTATAGACTGGATCTACTCACACAAGAGCAAGAGTATTTGATACATCCCAGCTCCAAACAAATTTAACTAACTTCCTGGATGTTAGAGTCTTAATACCTTTAAGCCAACTGTTTACTGAGGATGTGCAGCAGGAACTAATGGAGGCAAGAAAGACTGCTACTAGAAAAAGCACATCTTACTGAATGGAAATGTTTTTCTAGTAGGTGTCAACAACATAGCCAACACACATTCATGACTAGTGTTTCTCTGGATTACAATATTTGAGTGAGTTGCTTTTCTATTGACTGTATTACTTCTCTGTCAAGGTTCATTTGTCAGCCATTTCAGCATGTCTGCCTATGGATCCCTCCTATTTCAAGGCTTTCCATTGTCAAAATGTTTTGAAAGGGGTATTGTATAAGACACCTCCAAGAAAACTTGTGGTTCTTTCTTGGGATCTTAGTTTTGTGTTAAAGATGCTAAGATGTGAGGAGGGGGAGTTTCCATATTTATCAAGGATATCCACACCTCCAGGTTAGTGGCATTGCACAAAGTATCAGAGACCATCCATGTGCAACTAACAGTGGGCAAGACTGCTTTTCAGTTTATAGCATCCTACAGGCCACCCTCTCAAAGTCAGGAATCCCACTCGGCTTTCCTGAAAACATTGGAAAACATGAAGATCTCTCCGAACACCATTATATTGGGTGACTTCAACTACCCAAACATTGACTGGGAGCACTACTCACGCCCCAGCACCTTAGCCCAAAGGTTCCTGGAAATTATAAACTCAAATGCTATGGAACAACTAGTCACCACTCCCACAAGAGGGGACAACATACTAGACCTGATCATTACCAACATGGGGACTCTATGCTCCACACCAGAAGTATATCCCTCATTGGTAAGATCAGACCATAAATTAATTTCACTGGATGTCCACATCCCGACCCCACCCCCAGCCCAGAAAACCACAGTGAAAAACTTCTCAAAAGCGAACTTCTCATTTCTGAAAACCGAAGTGGAATCCTTCAAGGCCCCAGGGCCAGTGGAAACTACGGCCCAAACTGCAGAATCCTATATAAACGCATTCTACGGACATCTCCAGGAATGTATGGATCATGCTATCCCAAACAAAACCAAGACCCAATCATCCAAAGGCAGGCGTCCAGTCTGGTGGACTCCTGCCATAAATAAACTGTACAACAGAAGGAGGAAGCTACTATATGATAGAGCAAAATCCCTAATAGGGAAGGCATCTCTGATCAGTACTAGCAAAAAATTACGATCCCTCATAAAATCCTCCAAGGCCAGCTTCGAGAGAAAAATTGCATAGGACACCAAAGACAATCATAAGGCTTTTTTCAGTTATGTTAGGAACCTGGGATGCAACTCCCAGACTTGTTCTGAGTTGATTCTAAACGACAAAAAATACACTAAACCCACAGACATCACCAATATCCTGGCAGACAGGTTCAGTGCAAACTTCTCCACCCCCTACCCCCCAAAAGAGCAAGTATCTATCCCGGCAGAGGGCTGCCTCCCAAACATCTCTGATGCTCAGATGAAGGCTGCCCTCTCCAAAGCAAAAAACACTGCTTCCATGGGACCAGATGGTGTCCCAGGTTGCGTCCTACATGAACTCCAAGAGGAACTAATCCCTCAAATAAAACAGCTATACAATCTCAGCCTCACTACAGGATATGTGCCCACAGAATGGTGTACAGCAACAGTGGTCCCACTCCACAAAGGTGGAGCCTCTACGGACCCTGGAAACTATCGCCCCATAAGCCTGACTAGCTTAGTCTGCAAGGCTATGGAGAGGATCATCATGGAGCTCATAAAAAAAGACATTGAGGACCTACAGACACTAGATCCTACCCAGTTCGGCTTTGTCAAGGGCAGATCCTACCTTTTGAACCTGGTTGACTTCTTCGAAACAGTCACCAAAGCCATAGATGAAGGGAAGGTAGTCCACACAGCCTATCTGGACCTTGCAAAGGCATTTGACACAATACCCCACTCGGGCATCACAGATAAGCTATCCAGCTTAAATATAAACCCCTGTGTCACAAGATGGGTCGCAAACTGGCTCAAAGACAGAACCTACAGAGTGAGAGTTGCTGGAGCCATGTTAGACTCGAAACCGGTCACAAGTGGCGTCCCGCAGGGTTCTGTCCTGGGACCACTCTTGTTTGGTATATACTTTTCTGAGGTACAGGCAAACGTGGGAGGACTATGGCTCACCAAGTTCGCAGATGACTGCAAACTGGGCGCCATAATCGACTCTCCAGCTGACACAAACATCCTTCAAAAAGGTCTCACAGAGACAGATAACTGGTGCCAGCACCATGGTTTAAAGCTAAATGCCAAAAAATGTATAGTCATACCCTTTGGCAAAAACAATGTGCCCACAAATTACCACATAGGCGGAAACCCATTAAGTACAGAGAAAGTTATTAGGGACCTGGGGATTCAAGTTGATAGCAATCTCTCCTTTGAAAACCACATTGCCAAAGTGGTTAGAAAGACCTTCTACATAGCCCACCTCATCACAAAGGGTTTCACATCTAGATAAAGAGAGGTAATCGAGCCCCTTTATTCATCCCTCATCAGGCCCATCATAGAATACAATGCCCCTTTTGGGATGTACCTTACCCGACACCTGCAGCAATTAGAAAGACCCCAAAAGTACCTCACCAAGAGGATCAAGGGTCTCAAACAGATGCCATATGCTGCTCGGTTAAAAAAACTCCAGCTCTACTCAGTTGCATACCGCCTACTTCGAGGCGATCTATGCCTGACATACAAAGCTATGTCAAATCCAGAATTAATGGACATGCTCCACCTCAGTAAATCTAAATCCCTTAGAGCCACATGCTCGAGGGACTTGAACCTCAGCACAGAAATAAATAGAACTTGCTGGAGGGACAGGTTCATAACCCAGAGGCTCCCTTCACTCTGGAATAGAATTCCAGTTCATGTGAGGCAGAGCACCTCACTGAATCTCTTCAAGAAGAATCTCGATAGGTGGATGGGGGATCATAGGTTTGTCCCAGGGATTACTCCCGTGTCACTATTAGACAGAGGCACAGTAAACTAAACCTCAAAAAGGGCACAGTATACTCAAATCAAGGGGTGGCGTAAGCCATACAGAATCGGGCTAGGCTTATAGTTGCCCCAGGGCAGATAGCCTAGTATGAACCTATGAACCTATGAACACTTGCTCCATTTGAGCCAGCTCATCTGTCTGACTGACTTTATGTTCTTAAAATAAAGAACAGATTTACTCACTGCTGTAATCTCTGCAGAAAGACTATCTGAGTTGCAAGCTTTCACTGTGGGTCGACCTTATCTCATTTTCCACAGAGATAGGGTTTCATTGAGAAGTAATCATTTTATGTTTAAAGTTGTATCTGAGTTTACTTTAAGCCGAACTATCCATCTACCTGTGTTCTTTCCTGAACCCTAAGATGACGTCAAAAGAATACTTCATACCTTAGATGTCCACAGACAACTCGGGTGCTATATTGTCAAAACAAAATCTTTCAGAATTTCTGATCAGTTATTCTTTTCTTAAGAAGGTGAGAAGAAGGGATAATCTATGTAAAAAATACTGTTTCCTAATGATTGTTTCAGGTCACAACATTTTTTTATTCCCACCATGGCATAACTATTCTAGGCAGGGACAAGGCACTTCTGTAAGGCCTTGGCTTTATCTATGGCTTTTTGGAAAGAAGCAGCAACTTGGTCCATTGAACATAGAGCAATGCAAGCTAGATTCCTTCTCCAAGTCTAGGTCAAGCTTTATTTGACCCATTCCCCAGGGGCTCATGCATCCTTCTCCTTTCACTTCCCATTTGTTCTAAGCCATAGTAATCTACCCATACAGCTTGTGCTACTGCAGCAGTGATCAATATGAAGAACATATTACAGCTGTGTAAGCAACCTTGCCATAGCAGTAGATGTTAGAATGATCACTGCAGCAGTAGCTGCTCATTCCCTCCAGCCCCCTAATTTTTTGGTATGTTTTTATACCATGGTGTGGAAATTTAGTTTTGTTGCTCCTAGCAATATCCTCTCAGCCTCCCTCTCTCAATTGGCATGAAAACTCTTAAGGGCTTGGCACCAAAACCTGTCTTTTCGGTTAGCTCAAGCTGACTAATTCTTTGGGCACATGGAAGGTGCCTTGAAGCTTTGGAAACTGGCCAACTGTGATATTATCTGCAGAATATAACCCATACTAATTAATTTATTTATTTATTTACATTTGTTGACCGGGAGTGTCCGACTGGACGTAGGTCCATTTTCAGCGGAGGCCCGAGGAGAAAAGCTCCACAGTTAAAATAAACAGACAGTGGTTACATTGGATTACATAGTGATTAACAATTTAACATAGCAATTACTTTCAACATATTTACAGATGAAGATCATAGTACATCAGTAGACAACTAAAATCTTTATCTGTGAAGTACATAACAGACATTAACAAATGTTACAATAAGAAGTTCCTGCTGTACAAGTACTAGGCCTATGAGCATCTGAGCTTGCTATAATCAAGGTCATTAGTGGAGTGGAAAGAAAGGTAGTGGTTGGATGGCGTGGGTGATATTAGAGTGAGAGTTGCAAGGGCATAGCCAGCATATTTTTAGGTGCGTTTTTAGTAAAGTTTTGAAGTGGGTGCATGATGGTACGGAGGTAATTGTGGGTGGAATGGAGTTCCATAATTTGGCTATGGTGCAAGAGAATAGTGCTTCACCAGCAGAGTTATTGGCTTTAGTGATCTGCAAGTGATAGCTTAGACTACTTTAGCATTGATCATTTGAACATCTGTTGATATGATAAGTTTACTTAGATGGCTTTATTTTCCTCTATTTTCCTTGCCTACCTAGCCACAGATTCCCACAATCTCTTTATTGGGTATCCAGAGCTTTCAGACCCCGTAGTCCTCCATACTCCTCAGGGAATTGGCCTTGTGATACTTATTGTTTAGTCTCAAGGATCAAGGGACTGGATTCAGAGCCCATTGTATATGAAGTGGCTAGGCAGAGTCCCTAGCTGTGTGAGTGGCTAGTGCAATGACATCAGGTTGTAATTTCTGCCCCTTGCTCTTGATGGAATGACTTTATGGTTCTTGATCTCCACCAGAAGTTGCTCTGGCATTGAGATTTTCCAAACTCTCCTACTGAGATAGGAGAACTGGCCATATATGTTTCATTCTATTCTGCTTGGCTACCCAACCAGAAACCACTTCTGTTTCCAAACTTGTGTCACCAGTGACACAGACACCCTGCCTCTTTGCTATTGGACAATTGTGAATTTAAGATTTTTACAGGTAAACAGGGCTGGATCCAGCACAGAATGCCATAGGGTCCAGTGCTGGCTGTGTGTGTGTGTGGGGGGGGGGGGGGGGGGATGTCAGGTCAGCCTGCATTAAAAAAATGAAAAGACTCTACCTCTGCTACCTTCAGCCCAGAAAGCATATTTGCATATCTGCTGTCTGCTACATCAGCCCAGAAGAATGTGAGTCCATCAGCTGCATGAGAGATTTCAAATGCTGTATTAGCCCAGATTTTTACAGCATGAGATAGGGTGGTAATTGAGCCACACATCCACAGCATCATATCAGACATCATTTTGATTAAAAAGGCCCTTGTAGCTGTTAGTGTAGTAAACACCTATGAACCTATGAACCTATGACTTCTTAGCACCTCGCTAGCACCTTGTTAGCAGTGTGTGATTGAGGTGTGAATTAGTGAATTCAAGCAGATGTACAGAGACTAGCAGTATGTAAACAACATTTTTTTTCCTTTTTCTTCACCATGGACCCACTGATATATGTTTTTCATTACATGCCACGAAATGAATGGATATATTTGTTTTTTTATTTATTTATATTTTTTTATTGGGGTACAGCAATGATCTCAGTTGACCATTTGCAGGCACAGCCCAGGTGAAAAGGATAACATAGGAAATCAACAAAACATATTTAGAGATACAAGGATATGTTAAAAAATGTATATACATATTTACAGATACAAGAATGTGCTACAACATTTAGTTCAAGAAGCAGTTCACAATGTCAGGACATGGATGAAAAAATGGAACTATGTTTAGCAGAGCTTTATGGATAAAATGTAACCATAATGTAGATGGCTTATGCTACAGGGGTACAGGGGTAGCAGCATATAGAGAGGTATGAAGACTTTAGAAGCGGCAGGTGAAAATAGTTGCCAGAAAGGATACCATGATGAGAAAACAGAGACACGGTGTAAGAGACATGCAGTGGAAGAAGAATAGAAAGGAGAAGTGTGAGAGAGATGCAAACAAAAGAGGGATGAAGGATAAATGAGAAGCAGCAGGTAAGTAAATTGTGTGACAAGATGAGTTAAGAAACAATGAAACAGGGATAAAGGGGTATGTGAGAGAGCTGCAGGGTCCATGTAATGTGACCTGACTGAGTGCAGCTGCACTTTGCTTGGATGAAGACGTATCCTTGAGCTGTTATCTGAAGTCAGAGGATTTTTGGACATCTTTGATTGAGAGAGGAATGAAGTCCCATAGTTTAGGTGCTAGAAAGGAGAATGAATGGTCAGTGCAATGGACTTTACTTTTTGGAATTAGTAGTGTGGGTTGAAATTAAGAGATAGTCCTGAGATTATATGTGAGAGTTTTGGTAAAAAGTCTGAGTGAGAAGGAATAATGTCTCAGGAGAAAGAGATCTGTAAATTAGTGTTCCTAGTAGGAGGTTGGCACTCAAATGTATTGGCAGCCATTTAGTTTTGACAAGAGTTAGGCAGTGGTGTTCATTACTGGGAGAGTTAGTAATGAACAAGCAGATTTTATTAGAGATGGTTTGTATGGTAGTGGCATTTTTCCTTGAGGCTGCAAATATAATGGGTAGTCCATATTGAAATTGAGATAAGAGTAGGCCTTTGCCTATGGCAGTTTTCACTGGCTTGGACAGAAGAGGCAATAGCTAGTTCATCCAGAGCAGTAGTGTGTTGATCTTTTTGTGTGTGTTTTGAATATGTAGTTGAAAGTTAAGATATTAGTCTAGCCAAATGTCAAGGTATTTGAAGGATGTGTTAAGTTTCTATGGTGGTATTAACATCTTTAATATTAAGGAACCTGGGTAATTTGGATGTTTCTTTGATTGGTTCCAAATAGCATTGCTTTTGTTTTTGAATGATTAGGTATAGGTTTCTGGTCTATTGGCCACTTTTTGACGGTTTGAAGGTCATCTTGGTTTGACCTGTAAATGGCCATGTCATCTGCATAAAGAATTATAACTATCTGATGATGATCAGAGGGAAGTTTGTTAAAAATATGGAAAAGAGCAGAGGGGTTAAGGTGGAACCTTGGGGGCTGCTTTCATAATTGGAGCTGTTTTAGATGTTGTGGTGCCTACTCTCACCTTGAAGGCTCTATATGTGAAAAAGTCTATAAACCAAGGTTTTGCATTCTCACTATTGCCTATTTCAATTGCTTTGTCAGGTAGTAAGTTATGATCAATGGCTTTTGTGAGGTCAATAAAGACAGTTCTTGTCAGGTTGCTTTTGTCTGTATTGGACAGGATGTCATTTATAGTGCTGAGCTCAGACCAAAATATACATTGCTTCCTGGATAGAAGATGGTATTCATGTAAATAAGCAGTAATTTGGTTGTGGATATTTTTTTTCCTAGTATTTTACCTCAAGTGAGAAATAGTGAGATGGGACAGAATTGTGAAGCAGTAGTTGGCTTGGGTAGTTTTGAAACAGGAATAGCTATTGCTGTTTCCATATCTGAGTTATAATCATATTAGTTAAGCATAGGTTGTACACATGAGTGAGAGGGTGGAAGATGAAGTCTTGGGAGATTATCTATTTGTATTAGGTCCAATCCGGTTTCAGTCTCTTTGGTTGTACTCTTTTTTGAAGTGGAATTGTGAAATGTATGGGAGGATGGTGGCTGTGGGGGTGGTAGGTTTGTGTTGTTTATGTGTGACAGGTTGCTGAACTCATTGAGGAAGTCATTGCATGAGAGTTTGTATGTGTTGTTAGAGGGTTTCAGGGGGGTAGAGTTTCGAGCAGTCAACAGGTTGATTTCTCTCCATAATCTTTTAGTTTGGCTAAAAGTCAGATGTATTTGTTTTGGTAGTGGTTGTTTTTATAACTGCAGATGGATTGCTTGGCTAGATTATGTCCTAAAGTATATTTTGCTTGGGAATCCATGCAGGGGTTGCATTTGTAATTGTGAATTGCTTCATTAAATAACTTGAGGAGATATTTGAATTAATTAGATACCTAGTTATGTTTACGTTTATTAGTAGCCTTTGTATGAAGGGAAATAACTTGTTTTGCAAGTGCACTAGAGTATTAGTAAGGTTGTTAGCTACTTCACTGGGGTCTTTTATGCTAGTAAGTGTGACCAACCAAGGCTGGCAAGGTGGTTTTTAGGATTATTGATATTCAGAATTGTTTTGGGTCTGAAGATGATACATTTAGGTTTATATTTTTATATTAGATTATCTACTGAGAAGGTTACAGGACTATGATCACTGAAGGAGGCTTGCATGTATGGTGACGTTAGATATTTCAGGATTGTTAGTTATTACAAGATCTAGTAAGGTGTGCCTATTGGATTGAAGGTTTGGTCTAGTGGCATCTGAGTTGATTTAGGTAAGACTTAAGCTGACCAGGATTTCTGATGTATCAATGGCTTTTGGTTCCAACTAATTAAGGTTGAAGTCTACAATAATGATTAGATTACAGTTTTTGGGAGCTTTGGGATATATTTGTTAGATGACGGTATTGAATTTTTGTACTGAGGCTGGTGGAAGTAGGTATGCACTGGCTATAACAAGGCTATATGAACTACTGCAGAGCAGACAACTGTATTTCCTTTCTTGTGTATTGCTAACATTCAGTATAATGTATTGTTATGTTCAATGTATTGTTCATATAGCTGACTATATCTTTAGAAGTTTTATGTGGAGTGAAGTTTAAGCATGTATGATTTGACTGTCATACAATGTGCATATGCAAATCTGACAAAAAACATTCTATATAGTGCAAGCCATAAGTAAATATTATTTTCTCTGCATCGTTGCAACCTCATACCTGTACTGTTTTTTCACCCAAAGATGTTAATTTGCCATAGCAAAGGAAGCATTGTCAAAATGAATGGGAGAGTGAGTATCTACTTGGGATACCATACATTTCACATTGTGGTACATTGATCACATAGTAAAATATGTGATTCTGTTTACATATTGTGCTACTCATCAGGGCTGTGGATGATTCTCACATCAGTATATTCTTTGGATCTGGCAGTATGTCATTGTAACCATGTACAGCATATTAATGCACATAATATACTATTATGAATTCTTTTCCGAAGACATAGTATTGCTAGTAAACTAATTCTTTAACCAACTGAATAGAAACTTTTCTACTGTTGAAATTTGTAAGGATATTGATTACTTTAGTTTTAGTGCCAGTAAAAGTACATTTAAAATCATCAGCCAAAATGTTATGCAACCAATAATGCTCAACAGTGTGCGTGTGTTACTGTGTAAATAATGTCCACCTAGGGGTGTTATGAGGCCCAGCAATGCAGATGGAGGACCTCTACAACCCTGGAAAGGAGTCATTTACACAATAAGACACTCCCTGAAGGCCATTATTGCACTTAGATAATGGGCTGTCTGTAAAATTGTTATACTTTTTTGTTGCTATATTTTTTAAATATATTTTTGATGCAAAATAGTTCCTATGCCTAATGTTTTAAACTTACTGCAGTATATGTACATAGTGTAGGAAGAAGTATTTTACGTGCAAAATATAATATTTTCAAAAAATATCCAGACATTTACTTCATTTTTGTTGTTTTACTCCCCAAGCTCTCAACTGGTTAGGGACAAATCTCAAGAGAATCAGGGGACAGATCCATAAATATTCATGGACAATCAGGGATACTTTTTAACTTGAGATATTAACAGAATAAGGGAATGTGAATCAATATACATTTTTGAAGTAAAATAAGTCTTTAACTCTAATTATTGTCATTATTTATTAAATATAACTTACCATCTTTTCTCCAAAAGTTACCAGTTTTAGGAGAGATTAAGAGGGACAGAACTACGATATGAGTAAAAATCCAGGACAGTTGAGAGGTATGTTTATTCCTAAAATGTGTGGTTTGTCACCCATCATCGAGGAATGAAGTCACTAAATAATGACATACATTTGAATTTTAGAGTTTATTTCCTTCAGAAAATGTATGCTAACTCAAATCCTGTTATTCAAGCAACTTTCTAGTTTTAAGAGACTGATATTTAAAATCTGTTCCCATTTTTGAGCCTTTGTTCCTCCTTTATTTTAGGCTTTATCCAGGTTTCTTGAACTAAGAAGTTGAGAGGTATGCAAGCCTTTTACCTGTTGCCACCACTGTACAATCACTCTGTCTCGCTCTCACACACACACACACACACACACACACACACACACACACACACACACACACACACACACACACACACACACAAATGTCTTTATTTTTAGGTTTCTTTTAATTTTACACTTGCTAAACAGCAAAAGCACTGCTTAGCGAGTGTAAAATAATGGCTCAGTTACTCTCACTTTCATGCACGCATGCACTCACACACAGACATAAACACACACACCTTTTTTATTTGTTTTATTATTATTATTATTTATTTTCCAGTCAATAAACAGCAATAGTGCTGCTTAGCAAGTGTAAAATAATGGCAGTCATTAGCTTTTTTTTCAGTCTAAGCTCCATGGTGTGAAATTTCAGCTGTTATTGAAAGTCCATCCTTATCTGAACAACAGTCAGTTTCTACAATTTCATTGCAGAAAAGTGATATTTCCTTCATATATGATAGCCCCACTCCTTATTTTAGATCCACTGCATGTGGAAGGTAGATCTCTAGTAGAAAACATGAAACATTATATAATTTTTAACATTACACTAATATACTAGTCCTTTTACTATCTCTGTGCAGCTGATTTATATTATATGAGTATATACTGGTCACCTATATAAGTAGAAGAGGTCTTAATATATTAACTTGACTAAAACCTAGAAGGTTGCAAAGCTATTCCTGCAGTAGTCATGCTAGCCATCAAGTAAGTTTGAATTAAATCTATTGCAATCATTGATAAATGGAATTAAAAACTGCATTCAGAAAGGCTAGAACAGGGGCATAAAACAATGTAACAAGAAACTTTGTAAATCAAGATATCATTTTCAAAAACAAAATACAAATTCAAAAGATGGAATTTGCTCATTCATAGAGTAATGTTATGTAATAACATATTTAGCAGTAGGTATTACCTTGATATAGAGGGTGGTGTGCACCCAAGTTATTCAGAATAAGAAAGGATTTCTATATTGCATAAAATCCTGTGGCCTCACCAATCAAGAAAAATTCAGACGGGGAAAAATATTATTCATTGACTAAATCAAGCGACATCCGTCCTAAAGACCTCATACTGAACTTAATTTAAGAATAGTATTTTGAACATTTTCATACTTAAACATCTTATTAGAGAACTGCTTCTACTTCTACAAAGAAATTTTAAATTATGTACAACTAAGAGTAATATAAGCAAGTCTACATCACTGTGCATCCATCTGACTAACCATACCTTATTAATGAACAAGCAATAATTACTTTTAAGCACTTGATTATTCAGGTCTAAATTCTAATGAGGAGAATCAGAATTAAAAGATTATCCTACCCCCTACATTATCCTACTGCCTACTTTTAATGACAATCATCCTTTTATCTTAATGGTTATGTTTCCACAGTAGTTCAAATATGGAATTATTTCACTATAATTTTTGTACGTATGCATAGCCACTATCAGACCTTCCTTCAATCTGGAATAAGCCATTCATTCCCTTACCTAAAAATTCATAAGTCTTCAGAGCAAAGGCTGCTCAGAGGCGGCTTCATTTATGCAACCATGAGAGGATTTTATTCCATAGCTGACATCCCAAGAATGAGGACATTTTTGTAGTGTCCTTACCCCAACCTACATGAGTAGACATGCAATTCACACCACTGCAGAGAATTCCAACACCTTCCCCGTGTGAGCACATGCTTTTGAGAACCCACATTGAAGGCTACTATCAGGTGATGGCAAGGTGATCCTAATCCCTGTCCCCTAACTAAGCATCTAAATTTCCTTCCCCTCTTCCAAAGGATTGTGTCAGTGTATGGCTGGCTCTGAGTTTTCCTCTCTCCAGAATGGGCATGCATATTCTACCTTACCAGCTCCATAAGGCACACAAGCCAGTAATCAAATTCTGGTCACCTGGAGCACAGTTAAGAGCATTATCTCCCTACTGCTGCTGCTTAATGGTAGCAATCATATTTATTTATTTGTTATAGATGTCAAACAGCTGCATCTTTCACTTTAATATCACATGCAGCATATCTAATCCTTCCTTGCATTTATAGACATAGGGTATATCAGACTATAGTGCATAGCCCAGCTTGAAATGATTATAAATCTAAGTTTGATGCTGCACAATATTATGCATTTGTTCATTTTGGTATGAGGTAATTACGATTAACTTCAGATAATGTACTGCATAGAACAGTATAGTGTTCCGTGTCCACTAAAGCAAATCACACATAAGGGATTATGTGTCCACTTAAGCTAATCATACATAAGGAATGTCATGTGTGGCCATCTTGCTCTTAAGTTGCTGCCATGATAGTAAAGCATGTGGTTGTGTAATTACTAGCTCCTCTGTGTTTGCATCTGGCCTACAGGCATGTAACACTGTTAAAGTGAAACTGAATCAAACAACAATGTCACATGGTATCAAGTGGAATAGTAACTTACTGGTTTAATGCTTTTTTAAGATCAAATACAATGCAGCTAAATTTGACCTGCATTATTTTTAAAAATGAGAAGACTGCAAAATGAAACTGCAGAAAATGTGAAATATTACTACTAGACCAACACGAAAAATTTATCATACAAGTGAGTATATCCTACAACTCAGCCAGCAAGAAACCGGTCTGGTAAGTTATACTTAATGCAATACAATTCTAACTTTTGAACAAAACTGGTACCAAATGGGAAGGGAAGCCAAAATGTTTAGATGTTTCTCAGTGTGGTAGAAGCCACAATTTGCCAAATGAAGCCAGAAAAAATGTACAATCCAGGTTAAACACTATCCTTTTTACTAGATTCAAACTGAATCATATTCAAAGGTCATTTTAAGATTATTCCTAATATTCAGAAAATGTGAGTATGTTTCACAGCTGGAAAATTTAAATTTGGTCATCTTATAATTGCTGTTAAAACATTTAATAACTGTATTGTAGGATCTGGTCTGCATTTGAATATTTTATAGTATAAAAACACTGAGAATAGCAGCTTTTCGTGTTGATGATACTTGAACTAACCTGAAAAGTAAAGCTTTCTAGAAGATAGCTAAAATATGGAGTAGATTACATTTAGTAATTAATACATTTTCTTTTCTAATTACATTCAAGAATAAACTATGAGATCATTTTAAGAACCTGAAATATAGCTCAACTATCAGAAGGCTAATGACTCTTTAATGGTCACATATTGTTTCTGACCTTGTTTATGACCTGTGACTTAAAATTCTAGATGCTTTGCAGTTTCAACATCTTCTTTCATGAAAAGTTAATGAATCATCATGCCATCCATCTTGCCACTCGGTCTACCAGCATTAATAATCTGAGAAAATTCAACAGAAATTAGAAGCAATTATTGTAGACATTTGAAATCTGCAATATTGTTTCTGATACAACTGAAAAAAAGACTAAAGAGATACAAGCTGCAACTTTTCTTCTCATGATGGAAGACAAATGGGCTGTTGTTGTGTCTTTCGGCTTTTCCCGATTAGGGGTTGCCACAGCAAAACTCCGTTCTGCTAATGATTGGCAGTAGATCTTTACGTGCCGACTTGCCTGACGCACAACCTTCAACGAAGGAACGCCCATCCATGCATGTCGCCGCGGCCACACAAAAGACGGTCTAACTGAGAATCGAATGGGGCAACGTCTTACTGTGAGGTGACAACACTACCGTGGCACCACCACCACCGATGGAAGACAATGGGTAAATACACTAAAACCCTTCACTTCTCCTAAGGGCTCTGCTCATACAATCCAGAGATATCCAGCAAACAATAAAAAGCCGAGTCCAAACAGACCGACACAAGTTAAATTATTTATTGTTAAAAGACAGACCTTAGCGCTTTTGGGTAAAATTTCCTCTTCAGACAACTACATATAAAATAAAACATCTTTATATATCATTAAGAACATAGATTAAATATTAATCAACCAATCATAGACATTATTTAACCCACCTCCTCTTTAAAGCAGGCTTTAAAGGGATAGAGCTGTTTAGCCCTGGTGAGCTATCGAATGCTAGCTCTATAATCCATTGTAATTCAGTGCATTCGGTAATATTCATAACATCCCCCCTCTTTTATTCATTCTGATGATATGTAGCACCAAAAAACTGGGGCAAGACCTGCACTGTGCCAAATAAATCACATTCTCATTGTGACAATCCGCATAAAACTCAAAAGTATACCTTTGACTGGTTTTAGAATGTGTAAAATAATTTTGACTGCTTATATAAGCACATTCTTTGCAGTGCTTGCACGGAAAAGTGCCTACCTATCAGAAACTATTTATGTGGGCAAGACAAACTGTAAATTAAAGACTATAATTTTGAATCATTTATCTTCTATCAGGTTAAAGGATGAACGCAATGCTCTTTATCAGCATGTTGCACTTTTTCCTGACCATGTTTTCTCCTTTTTGGTGCTACATATCATCAGAATGAATAAAAGAGGGGGGATGTTGTGAATATTACCGAATGCACTGAATTACAATGGATTATAGAGCGAGCAGCTGATAGCTCACCTGGGCTAAACAGCTCTATCCCTTTAAAAGCTGCTTTAAAGAGGAGGTGGGTTAAATAATGTCTATTATTGGTTGATTAATATTTAATCTATGTTCCTAATGATATATAAAGACGTTTTACTTTATATGTAGTTGTCTGAGGAAGGGATTTTACCCGAAAGAGCTAACGTCTGTTTTTTAACAATAAATTTAACTTGTGTTGGTCTGTTTGGACTTTACTTTTGATTGTTTGCGGGATATCTATGGAAGACAATGTGGTTAAGGTATTTTAATATGTTTCATCTTACTAAACAATGACAAACTGTTTTGACTGTCATTAAAGACAAATGCAACTACTATTGTGAGCCTAAAAAGTTGCTACCTCTATATATATATATATATATATATATATATATATATATATATATATGGATCCCTATCACATGGTCGACAGGCCATATGATCGACTTTCATTTGGTCGACAGTTCATTTGGTCGACAAGCAGTTTTATGCCCCCCACACCCCCCAATGTGGGGGGCTGTGCCCCCCACACCCCCTCTAACTATATATATCAACTCCAGGGTTGCACAACATTGGGGAGGGGGGCAAATCTGCCTGTTGACCAAATGAAAGTCGATCAAATGGCTTGTCGACCATCTCAGGTAGACCCATATATATATATATATATATATATATATATATATATATATATATATATGTATAAAATGTGTTTTTCATTAGAAATCTGGATTCATAGTAATCTACCTATTCATAATGTGACTTAATTAAGACATGTAATTTTGAGGATCAGACTTGTTTGTGGCATTAAAAATTATAAAGTAAAAATCAAACTATTGTTGAGTCTGAATTAACACTGAAAAAAGATATGAATGTCTGTCAAGCAGCAGTAACACATAGTATTCAGATGAAGCACCTTGCTGATAATTTAGATGCACCCAAATTTAAAATAAAGCTAAAATCCACTAATGTTAGCATAATACTGTCAAGGCAAAATACAATATTTATAATTCAAACAATACGACAACAACAAAATCCACTGTTGTGCATGATCCAAATGAGACAGTTAAAAACTGCAAAGCGTTCAAATGAGCAATCATTGTTTGGTTCAAGATATGGTTGCCAGTATGATAATAAGCCATATACATCACTCATCAGACAATGTAGGAAATGTAGACTGCCTAATCCTTTTCTTGTGTATGCAAGTCCAAGAAAAATGGGCAAAATGTTTAAAAATGATGATTTACTTCTTTGGAATATACCCATTCTGACCTATATGAGTCTGATGATTTTTCTTTGGATTCTATTAATAATTATGTTGAAACTATGCACTGTTGTTTTACTGCATGCAGAACTCAAGAGTGTTGTCAGTGTAAAAATCACTGGACTGAAATGAATCTCTCAATGGCATATTTCTCAGATTTATTTAATCTAGACTCAATAACGGAGCAAAATGTAATTACTGAGTGTGCTGTTAAGGACAACAACCATTTTGGGAATATCTGATTGTGAACAGTTAGCTATGATAAAGCAAATTCACAGGGTTGAATTGCAATCAAATCAAGGAGGGACTACTACAGACTTGCAGTGACTTAGATGTGCATGTCTGTGAAATCAAAGATTTACAGAGCACACACATACTGAATAATTCATGTTTGTGAAGCAAATGTTTTGCTTATCTGGGAAGTACTGAATCACAGATTCTTGAGGAAAAGTGTCACAGATTTATTAGTAGAACCTGTGAACCCTCAGAAGCAGAGTGCAGTGATGCACAGCTGAAGAATGCAAACAAAAACTTCAACTCTAACATTTCATCTATTTTTAAACAAAATGTGACTTTTTAGTGGAAATAACTCAACACATACTAAGCATAATGTGCAATTGCAAATGCATGGTATTAACAGGATGACTAGGTAAGAAGAAAAACATTCCATTACTAGAGTAAGTATAGTACATATTTCACAATGAATCTTGAGTCATGAGGACTGTTGTTCAAATCCAGCAGAGTGATAGTGCCAAATCAATTATGTAACTAAAACATAAAAATAGTCCATGAGGTACACCTAAGCATTGTCAGTTTATAAAAAAGGGCATGTGGTACTCTGTTTTGTCCTATTATAACTCATGAAGTACAATGCATGGCAAAAAATGACTATGAAATCTGTAACATGTTTCACAAGAGCAACACTGGGGACATTAACATAACCACATTGGATACAACACAATTGAGCTGATGTTTGCAGTGAGGGAGATACTTGAGAAGAAGCTAGAGATGAGGAGAACGTCCAACTGGGCATGCCTAGACTTGGAGAAAGCATATGTCAAGGTCCCATGAAAGCTGATCTGGGCTGTACTGCGGTGGTTTGAAGTCCCAGAAACATTGGTAAAATTAGTGCAGGCTATGTACAAGGAACCAATAACTCAAGTATGAACAGTGATTGGTCTCACAGAGGGGTTCCCAGTGGGAGTGGTTGTACACCAGGGTTCAGCTCTAAGCCCACTGCTGTTCATACTGGTGATGGACTACATTAGCAAACAGGTCGGAGGAGACAGATCAACAAAGTTGCTGTATACAGACAATGAGGCATTACAGGCAGATTGTGAGCTAGAACTTCAGCAAAGGATAGGAGAATGGAATGCAAAACTGAAAGCACATAGGATGAAATGGGATGAAACTAAGCACAGATGAGGTGGTGGTAATGACAGCAAACTGGGGAAACCAGAATAAGCTGAGAAATGAGACAGAAGAGAAGTTAGTGGAACAGGTAACATTTTCAAGTATCTGGGAGGGGTGGTTGAGGAGAAGGGAAGTCTGAATGAAGAGGTCAAAGCTAGAATCAGAGGGGCTGCAGCCAAATGGCATAGAGTGGTATGCATAGGCAATGACAGAAGAATGCCAAAGAAGCTGAAAAGTAAGGTGTACAAGACAGTGGTATGACCAGTACTACTGTATGGTACAGAAACCTGGGCAGTAAAGGCAGAGCAGATGAAGAAGCTAGAGGTGATGGAAATGAAGTGCCTGAGAAAGGTGATAGGATGCACAATGTGGGACAGACGAAGAAATGAGGACATAAGAGCAGAAGCCAAAGTAGCTCCAATTGCAGAAAAGATCAAAGAGAACAGAGTATGGTTGTTTGGACACATGCAGAAAAGCAGAAGACAATCTAGTGAGGAAGATTTAAGACAGATAGAAAGAAGGTAAGAGGAAACAAGGACATCCAGCAAAGAGGTGGATGGATTGTGTGAAAGATCTGTGACAGTCAGGCATGAGTGTTGAAGAAAGCAGGAGTGTGGCACTGAATCGAGGGAGTTGGCGACAGTTAACATGATAGTCCAACCCCATGTAGAAAAAAATGGGAAAAAGGCGGCTGATGATGATGATGATGATGATGATTAAATGGAAAGTCAGTGGTATGCACTGTTAACAAAATGGTCGCAGTTATGGAACCTGGACTTCACATCATGTGAGGAGCAGGACTAATGAAAGTTAAGATGAATGGGAACATTTTACAGCCTCAGGACCTGTGGTGCTCCTGACCATTATCTACAGGATGCCTTAGTAGAGCTAGTCCTTTTCCCATAGAAATATGATTTCAGTACTCTGTCTTAAAAGTTATATTAGATGGATTAGAGCTGTTGTCAAGTGACTTTTTACTGGGTACCTTGTTTCAAAGACCAAATAGTCTTTTGATAAGAAGGTTAATCCTTGCCTTTTTAACTCTTCCTCAAGCCCTTGCTGGAATCCTAAGTACTCTGTTTCTGGTCCTCTTCCATAGACAGCATACTTTTTTCTGTTTGATCTGAGTTTCCTAATTCATTTTTTATCCTTTCTATTCCCTCAAATATCTCCTATAATCACACTCTACAGTCTGTGTGTGTAGTCTTAACCTCTTCTCACTCTAAACCACTCAATGGCATGATCATTGTGAAACAATTAGGCTTTTACCTGGGTAAAATGCTGCCCTTTGCCTTGATTAGGCCCACATTTAGAATGCCTTACTTTCTGACCCAATTAGCTGAACCCATTGCAGAGTAAGACCTTAATCAGCATCTGCCCCTGTTTACCTCAGAGCTGAGAATCTCCCAGTCTGTACTGTCAAATTATAAATCTCCATGAGTGATACCATATTCTTTCTACATCACTCCTTTATTCGTAATGCTAGTATGCCTTGTGAATGATACACAGTATGTCTCCACAAGCCCACTTCCCTTCTTCAGCCATAATCAGCAGGGCAATTAACCTTGGTTCTGACTGTAACATCCATCTTGTCCTCTTCACAGAGTGGCACTCTTTCTGTCTAACTACACATTTGATATTCTTCTTTATGTAGATTACTACTCCAACTCCCATAACTCCCTTCTTTAGTATTCTTAAACAACCTTTATTATAGAATGGGCAAGCTGAACATTTCATTCTGATTGGAGAAAGAACATTTTCTAGCAGACTGTTACTGTGCAAGTAATACCTCCTAAAATTGTCTGACATAAAGCTTGGACACAATAAAAACAAACAGCCCCAATTTATATGCTTTCTAAATATTGCTTTGCTGTTTAGCAAGCATAAACTTAAAAAAGTAAAAAAAATAAAT
Organism: Protopterus annectens; assembly: GCF_019279795.1. Classification (NCBI taxonomy): domain Eukaryota; kingdom Metazoa; phylum Chordata; order Ceratodontiformes; family Protopteridae; genus Protopterus; species Protopterus annectens. Next base: position 370,504,824 of record NC_056733.1, read on the forward strand.
AAAATTTGTGAGTAGGTGTATGTGTGTGCATGCACACGTGCATGTGTGTCTGTGTGTCTGTATGTCTGTGTCTGTTTGTGTGAGAGACAAAGAGAGGGAGAGAAGAGCGAGCAAAAGAGATGCAGAGACAGTGCTGACTGCAGCAGACAGTCCATCATCATGAATTTGTAATACTACTACTACTACTACTAATAATAAGTGTGAAACTCTAATGTCTGCCATTATTGACTGACTTTAATCCTGACTGATTTACCAGCCTTTCAGTCATTCCACAAGATGTCCAAATGGAGAGGTGATAAATCATCAAGCAAAGGAGAGTAGTATTACTGGAATTTAATTCATCCTCAAGTCTTGGTGAGTATCTTCACGAGATAGACCGTTTTATACAAAATCTCACCAAGATGACACTGATATATAGACTATTTTATATGGCATATATCATGGACAGAAGAGGGTTAAAAAAAGAAAAAAGGATAGCTCGATGCACAAAACCCAAGATAAACAACTGCCCAATCCTGATAAGCGAGCTGGTGCCTGGACTGGGAAAAATGACAGTGTAGAATCCTCAAGACACAGAAACATTCCTACAATGGGGATAGGCCAGGGTCAGGAGATGATGCCTCCTAACCCAGTTGTAAAAGGAAATAGTAGTCCACAAAACTCTCAAAATCTGACAGGCCAAAAAAGAGCCATAAAGATGACAGAGTGGACTATTGAGGATAACAAAGAAGTTATGTATTTTTACTATTATGCAAGAAAACCAGTATTTCCAGACAGAAGATATACAAAAAGATTAAGAGAGAAATTAGACGAAAGAAAAATACTTGCACAAGAAAAATTGTCAGAAGCTTCAAATAAAAAACTGTGTTCACTAATATAACAGATTTATGAAAAACATTATATTGCCCAAGAAATCTTGGTCCATTTGGAAAATGAAGTGACTAAGGAAGTGCACAAATATAAAGAATGAAATCTAGAGATTTTTGAATGGTATAAAAAAGAAATGTGGACATGGAAAATAAAGAGAGATCTGATATGATGTAATATTTATGCAAAGGAGAAAGCCAAATTAATCAATACAAAAAATAGCCCCAAAGATACTCAAAAAGAAATACAGGTAAAGGCATCCATATATGAACATTCACATTACAAAAAATAAGATTACAAGCAGGGAATGGCGAGCAGAAGAACAGTAAAGTGGACGTTAAAAATAGAAGCTGAAGTTATGAAATACCTGCAAAGTGAAGGCTTAAGTGTAGCATGCTGGAACAATGAGTCCCCCAATGAAGGAGAAACAGGAGGAGCAGGGGACATCTCTAGGAGAAATGTGGGCATGGGAAAGAGAATGAGATTTAATATGGTACAATGTTTATGCAGAGGAGAAGGCAAAACTAATCAATACAGAATGAGCAGCACCACAGATATTTGAAGAGAAATACAGGCAAAGGCATCTGGATATGGAAAATTTCACAATACAAAAAATAAGAAATAAACAGGAAAAGTAGAAAAGAGGATTAGTAATGGAGAAGTTAAAGAAATAGAAACTGAGGTTATGGATTACTTGTGAAGTGAAGGATTTAGTGTAGAAAATATACTCTGATAACATTACAGCAGGATAAAGCCATGGATTGTCAAATTAAAGAGAAACCAGTGGACCGGGACACATCTAATCAGTTGCCATATGAAGATACTTTGGAGCTTTCCACAGGAAACAAGAACAAAAGTTCAGTTGGAGCTGCACAGCAAAGGAAGGAACAGGAAACTGTGGCAACTCTGACGCAGTTAGTGTTGTGGAGTGATAGGCCAGTGAGTTCCCATATGAAAGAGCAACAGATAATACAGGATGAAACTGAAGAGAATGTGGCACAGGAAGATGCCCTGGAACTTTCTGTAGAATGCCCACAGGGACTGGAGAACAAAGAGTATACTCCCAGTTTAGAAGAAAATGATTTAAGAGAAGAGTTGCATGATTTAATAGAAATGGACAAACATACTAAGAATAAGGAATGAAATAGACTACAGAAAGTCAATAAAACCCCAAAAGTTAGACGTTTGATAAAACAAATGCACACAGTAATTAGGACTGTTCATAGAGATCCATGCAATATAACAGAAGTAAATAGGGTATATTAATGTGCAGCTAAATTAAAAACAGATAAAATCTTACCACAAAAACACAGGCCAGTAAGGGAAAAGAAGGAGAGAAAGCAAATGCCATCACGAAAGTACTGAAAAGAGTTAACTATAAAGCAGTTAAGACAAAGACACATTCCAAAGACATGTAGTAGGTGGATTGGACACTCTAAATTGGCCAAAGGCATGTGTGAGTGTGTGTGTGTGTGTGTGTGTGTGTGTGTGTGTGTGTGTGTGTGTGTGTGTGTGTGTGTGTGTGTGTGTGTGTGTGTGTGAGTGTGTGAATGAACTACCAAGGGAGGGCTAGCCACCCAGTGGTGTAAACCTTGGCTTGAGATGATTGTCACTACTACAGTGACACCATGACCCCGTGTGCAAAATTTGAAAAGGGGTTGAGGATGGATGGATGGATTCCAAGGTGACTGTCTGTCACCACTGCTCTTTTATAGTGCCCTTAACCCATTAAGCTCTCTACTTACCAGATTAGGTCATGGCTACAATTTTGATCCCAGAAAGAGCAAAGTGTAAAGACTTTCATCTGTGGTGGACTGTCAGCTCCTAACCTTAGTTGCCACAAAGCTTCTTTCTTTTCCACTCTATTTTTAATGTTGCCTCCCCCCCCCCCAAGTCTTTTTTTATATGTTCTAGAATGGAAAAGGTAAATTTCTTGTACAAAGAACAAACAGAAGTGTGTCTATATAATGCATTATTTCATCTTTACTCTTGATAGCATAATAATGTTCCTTGATATACTTATTTAGCTGTGTAGTTGTCATACCTATATTAAATGCTGTGCATCCAGAGCACATGGCAATATAAACCACATGCGAAGTGGTACAATGAAATCTACCTGATACTGAAATAGTACGATTTAAATGTGATAAACACACATAAGGTCCTTCATGAATGTACCTGCAGGCATTGCAACTAAGACATTTATATGTGCCTTCAATCTATCCATCAGCACTTAAAGATACAGTTAATATCAAATGTTTTTTTGGAAGAAAGGAAGTTAGGATTATAGTTTTGGTTTTATTGTATGTTTCTTAACATTGTGTATTTTTTCTTTAAAAACAGTAAAGGAGTTGATTGTTTTATTGAATCATTTAACTGATTGATGTAATGATGGGTGTGAATGTTAAGTGTATAAATGTAAGACGTTTTTTACCTTTTGTATTTCTGAAGAAGTCTTATTGATGAAGGCATTGAATAAAGTTCTTTTATGCTAGTTTGAGAGTCGTTCCTCTGTTGTTCCCAGTTTTTTTGGCAAATAAAACATAGGAATATTTTAGAAGACTTGAATTAATACTGAAAACAGCATGGACATCCAGGAACAAAGTTCAAGCTATAAACCAGTTTGCTCTTCCTGTTCTAACATACAGTTTTGAGATAATTGACTGGTCGCAAAAGGTGTTGGATAGGTTGGACAGGAAAACAAGAAGGATGTTTCATGCTCATCAAATGATTTATAAAAATCACTGTACACCAAGGATATATATTTTTCATTCTGAAGGAAGTATAGGCCTTCTTGAAATTGATTACATGTACAGATCTGCAATCGTGGAACTGCATACATATCTGCTGATCTCATAAGACCCAAATGTAGTGAAGTTTTTGAACCATGAGGAGAATAAGTCTAAGATGGCTTCCCTGCTTAGTTTAACAGAGGAATATCAGTGTCAATCAGGAATGGAAATCCAACCAGAAGTAGATAAAAATCCGATGAGAACTGAATGTGCCAAAACAAAAGAAAGAATATAAGGTGAAGAATCAGATGAGAAGGCAAGAGATGTAGAAAGTGCATAAATATAGTTGCAAGTATAGAAAATGCTTGGTACAACCTCATGTTGATCAGGATCGAATGCAGGAATGGCTAAGGAGAGGTGAATTTAAACCAAAAGGTTAATATCGAGGGCCCAAGCTAGTGGGCTACAAACACATTGGCCATTGAACACGTGGAAGAAACAGACAAATGTAGGTTTTGTAAAACAGAATTGGAAACAGTCACACATCTTGTTGCCAGTTGTGATGTACAATGACAGAAGGACTCTATACTGGAAGGCATAATAATGTAGCAAGATTGTTGCATTGCAAATTGTGCAAACATTATAATATAGAAGTAGCTGAAAAACACTGGAAACATGAACCACAAAGCATTATAGAAAATGATGAAGTTTATATCACATGGGATCACCCATTACCGACAGTTCAAAAAAAGATGTGAGAAAACCAGACATAGAGGTCCATGAAAAGAAGACAAAAGTAACATTGATCATTGGAGTTGCTACACCCAGTAACTACAGTGCCTTCCATATAGAGAGACACAAAGTCATAAAATACCAGGATTTGCAGGCAGAAATGAGGACAATGTGGAAGAAGGATACACAGACTATTCCAATAGTAGTAGGAGCAATGGATCTTTTAAAAAAGAATTTACAATCATACTTAGATACATGTAACTCCATATGAATTGCAGAAGGAGTCATTACTGGGAACATTACGGGTACTGCTAAGGGCATGTCTGACTAACATCAAAGATTGAAACAATACTAATTTCATGGACTTTGATCATACTTTGACTTAGGAAAGGGATCCTTTTCAGTCGTGGTATTGGAAACCCAAAAGACTTGGAGAAATTAAAAAGGGGATACCCTAATCTATAGTTCACTGCCAGACCTGCATTCCTCTGTGTAGAGGGAAAAAAACATACAACCCTGTTTATTCATACTTCATATCATGGGCCTGGCTGTACAACCAGAGCTGCAGAGCTTCTGGTCTTATCTGCACTTTTACAATATGGAGGGTCAGGATCACTGCTTATAGTTCCAATGCATTTGCATGCAGCCTTCTTTAAGGAGATTTCACTTCACTGCACAAGGATGGAGCCCAAATAAGCTGACCAACCAATTAGAAAAGTATCAATTGATAGGCACTGTAACACTTTAGTATGCAGGAAGGAAAAACCCACACTGTGATTGATGAGAATCATCCACTGCTCTACACCCAGTGATAAGGGACTGACTTCAGAAGCTGGTCTGTCAAGGAGGGATAGCTTTGCAAGAGCTGGCATGTCATGTTCACTAAGACCCCCCTTATACTGAGGTTGCATTAGAATTGTACAAATTAAAGTGGCCAAGAGGTCCAAGATATGCAGGAGAGTCTGTGCTTGAATCTTCAATTTAATCTGACTCAGATTGCTAACATTGCTATTTTCTGGGCCATCTCTTGGGTCAACTAACATCCATAAAAATATGTCCAAATTAAGGTAATTATCTGATGTGGTACCAGTCAGAACTTTACCAGTTTATGGAAATTCCCATGGATTGCAACATTGGATGATCCAGGCTAGTGTGATTTTCACTTGTTCAGGTAAAGGAAAAAGTCCTTATGCTGTAAAACATCTGCCTCAATGCCATGTAACACATCTAAACAATCTTATCTTGTTTTGTGAATTATTTATCCTTACTGTTAAAAAGAAGTGTGGCATGATGTAAAGGAATTACAACGTTTGTCTGGCTTGTAGAAATTGTATGGTCAGAACAATCTTACTGTACTTTATTATTTAGTTCTGTACTGGTGGTGTGATTTTTTTTGTCATGGAAGTTGATTTAAGTTCTCTTTGGATTCTGTAGTTACTGATTTTGATTATTCTTTTCTTTTATAATATTTTATTTGTTTGAAGCCGAATATGGATTCCTTAAATTAGTATGCAATTAATGATTTGCTAATACACAATTATCTTGTACAGTCTAATAAATGCTAAGCATATTTAAAAGTAACAGCTGATAACACTGGTGCTCTGTGTTCCTCAAGTCAAAGGTTGAATGATTTGCTTACCATTGTTAGGAGTAAATGTAGACATGAAGATGATGATTTGACTTGTGCAATTGGCATGGCTTGGAGAACTGTTGCTTCATATATTAATGACAGGACATATGAACTAAATAATGTTAGGCATAGAACAAATAGAACACATTTAGGAAATGTTGCATCTATTTTTTGTAAAGCTCATTCAACCCCTATGAAACAAGACGATGCCCCTGACAACTTTGGAATTCTGGATGCAACCATTCAGCAGTCTGAGGATCCAGTTTATTTAGAGGGAGACAAAGAAAGAAAGAAAGGAAGAAGTTCACAACAAATAACAAGGAAGAAAAAGAAACTGATTAATGGCTGTAAAGGAAAGAGAATATGTAGTAAAAAGGGCACCACTTTGTTATGTAACACACAAGTTACAGGGAATGATGATATTTTTCTATCAGAAAACCTTCAGTCTACAGAAAAGGCATCATTTTTCCAACAGAGAAGGTAGAAAAAAGAAGCAAGGGGCAGCTGAAAAGGAAGAAATCAAAATTGAACATGGAAGGATTGAAGAACATTACTGTAAGAAAAAAGAAGAGAAAGACAGATGTTGACTACATGGCTCAAGTTGTGGATTTACAATACCAGCTGGATGAGAATTTAATACACAATGAAAATAGTGGGATTAATGAGACTAATAGTGATGAAGATCTATCCTTTATAACAATTGATAGAGCTGAAATGACTGTATTAGAAGCTGAAGATTCATGAGAGCTGGCCAGCAAAGATATTCTTGTAATTAGAGATTCAGTTATTAGAGGAACAGATTCTTATATTTGCAGAGATGATAATGAACATGGAATAGTGTTATGCTTGCCAGGAGGAAAAATAGAAGATGTGAGACAAGCCTTGGAATGTCTTAATGTAATGAAGTATGGATCTGTTTTTAATCATGTTGGTACAAATGATGTCACCTGGATGGATTCTCTTACTACTAGTAGGGAACTGACAGCCCTCTTAGATAGTATAACTTGTACTGGTGTTAGGACATATTTTTCACAAATCCTCTATAGAAAGGATTGTCAGGTCACCATGAATGAAAAGATTTTTGGGGTAAATACCTACATGGAAAAAATGTCCTGTTTTAAAAAAATGGAAATGTGTAGAGCATCCAAGCCTAGTTTTGGGCACACATGTGTTCAGAAAGGATGGTGTGCATTTGTCAAGATCAGGGAAGAAATTTTTGCAGCAGATATTTTGCAATATTTGACAAACACTAGGCAGGATTTTTGCCAGGTTGAAAATTTGACAGTTCACAGATAGCAAAATTTGATGCATCTGTGATGGTTGTTAATGCTAGGAGCATTAATGATAACGTTTTTTTTATTGGAAAATTTGCTACATTCCCACAAGATTGATGTTGTTATTGTTTGTGAAACATGGTTAAAGAACAATGACTGGAAACTGGTTCTGTCAGGGTATAAATGTTTTTACTGTAACAGACATTCTAACAAAAATCAGGTGAAGGTGTTATGATAGGGATTAAAGATAGCTATAAGACCTGTGATTCTTACATGTTCAATGATAATACCAATACTATAGACTGTATAACTGTAACAATAAAGACAACCCTGGAAGATATACCAATTGTTGGAATGTATAGACCACCAAAGTCAAGTGCAGATAACCTAAAGGAATTTATACCTTTCTTGCATGAAACACAGGAGGGAAGAATAATATTAGCTGTGGACTTAAATTTACCAGAAACAGACTGGAATAATATTGATTCAGCAACATTAGTAGAGAAATTATTCACAGTGTACATTCAGGAACAACAATTGCTTCAGATTGTAAAAATAAAAATACCAGGGGATGGAACATACTAGACATTTTTTGTGTTCCCAAAGAAAGTACTGTAACTTCAAATCAAGTTTCACCACCATTGATGTGCATGGGGTTATAAAGGTTAATTTGTTGCTAGATAATTCTGCCAAACTCAAATCTAAACCAATGCACAGAAGGTTAATTGAAGATTATATGGAAACAAAACAGTTGCTATGAAAAAACTAACTGGAGTGAGGTGTTCTGTGGAAAAACTGCATATGGAATGTGGAAAGTTTTGAAAGAGAAATTGTATGAGTGCAAAAATTCAAAAAAATGTTTAACATCAGGATCTAGGCATACAGCATCAGGGGAATACATTTCCATAAGAACAAGATATCTGATTAAGGTGAAAGACAAAAAATATAGGAAACTGAAGAGAGGTCGAACTAGAACTTTGAAAACTGAAATAAATGAGATGGACAAACAAAGTAAGCATAGTGTGAGAAAAGATCATGAAAATTTTGAAGAAAATGTATATAAAGATATTGAGCATAATAGGAAACCTTTTTATAGATACATAAGATGTGGAAGGAGTAAAGACACACAAACTGATAAACTGTGTGTAGATTCTAAAATTTATTCTCAGGCACAACAGATTATAGATATATTTACAAAATCTTATGTAAAACAGTTTGGCTCTACAAAAGGGGTGATAAGTTGCCTTAATGACATCCAGGTAACCCCAGATAATGGAATCAAATTAGATTATATTGAAAAAGAACTGCACAAACTGGATCCAAACAAAGCACAGGGAGGAGACGGAAGTAGTAACAATGACCTGAGAGCACTTCAGCAAGACTTTATACTACCATTATATCTATTATTCGCTAGGTTATATAAATATGGGGAGATTCCTCAAGATTGGAGACATGCACTTATTAAACCTGTCTTTAAGGGAAACGGCAGTAGGGCAAATGCAGAGTCATATAGACCCTTAAGTCTACTTTCATGTTGTGGAAAAATAATGGAGAAGGTAATATTAGATAAGTTATTGTCAGAACTGGAGAAGGTAACATTGGATAAGTTATTGTCAGAACTGGATAGATTGGGACTTAAAACCATATATCAGCATCCATATATTGAAAGATCTATTACCACCTGTAACATGATGTTCTTTAAAAATATGACAGCTATGAATAAAAAAATTGTGCTGTGATGGACTTAACTTCAGCATTTGACAGGGTCATACAGAAGACACTGATCAATAAATTACTACAACTAGGTATTGATGTACTCTCGATAAGATGGATAGCTGCATGGCTTACCTATAGGACATGGCAAGTATCATGCAGCAACTGGACAGGTGAAATCCTTGGTTACAGTCAGGGTGTCCCACAGGGCTCTGTCCTAGGCCCTAATTTGTCTGGATTGTATCTTTCAGACCTAACTTTTTCATCTGAGCTGTTATACTGTCTATATTCAGATGACCTGAAATTGGGTAAACTGATTACATGTGTTACAGATAAAGCATGTCTGCAAAATAACTTGACTAAATTGACCATTTGGGCACAGGAGAATAATATGCAGATATATACATAAAAAAAAATAAGCATAAGAGATTTGGGAGACATAAATTGAAAGATGAATATTTAATACAGCACACAGTGCTTGAAACTGTAGACTCATTGAAGGACCTCAGTATATGGGAAGATTCAGCTAAGAGTTTTTCTAATCATATCAACCAATCGGTTAATGATAGTTATAGAACTATAGGTTGTATAAAAAGATTTATAAAGTCTAGGAAATCAAAAATAATGATGTCATTGTTTGTTAGTTACATTAGATCCAAACATGAGTATGGAATAACAATATGGAATCCGTATAAGAAAACATGCATGAGTAAACTGGAAAGAGTACAACGGAAATATACCAATGGCATCCATGGATGTGAAACTTTAAGTTATTATGAAAGATATCTAAGAGGAGATCTTATTCAGGTATATAGGGCATTTAGTATAACTCTGGGAATGTTTGGTGCTATCAAAAAGTACTAGAGAATCATCAGACAACTTACAGTGGATATAAAAAATGTATACACATACAGGTTTTTGTGATATAAAAAAATGAGACCACAATAAATCATTTCAAAACTTTTTCCACCTTTAATGTGACATGTAACCTGTACAATTCAATTGAAAAACAAATCTGTTAGGAAAAAAAATATAAAAATTAAAAAACATACAATAAGCTGGTTGCATAAGTGTGCACACCCTTAAACTAATACTTTGTTGAAGCACCTTTTGATTTAATTACAGCATTCGGTCTTCTTGAGTACACACCTGCCATCAATTAAAGAGACTCTGATTAACCCCAAATAAGGTTCAGCTATCCTAGTAGGATTTTTCTGACATTTATTCAGTTGCCTGCTACAGCAAAAGCCATGGTTTGCAGAGAGCTTACAAAGCATCAAAGGGATCTCATTGTTGAAAGGTATCAGTTAGGAGAAGAGTACAAAAAAATTTCCACAGCATTGGATACACCATGGAACTCAGTGAAGACAGTCATCAAAAAGTGGAGAAAATATGGGACAAGAGTGGCGTTGCAAAGAACTGGATGTCCCTCCAAAACTGATGAAAACACAAGACAAAAAATAGTCAGGGAGGCTGCCAAGAGACCTACAGCAACACTGAAGGAGCTGCAGGAATTTCTGGCAAGTACTGGTTGTGTACTACATGTGACAACAATCTCCTGTATTCTCCATATGTCTGGACTATGGGGTAGGGTTGCAAGACGGAAGCCTTTTCTTACACAGAAAAACATCCAGGCCCAGCTAAAATTTGCAAAACAATATATCAAGTCTCCCAAAAGCATGTGGGAAAATGTGTTTTGGTCTGATGAGACCAAGGTTGAACTTTTTGGCCACAATTCCAAAAGGTACATTTGGCGCAAAAACAACACTTTGCATTACCATCCCCACCGTGAAGCATGGTGGTGGCAGTATCATGCTTTAGGGTTGCTTTTCTTCAGCTGGAACTGGCGCTTTAGTCAAGGTGGAGGGGAATTATGAACAGTTCCAAATACCAGTCACTTTTGGCCCAAAACCTTCAGGCATCTGCTAGAAAGTTGAATTTGAAGAGGAATTTCACCTTTCAACACGACAATGATCCCAAGCAATCATCCAAATCAACAAAAGAATGGCTTCGACAGAAGAAAATTAAAGTTTTGGAATGACCCAGCCAGAGCCCACACGTAAATGCAATAGAAAATCTGTGTTTGATTGTTTTTCAATTGAATTGTACAGGTTATAGGTCACATTAACGGTGGAAAAGGTTTTGAAATGTTTTATTGTGGTCTCATTTTTTTATATTTTTTTATATCACAGAAACCTGGCATTTTAACAGGGGTGTGTACACTTTTTATATCCACTGTATGTAGAAGATTCTGTAGGAATGAGAAGTGTACTAATTGGTTCTCTGGCAGAGTAGCTAATGCATGGAATGGACTACCAAATTATATTAAAGCAAGTACTAGTTTAGATATTTTTTAAGAACAACCTGGACACATTATGAGAACAAGTGTTTTGGTATATTGGCAAGCTAGAAGGTCATTAATGCCCATGCTTGAAATATTTGTTTGTATGTACCTTTGTACATAGTCTCATTGAAGGCTAGACCAAATAGCAACTTTTCATGATAAACATGCAGCCCTCCCAGTCTAAACCAAAAGGACCCCCTAGTATGAAATTCCAAACAGCAGCCATCAAATCCAGAAACATCATCTAGGGCCACCAACTGTGGAAGTGCATCAGAAAGAGCTGCCACCAGGATGTTTTTTCTGAAAGACCACAAGAAGCCAGTCACCCCAGTAATGGAATACGTATGGCATGTTCTGACAGCATGACTGCATTTGGAATGCACATTTAGCACAAAGGAGAAATTAAAAGGCAACATGTTGTAGTGAAAGTGAAACTACCTGGATCAAACTAAAGAATCTGCCTGTTAATAGCCCCAACACTCATGAGCCAAAAAGATGCTCAGCAAATTCAATAATATCATCCATACTGTATTCTGCAACACAAGGGTGGTCCTCTGAAGAGATACAATATGGAGTCTGAGTTACTAGATGGACTCACTTAAGTTGCTGAAGTCCAGTATGGGACAGAAAACACCACTCCTCTTCAGAACTAGGAAAAGGAAGAATTGAAACCTTTTTTCTTTCTCTGAAGAAGGAAAATGCTTTTTGGCCTATCCACATACAGGGAGATATTTTTCAAAGAGCTCTGTAAAGACAAGCCTGGTCCCTTATTGAATTTCTTTCTGGAGGAAAAAGCAGACACAATCCAAGGCATAGTCATCACTACAAGTACTACCAAGTGGCCCATCATGATGATTGTCCAAGTGCTGACAATCAAATAACTGACATTTCACGAGTAGCCTTGAAGGGTAGTCATAACTACAGCACTTGTGTCCTTTCCAGGTTAAATAAAATGGCATTCTTAAAGACAGTTTCCATTAGAGATGTCCCAATCCTTTGCCATAGATACTGGTTTAATTATTTTAATGGAGAATGTAGTGGAGCAACAGGCCAGTTCAGGAGAACTTCATATAAACAAGTGTCTCAATGGAAGTATGTCAACTGAATAGGAGTTATATGAAGAGAAGGTCTAATTATCCTTGTCTCTCTGCAAAAAGGAACTCAGAATCCCCTTTTTAAACTAATTTACTGACACTGAGAAAGAGAGACAGACACCTTGCTTTACCCCATAGCCCAGTAAGGCATAGCTTTGGCTCACCCAGTGATCAGAATGATGAAAGACTGGCAAACGAGCATCAATGAATGGGGTTAAATTCCCAGGGTATTTCACAGTATAGGTGATGTTCACTTAGGAGATCTGCTCTGGATATAGAAGGAGTCTCATAGTCTATTTTTCACAGGAGAGCACCCTCACTTGTGAAGACAAGTGTCAACAAACTTTCAGCACATGTCGAATGTCATGACCATCCCTGTGGGTCTACGTTCCAAAGGAAGTATTACAAAAGACTAGCTGTTGAGCCTCCTACAACTCAGAAGGAAACTAGAGGACACCAACAGTGATGGCTGGTGACTTCAAATTAAAGGGGGGGCTGCAGGAAACAGCTGAATGGGTGGGGCCAATGGGAAGGGGGGTGGCCAACTAGAAAGGGGTGGAACTATGCTCAAAACCACAACAACTGGAACTTTAATTAAATACATTGCCCTGGGTGCCAAACCGTCATTACGAGAGTCCAAACAAGAAAAAATATTTCAATGCATTGGCTACATGACAACTTACTTAATATCTAGATGGAAACACAAAGGTTGTGAGGCATGAAAAAATAAATTACTTTTTAAATACATTACTGGAATGCCAGTCAAAATCAAGTATAAAAAAACAAGCATCCCTCAACTCAAGCCACTTCTCCTTGCACTGCAGTTCTAATTATAATTTCTATTCAGCTTTATAAAATTACCAAGTAACATGCTCAAAGTAGCAATCTCTGTGATACCCCCACTTGTAACAATGTTTCTTATCCAAAAAAGACCTGCTGCCTGACAACAACTATCTACTTGTTTCATGGGGAAGACATGATCAAAGTAAAAATGAACAGCAAACAAGAAACAAGCTCAAGATAAATTGCTTAAAGGATTATTGCACAAGTTATGGACCACACATGAAAGACTGGCATTCTGTTTAGTTTACGGGTAAAGCCTCCAAAGATGACTGCAAGTCTCCAACAAATGTAATGAGCTTCTGAAAATACTGTAATCCTGTCCTTTATTACAAATACTGTCATATGCATGTCAATACCTAAGGCTTATACGTTATCTAGTTGTGTAAATATTCTCCACATGGCAACAACGAAAAGGCTTTCAATGTTGGTAATTCTTTTAACAGTATGCTTATTAAAGCTTACTTGCATCTTACAATCTCCAACAAGCTTACCTGATGGTCATTAAAGCATTGCTATTTAAACACAGAGCAACAGGGCACTGTGACAGCATGCATTTTCTGAATAATAAGAAGCATAAATCAACAATATAAAAATATGACAGAAAGCCAGAACATTCTGCAAAATCAAGGACAGATGAAAAGCCACGGTCGTACTTGTTGTCTACCTTGGATGGGGGAATACTCTGCACACTTAACTGCATAACTGGTCCTTGCCTTGCTTGGACACATCCAGAGCCAATACAATGGGAGTGTGGTGCAACAAGTATGTCACAATTTGAAATGTCTCTGGCTGACGTGATGGCTCTGACACTCATACCTCTCAACCTCAGAGCAAGAAATCTGGATAAAGCCATACATAGAAGTGGGACACAGACCCAAAAATAAGGACAATTTTTAAATATTGTTCTTATAAACTTAGAAAGCTAATAGAATAATAGTAGGTCTTGCATTAGTATGAATTTTCTGAAGGATATGAAATCTGTAACGCAAATGTCTGCCATTATTTTCTAACTTCAGTCCTTAATGATTTGCCACTAATTTGCCAGCAAACCACAATTTTATGAAAAACAGACCAAAAATGTGATGCAAAGTTATCAAATTGCCACACAATACAGCTGGGATCCTGTCAAAGAAGGGACACCTTTTTAATATTAGTACTGTTAACTTGAGCAGCTGACAAAATAAGAGCATCTACATGCATTTCTGAAATAAAAGCAAACTATAACTCTCTGATCATTACTGTTATTTATAATTGTAAACCCACCATGTTTTCTTCCAAAATTGCCATTTTGCGGAGAGATTATTTAGGGGGAGAGCAACATTTTGAGTCAAAACTGGGGACGGTTGAGGTTTGGATATTCCTAATTCTATAAAGCGATTTATTTGCACATACCTCTCAACTTCTTAATGCAGGAAATATGGACAAGGCCAAATATATTGAGGGAACATACAAACAGTACTAAAAATTGTTCTTGTATAAACTTAAGACAGTTGATAGAACAACAGGTCTTGCTTTAGCATGCATTTTTCTGAAGGTTATGCTGTCTGAAACTCAATATCTGTCATTATTTAGTGACTTAATTCCTAAATGATTTGCCAGAAAACCACAAATTTTATGAGGAACAAACCAAAAATCAGAAGCAAAAATCTATTCATTCTGCAAAAATCTGGACAGTTGAGAGGTATAGTTCAGCCAGGGCTGTCTGAGTTTGCTGCCCTTCCCCCTCACAAACTCATGGTCAAATGGAGCCTCCCCCCTGCAGCCATTCCAATGTCCCATTCCTTGGTTATTTTGCCCCATTTACCATAAGCACTGTAATGTGCATACTGCTTTACTTCTGCAATGATTTGGATTTGATTTGAAAGTTTTATTTTGCATTTTACAGCACAAACCCTAATAGATATCTACTAAACAAAGCAATGCAGTCTCACAATGAAAATAGACTTAGCATTAAAACGTCTCTGATCCTGAAATTCACATTCATTGAAACAGCATTGAAACCCATATTCAAAGAAAATACATTTTGTCAGTGGCAGATAAAAATGAACTTTGGGCTGTTTTCAAATCATAGGCCCCTTGAACACGAAACATACACATGCTCTTGGATACACCTTCCTGACCTTGTACAATACAGTACAGTTGTTAGATGGCATTTTAAATTTGTTTTGAACATTTTCCAGTAAACAATGAAACAAAATGCATGCACCAATAATGACAAAACTGCCCAATTCAGAACATTTCCATCATAAAAGTCTACTCAAACTAATACAGTCCACCAGTATCAGTAAATATGCACAATCTCTGAAGAAGTAAAAGCCATCTAAATAATTCCACAATCTGTAACTAATGAAGAAGTTGCTGCTAGCAAACAACTTTATATGTCATTGTTTTGTCTACAAATAAAGTGCCTATTGCCCTTGAGGAATAAATTGCCTATGTTTCATTAAAAAAATGATAAGCTAGTAATATCGCAATAGAGAATGGATGGCAAACTGATAACAGGTTCATAGTTACTAGGTATCTTCGTCAAAAAGGACTGCAGCATCCACCCCCTTTACAAGGCAGTACAGTATAAGCACTGCATCTACCTACTGTGGGAGTGGAACCCACACCCTTCTGCATCAAATACAAGTACACTACCTGTTGTGCTATTAACAATGCCAGTAGACTCAGCATAAGCAGCACTAAACTTTTGTTCCCCTACAGCTCTAAGCTCCTTGTAAAATCTACTTGACACTCAGCTGTATCTCTGAACTTTGCTGCACAAGAAATCTGGAAAAAGCCAAAATTTATTGGGGGGGGGACAAAAGCCCAAAAAACAGGGACACATTTTAAACATTGCTTGTATAATGTTAGAAAGTTGCTAGAACAAAATGCTGTGTTACCACCATACATTTCACTGCCAAGTCTTGAACGTAGGGGACCCTGTACAAAACAGTCAGAGCAACATACCACTATGCCAAATCAGCTGTTTTGTGAAAGTGAGGAAGACTGAAACTTAAAATGGCTACCATTTAGTGAATTCAGTTCTCACCATAGCTCTCAATCTCATAGCAAAAAACACATAGACAAAGCCAGTAATGGGGGAATAGAGCCCCCAAACATATTCAGTGAATTCAGTTCTCACCATAGTTCTCAACCTTAGTGCAAGAAACCTGGACAAAGCCAATAATGGGGGAATACAGTCCTAAAAATAGGGACAAATTTCAAATATCCATGTTATAAACTTAGACAATTGTTGGAATAAAAGGTTTTGTGTCACCATGTACTTTCTGAAGAATATGAAGTCTGAAATTCAAATGCCTGTTATTTTTATTTAACATTTGTTAACCAGGAAAGTCTGACTTGGAACAAAAGCCAATTTTCAGCAGAGCAGGGGCAAACACATGTCTTTGTAAGATGGGAAGACATGCAAACTCCACACAGAAGGCACCACAGCCAAGAATCAAACCAGAGAACATGTAGCTGTTAGGCAACAATGCTACTAGTACACCACTGTACTACTGACTTTGCAAGTTAAAACAAATATACAGAAACCACAGATTTTATGAGGAACAGAACAAATATGAGGCAAAAATCTGCAAACATTTTAGAAATGGTAGTGGGTAGGGAATTCAGGCCCTTTTCACCTACACCCAAGGTACAGGGTTCAAGTCTGAGTATTCTCTACCCAATACCATGTGCTCTCTAGCCACCAGTATATAGCAACTGGGGCATTACACACACCACTGAATCTCTCCCCTTTCTAGCCATAACTTACAAAACCCCACTTGCTTGCATGCCACACCACAGGAACAGTTGAGCCAACATTCCTCATCTCCCGATGTCAACAAATGTAGCTTTCATTTAAATGGCAATATTCTCTGCCAACAAGATATGCATTCAACAAGGTATATTACAGGCATACATATATGTACAGTGTGTGTGTGTGCGTGTGTGTGCGTGTGCATGCATGTGTGCGTGTGCGTGCGTGTGTGTGCATGTGTGTGCGTGTGTGTGCGTGTGCGTGTGTGCGCGTGTGTGTGCGTGTGTGCGTGTGTGTGCGTGTGTGCGTGTGTGTGCGTGTGTGTGCATGTGTGTGTGTGTGTGTAGGTTAGGTGTGTATCATAGCTGTCAGTTGTTCCTGATTTGACAGAATATCCCTGGTTTTCCTCATATGTATTATCTCTTCCTTTTTGTTTTGTTTTTTTGCCAAACCATTGAGAACTGCAGTCCCTAGATAACGATATTTTGAGTTTTTGAGTTCAGACTTCATTTCCTTCAAACATTCATGCTAATGCAAAGCCTGTTATTCCAGCAATTTTCCTAGTTTATAACACCAGTATTTAAAATCAGTCGCTGTGCCATTGCCCCTCATTAGTATATGCGCAACTTGAAATAGGGCCTACCATAGGTAGACGTTTTCTTTATTTAAAAAAGTTGATGTGAAACTCAGTGCAGCTAGACAAAGAAAAGTACAGTTTTGTACCTACCATAAATGTAGATGTTCGAGTGTTCACACTAATGCAGTCATCACACTTGGGTTATCCTGCTGTCAGGCGGTCCCGCAGTCGGCCAGAGTTCCAAAGTCTTGGTCCGGCGTCAGTTGCTGTCGCTTCTTCCCTGACATCAGTGCGCCAGGGTTATATAAGATGCATCTGACGCCATTTTCTTCAGTTTTTCTTGCCCCAGATGTCAGGTGCTCCCAAGAAGGTAGGCAATGCATATTGCTAATAACAATTATACATATAAAATAAAAACAATACCTTGAGTTACAAGCAAATACACCACAAAGGTTGTATAGGATAGAAAGGTATAGATTAGGCCAGCTAGTTCAGAGGGGATGAAGGGAGGGTAACCAGGACTGCAGCAGTGTGAACACTCGAACATCTACATTTATGGTAGGTACAAAACTGTACTATGTTCATCGTGTTACACTGCTGCAGTCATCACACTTGGGTAGAATCCCAAAGCTAAGGTTGGGTGGCTGGTCTATAAGGAGTTAGGATTGGCTATGAGGCCCTGTAGAACTGCAGTGGAAAATCCTGCTCTGGATTTAGAGTAAAGAGGCAGGTGGTAATGCTTGGTAAAGGTGTGCACTGAACTCCAAGTTGCAGCCTCCAAAATTTCCTTGGTAGGTACTCCTCTGAGAAAGGCCGTTGAAGTGGCTGTGGCCCTGGTGGAATGTGGCCTAATGTGTTTTGGGACTGATTTTCCATGCTGTGGGTAGCAGTAATGAATACAGTGTCCTATCCATTTGGATATAGTCTGCTTTGAGATAGCCTTGCCCTATGATCCTGCAGCATATGCTACAAACAGTTGCTCAGTTTTCCTGATAGCTTTTGTTTTGTCCAAGTAGAAGCATAGCTGCCTGTGTATGTCCAAAGAATGCAGGTTTCTCCCCTTTATTCTGGGGGTTTGGATAAAAAGTTGGCAAATGGATGGTTTGGTTAAGAGCCACACTAGATGCCACCTTTAGCATAAAGGTAGGGTTTGTCCTTAGAGAAACCCTGCCCTGATGAAAAATTATAAAAGGTTCCACTGCCATTAATGCCTGTAGCTCTGAGACTCTTCGTGCTGAAGTTACTGCTAAGAGCAGAGCTGTTTTCCATGATAAAAATTTCAGATTGGCTGTATTGGCTGGCTCAAAAGGTGGCAGGGTCAGTTTTTCCAAAACAAAATTGAGGTCCCAAGTTGGTGCTGGTGCTCTCCGGGGCGGTCTTATGTTTTTAGCCCCTCTGAGGTACTGCTTTAGCAAGGGATGAGAGAATAAAGGAGGATCCATGTGGTAATGTGCTGAAATGGCAGAGGCGTGGATCTTAATTGATGAGAAGGATAGGCCTCTGTCCAGCATCTCAGTTAAGTATTGTAAAATCTGAGGAATGTTTGGAACAAGAGGGTCAAGGCTTTGAGCCTGGTTCCAGGCGTAGAATCTCTTCCATTTGTCTGAGTAAGCTTTCCTGGTGCTAGGCCTCCTGGCCTCCAAAATGACATCCATAACCGCTTTAGAGAGAGGTGTTGTCTGTTTGACTAATGAATCTGCCATGCAGCCAGGTTTTGGGTTTTAAGCTGTCCGTGCAGGATCTGATTGTTTTGTTGAGTCAGAAGGTGTGGAATTTGAGGCAAAATCCATGGTGGGCCTTGAGCAAGGTTCCTTAAGATAGGGTACCAGTGCTGGCGTGGCCAGTCTGGAGCAATCAGGATCATCTGTGGTTTCTCTTGTCTGGCTTTTAGGAGTACCTTTGAAAGGAGAGGCAGAGGCAGGAATGCATAAACTTTTAGGTTTTTCCAGCTGAACAAAAGAGCATCCACTTTCCATGCTTGTTTGTGATAAGTCCTTGAGTAGAATTTTTGTAGTTGGTAATTCAGTGGGGAGGCAAAAAGATCTATGTCTGGGCATCCCCATTTTTGCATTACCATGCTGAAGATTTGTGGATTCAATTTCCATTCGTGAGGGTCCATGATATTTCTGCTTAGATCGTCTGCCAGAGTATTTTTTCTTTCCTGGCAGGAATTGTGCTTGCAGGTGAAGTTGGTATGCTAGAGCTGTGTTCCACAAGGTCATGGCTTGCCTGCATAGGGAGTAAGAATGAGTGCCCCCTTGTTTGTTTATGTACCACATTACTGTGGTGTTGTCTGTCTTTAATAATAATTGTCCTGGATGCAGAAGGTCCTTGAAAGCTGTTAGGGCATTTTGAACAGCCAACATCTCTTTTTGATTGATGTGTAGATGCATTTGGTCTGTGGTCCACTTGCCCTGAATGCATTTTCCTGCCATGTGTGCTCCCCAGGTGTATTCCAAAGCATCTGTTGTTAGAGTTTGTCTGGCTGTGGGTAGGGTGAAAGGCTGACCCTTGTTTAGGTGACATGCCTGTGCCCACCATCGAAACTCCTGTTGTAGGCAGGGAATCATTGGTATTACTGTTTCTAAACTGTGAGAGTGTTGAGTCCAAACACTTTTTAGGTACCATTGTATTTTCCTCTTATGCAGTCTGGCATATGGTATTAGTAGTATGCAGGATGCCATGAATCCCAGTGCCTGCAGAATTTTTCTTGCAGGGAGATGGGACTTTTTTGCCAGTAATTGAAAATATTGAGTTAGTTGAACTTGTTTGTCTGGCGTGAGGTAAACCATCTGGGCCGTTATATTTAAGCTGGCACCCAGGAATGTAATCTGTTGTGAGGGCACTAGTTTTGACTTCTT
Source organism: Protopterus annectens (assembly GCF_019279795.1). NCBI lineage: Eukaryota > Metazoa > Chordata > Ceratodontiformes > Protopteridae > Protopterus > Protopterus annectens. Next base: position 370,525,236 of record NC_056733.1, read on the forward strand.
TTCGTTTACTGTGTACCCTAGAGAAGTTAGCAACCTTTTTATAAACGCCAGATGCTGTAGAAGGATGTCCTTTGTCTCTGCATGAATGAGGCAGTCGTCCAGGTATGGATATATTTGAATTCCTTTTTGTCTGCAAAAAGCAACTACTGGTGCCAGGCACTTTGTGAAGACCCTGGGCACAGTAGATAAGCCAAAGGGCAGTGCAGAGAATTGGTAGTGCATTGAACCAGCTTTGAATCTGAGGTATCTTCTGCAATTTTGTCTGATAGGGACATGCAGGTATGCCTCTTTGAGGTCCAGAGTAACAAGCCAAGTGTTCTTGCCCAGCATGGGTAGAAGCTGCTATAAAGTCAACATTTTGAATTTTGGAATATCCAGGTAAGTATTTAGAATTGAAAGGTCTAGTATGGGCCTCCAGGCCTTGTCCTTTCTGGGGACCAGGAAGAGTCTTGAGTAAAATCCTTGTCCTTGTTCTTGCTGTGGTACCTTTTGAATAGCTCTCATGTCCATGAGGGCTGAAATTTGTTTTTGTGCCTCTGCCCATTGATTTTGTGGCAAGTCTGGCATTCCTTTTAGCCTTGGTAAAGTATGAAAGTGGAACCTGTAACCTTGAGACACAATATTCAGAACCCATTTGTCTTGGGTGACTGTTTGCCAGTTTTGAGAAAAAAGTGCTAGTTTTCCCTCCAAGAAGGCTTCCAAAAGGCAAGTGCTTGGCGTACAAACGGGAAAGTCATTGTGACTGTTTCCTGTAAGATTGAGACTTGTCCTCACCTCCTTTTGGGGTTGAGGTGCCCCACTGTCTTTGTCTGTTTGAGCCTTGGGGTTGAGATCTGCCTCTTGGGCGTCTGTATCTGCCTCTCTGTGGCCTGTCTGATACTGGAAAGGACCAATTTTTTGTAGGCCAATTTCTGCTAAATCGAGGTGGCTGTACCTGTATGAAATCCTTGACTGTTTGCATAGATTTAGCTTTATCCTCCATTTTCTTTAACACCTCTTCTGCCTTAACACCAAACAAGGTATCATGCTGTAAAGGAGCATCCAATAATTTTGCCTTAACATGATCAGGTAAACTCTGTTCTTTTAACCAAGCATGCCTTTGAATCACTGAACCTGTAACTGCGGCTCTACAAGAGGCCTCTAGAGAATCAAAACCACATTGCAGAGTATGTCTTCCCACCTGTTCAACTGCATGCAATAAATCCTGCATTTCTTTACAATCAGGAGCTTCTGAGCTTGCAAGCATTTTCTGTTTTAACTGAGCCATTAAACATTGTTGGTACTTAAGCATGTGAAACTGGCAATTTAAAGCTCTTAATGCTAAAGTTGCAGAAGTGTATACTTTCTTCCCCCATCTATCCAAAGCTCTGGAATCTCTGTCAGAGGGTACTGGATTTTTTGCAATGGAAGCCTTAACCCCTTTTGGACCCTGGAAAATAGCTTCTGGATCAGCAGAAGGGTTTTTATAAAGAAACTTGTGAGAGTCAGGGACTCTGTAGTACCTATCTGGCTTGGCTGGTGCAGGGGGTAAAGAATCAGGAGATAAACTGGATTCAGAGAACACATCATCCACAATATCTAGCACAGGTGGAATAGCCAGGGGCCTGTGCCGAGGCAGTAAAAGGAAATCTCTGAGCCTTTTCTTAGATTCTGAGTAATCCTGACTTTCCCAATGGAAATGCTCCCTCATGGTATGTAAAGTTTCCCCAAAAGAATAATCCTCAGGAGGAGAGGCTGAAGGGATAGATTCTTCAACATCAGAGTCCTCATAGGGGGGTATAGAGTACCCCTGGTCAGAATAGGAATCAGAGGAAATGGAAACCTGATCAGAGGAATCATAGTCTGTATCCTGCCTAGGCCTTTTCTCAGGAGTGGGATGGGAACCCCTGATTAGAGTAATGAGGTCTTCGGCCATTTTAAGCATCTGTTTCTTAGGCATGGTGGTTTGTCCAGGAGAATACTGTACTTGTTTCTTTGTCTTTAGTGGTACTTTTGTCTTGGCTGTTGTTTTAATGGTAAGTTGTGAAGGTCTGAAAACACCCTCAGAAGCCGATGCCTGCTCAGCGGCTCCAGACCCATCTGAGGGATTAGTTTCCGTAGGCCCAATACCTTGAGTTTCCAGAGGCCTAGTTGTCTCCACATGGGAGTCGGAGGCGGCCTGTGGTTCTGAGGTAGCAGGTGTCAGGGGCTGTGAAAGGCCTCACTGAGAACCGGTGAACCAGTGACTGGCCTAGAAGAGGTTTTGTCTTCGGTTTTGGACCTCGGATGTCTGTCTTTATCCTTGTCCTTGCGTTTTTTCGGTAATGCGGTCATTGGTTGATCCGACGGCATACTATAATTGAACCTTCGGCCAAAATAGTGCAAAGCAAAATCAAAACGCCTTTTTATAGTACGTTTGTTAAATCTAGCACAAAACCGACAACTAGTGACGTCGTGATCAGGGCCTAGGCATGGAATACAGTAAGAGTGGAAGTCCTTATGAGGTATTTGCTTTCCACAAGAAATACAATTATTAACTTTTTCTGACATCGGTCTGAGGCAAGAAAAAAGTTTCCCCAATGGGGTACTTAGCTTTATTGAAGACTTCGGATCTGAAATTCGGCTTCGGAAATCTCAGGAGTCGGCCGACCCGCACTTGCGAACTGCTTCTGCTTTGGGCACCGCGTGGCAAGAAAGACTGAAGAAAATGGCGTCGGATGCATCTTATATACCCCTGGTGCACTGACGTAAGGGAAGAAGCGACAGCAACCGACGCCGGACCAAGACTTTGGAACTCTGGCTGACTGCGGGACTGCCTGACGGCAGGATAACCCAAGTGTGATGACTGCAGCAGTGTAACACGATGAACATCTATAGCAATTCCATCCTATTTTCCATGCAGTGTGTAATTTGTATACATAACCTGGCTAAACAGCAACAGCATCAGAAGTAATACTAATCTCCATGCGAGGGTCTGACCTAAACAGCATGAGAAGAAATCTCCATGTGAAGACAAGCCAACAGCTCAGCATTGTTGATCTGGGGAGTTTTAGTTTTATTTTTGAAGCCACACTGACAGGACAAGTAGATCATTTAGGCTCTAACTACACAGTTCATTCTGACCACACGGCAACTCTGCAATACAATATTTTGAGTGACATCATCATTTTGATCTAGACAGATTGACAGTGCAGATTTTTACTGCTGCTCTGCGTTCATACTACTGTAAAAAAAAATACATTGCATGATGGCTGTAACATGAAACCAGAGAATAACCAGTTAAATATAAGTAGCAATGGTGCACACCTTGTTTAACAGTACTAAAACACATGGTAGTAACACAAAAGCAGGGGAATAACCATTTAAACATAAAAGACCATGGTGTACAGTTGTACACACAGACACAGAGCTGAGTCCAGCACCTACCTCAATTTAATAACTTTTTGTAAAAAGTCAAGACTGTCCAAGCCGAGAGTCCATCTTCTTCTCTGTGACTCTCTGATTCAAGCCAGCAGCAAGGCAACGGGGAGAACAAGCAAGCCGAAAAAAAAAAAAAAGATAAGGAAGGAAGTAAGGAACTTCAAGTTAGCCAACCACTCTACTAGTACTAACTACTATGTACTTTCAAAGTTTCACCAACGATAGTCCGTCTCCGTCCGTAGCACTAGCAGTAGCACTGCACAAGAAAGTAAATCCAAGTACAGACTACTACTGATTGTTTCTCACTCTCTTTTTAGAGAAGAGAGTGAGAACCAATCAGTAGCAACCCAGTCGTCCACATCACGTACATGACTGTGGACGTGGCAGTCCAAACTCACTTTTTCTTACTGTGTGGTTAAAAATTGCATAGACGTCTGGGCATCACACTGATGCCTTCTCTCATATCCAGACTGCCTGTAAAGCAGTCTAGAGTTGCAGAAATGGACTTGTTTGCTAATGTAAAAAATAAATAAAATCCCGGAACTCAGTGAGCATGCGCAGTTCGAGTTCTGGGACATTGCGAGTCGGTCAAGAAACAAAATATTTTATGATTGTAGGTTCATACTAAACTAACTGCCCTTGCGAGCCATTTTAAGCTTAGCCAAGTATCCCTTGTGAGACTCAAACCCTGCACCTTGTGTTTGTAAGATAAACACCTTAACCATTAGGCCACCCTCCCAACATTTTTTTATACATGTTTTATTTTTTTATTCAATAATCTTTTTTTGCTGGGAGAGTTGCAGTCCTGCAGTCCGATGGCACGAGCCGCCACTGGACACCAATAAACTTTTTCTATTTGTCCAAGGGAATCGCTGTTCATGTAGTGATCTGTTATGGTCAAACTCTGGAAACTCCAGTGTGGGAATGTTAGTGCTAATGCCATGAGATACAATCCTTCCACCAACATCGTTGTCATTGGTTGACTTTCATGTTCATATCACTATCTGCAGATGAAGGCTACAAAGTCAGTCTTTTGCTAGCTGAAAGAGAACTTGACCATGATGGCCACTAGTTCACCAATCACATTGAATCATGGGAAAATTAATGGCAATTTCAAAATGATTTGGTACCAGGCAGTGGGGTTCCCTTTTTACACTGATAAAAAGAATTCCAGGTCCCTGCTCTTATGACCCCCAAAGGCTGTCATAGTCTAAGTGATGGTAAGGACCTGAAGCATCTCTCATCATCTCCTTTTCCTGGTGGGTGGAGCCACTGAATTGCTGCCAGCCACAGGGTTTCACATTGTGCACCTTTCCTGGACAACATATACATTTCTGATGTGAGTTCTGGCTTGTTATTTCTTGAGAAGCTGAGCAGCGGGCCATTTCATAAATGAATTTTTGGGTAACTAGGCATTAAATGTGGGAAATTTCCAACTATGTACATTAGGGCAGATATTAAAAATACATGAGTAGAAGAAAAGAATTATGGATGGTAGAGACAAACCTTGCCCACCTGCCTGAGAACATGATATCATCAAGTTAGGAATGAGGGGAGAGGGGGGCCAGATTCGTTGATTTTAGAGAAAAATGAACTTATGTGGCAATTGAGACCGGATGCTTGCCATTACCCAGGGATAAATGAATTAATTCCATTATGTGTATTTTAAAACTAAGAAGCTTAAGCCGGTAGTAAAAAATGTTTCTTTTTATTTTCATTAATATTTTTTTATACTGCTTGGATACATACAAACACATGCTTTTAAACATATTTTGTACAGATGTATATAAATATACGCTTCACAATATAATACCTTTAAAGAAAATATTTTTTTGTAAACATTTTTTTAGAAATTTTTTTATTTATTCATTAGGTAGGCTTATGTATGCAACTAATGTTTTTTGATGTTCACAATATAGTAGAACTGTTTCTTTTATTTGAAGGGAGGTGGAGTTTGCTTTCTAAGCAAGAAATGGACAGCCACTCATATTACTGTTTTTAAACATGTGATGGGAAGGAGGGGAATTTAAACCCCAGTGTTTTAAAATGTTTTTATCTGAAGAAGTTGTTTTTTGTAAACAACGAAAAGCATTGTTAAAGCTTAATAAAATTGTTTCCTGCATCTGTGTGGAAAGAGGTCGTGTTTTGGGCGATTTGACTTGCACTGCTTTGGCGTTTTTGGAATTTCTTGCAGTGTTTACATTTTTACAAGTTTGTCTTTTGTGGTGGATGGATGCCGAAGCGACCGCCAGTCTATTGCCCACATCTGCTCAACCAGACAATATGGGTAACTTGTCAATATTGATTGAGATGCTCACACAAAAAGTGGCTACTTTATCGCAAAGACTAGACAGGGTGGCCGAGTCACAACAACCTATGCAAAACTCTACTTCCACGGACAGTACAAGTTCCGTTCTTTTATCTGCCAGGAACGGAATGGAGAACTTGGAGCAGCCCACAGGATGGAGTGGGACGACTATGATAGAACAAATAGACCAGGGAAGATGTACTAACAGACAGAATAGGGCCAACAATGTTGCACAACTCAGTAATACACCTGTTAATACTGGTAATGGTCCAGGGCAACAACAGAATCGCCAGTCTGTTCCCTTGGAGCCTATAGAGGTCCCAGACTTTGCATCATGGATAGGGAGGCCGTTTCACTTTGCCCAATCAACTACAAATAATATACAGGAACAACTGAGTGAAGATAGAGTCGATTTCACAACAAAATTACACCTGTTTGACCAGAAGTTAGTGAAACTAAGGAAAATTCAACTTGAAATAGTGTATTTCCAAGAATGTTCACATCTGAAGGTCATACCTAAGGGGCTTAGATCATGGCAGAAAACGACGGGGCTTGCCAAAGGGTCTCCCTTTCACCGTGACCTTATTAAATTATTTGACAAGCATGGGTTTGAACTGCTGGAGTTGATGTGTAAACACTATCAAGAGGCAGTGAAAGGCTTGTTAAAAGAGACAAGCAAGCTGAACAATGATATTAAAAAAGACATAGATTTTCACAGATACCGCTTTGAATATGAGCGGATCTATAGCAGTATAGACCAGTATGTGTCAAAAATAAATGCAACCAAAATTAAAAAGTTGAACCGTGATATTAAGGATTACAATAATGGAACAGCTTATCCAAAACTACAAGAATTCCAAGGAAACTTCTTAGCGAGCTCATTTGAGACTGTGGGGGAAGAGAGGAGTGAAGAAGTAGCAGAAGATATGTGTTCTACAAGTGCTGGTATTGGGGGCAACTTCTCGGACACTGTACGTCAGAGTGAATGCCTAGCCAACAACATGAGAAACAACAAACAACCTCAGACAACCAATAGCTCAAATTTTCAGAACAGAGCTTTGAACCATGCACCTGCAACGAGTCGGACAGCCTGAAGCAAAACCAAGAACAGGTGGAATTAAACCTGGACAGTATGGATATAGAATTAGATACCACACATGAATGTAAGGTAATCTATAACTCTAGTTTGGACTTTAAAATATTCAACTACTCTGAGTTTGTTTTTTCCACTGAACTAGTGGAGTTATTCGCTAAGGGATTCACCTTTGTATCTTCCACACGAGGTAATTTAGCAAAAACTTTGGTTGAACTAAAAATGTTTGTGAGGAAATTGAATTTATGTGCACTAATGGGACAACAAATAAGTGTGAAGGGAGAATATTACATCCCTAGTACTTATCACCTGCCCTTACACCCCACAATAGCACTGTTTGACCAACTTTGTGAACTAGACATACGTTATGTTACAGGAAAGTCCTTATTAGGAAACACAAGTGTATTTAACATTAACAAAGAAGAAAAAGACATGTTAGAATCTGTAGAAAATTTTACAATAAGAATTATGGAACCAGACAAGGGGGGTGGCCTAGTTGTGATGACCTACGAAGATTATCATAACAGGATGATGGATATAGTTAACACTGACACATATGTGGAAGTATCTAAGAATGAATTAAATATTGGATACTCTAGGATTAGGTCTTACATCAATGACATGTTTATAGAAGCCAGGATAGACATTGACCTGTATAATTATCTCACAATGCCAGCACGCAGGGTACCTATCCTGTTTGGAATACCAAAAGTCCATAAAAACTTGTATAACCCTCCTATGCGACCACTAGTTGACGCAAGAAACAGCATCACATATGCATGTGCAAAAGCTGTTGATAATATTTTGAAAAAATACGTCAACAGTGAAAGGCAGATTTCTAAAGATTCATGGTCGTTTTTAGAGGAAATTAATAGGACCACATTTAGTGAGGAATTTAATTTCCTCATTATAGATGTCAAGGACCTTTATTCCTCCATTCCCCACGTGGAAGCAATTGAATGGGTGGCCTCTATAATGAGACAAAAAGAAGCACCATGTCATGAGATTAAGTTGGTTGAGGAACTCTTGGACATAATCCTGTCATGCAACTATGTAACATTTAACAACAAGTACTACCTTCAAAAAACAGGTGTGGCCATTGGCTCCCCTTGTGGGGCCAGCATGGCCAATTTGGTAATGGCGTTTTGGGAGAAGGAGTACGTTATGTCTAATTCACACATCCAAGAGAAAATTCAATTGTACACCTTTCTTGGATGACATATTTATTTTGGTTAAGGGGGACATACAAGTTGCACAAGAGATGGTTGAATTCTTTAACTCTACATCAGAACTCCTCAAATTTACATAATGTTTTGCACAAGATAGAATAGCATATTTGGATGTAGATCTAATTAAAGACATGAGCAATGCATGTTTTATAGCAAAATTATTTTGCAAGGACACATACTCTAACTCTTTCTTACAGTATTCTATCTGTCACCCCTTTACACAAAAGAAATCTGTAATAAAAGGCCAACTAGTTAGAGCTGCGAGGAGGGTCACTAAAGACCACGATTTTCAGGAAGAAAGTTGCTTTATGAGAGATTTATTCTTGAAAAGAGGCTACCCCGTCACCCTAATTCAGGACTTAATTGAAAAAGTCCAGTTAAAAAGGGAAAGGGGAATTTATTTGCCCATCTTGAACCAACACAGTGAACACATTATGGAACTACCAGTTGTCAGATAAACTATTAGCCCCTATAGTTTTATTATTACATACAGCCTAGATGCTAAAAGTGTGGTTTCCATAATCCAAAAGAACTGGGATATATTAATGAATGATGGTGTATTGATAAACAAATTCCAGGAAAAACCTGGGATAGTTTTTAAATGGGGAAACAACTTGAAAAAAATACTGGAAAGGAAACTAAATAGGCAGGTAAACACAATGGGTATGTTTAAATGCAACATGTGTAGATATTGTAAATACATGGACACCGGTCAAACATTTGAGATTAGGGGCAAGAGATATAAAACAAGGGACAAATTTGACTGTCAAAGCAAGCAGGTAGTATACCTAGCAAAGTGCACATGCTGCCCAGTATTCTATATTGGAAAACCGACAGGAAACTCCACAAACGGGTATACGAACATGTGTATGCCATGGGGAGACACAAAGCGGAGAATGCACTTGCAAGACACATCATGGAGTACCCACTACACCAGTTTACATTTCGGGCAATAAATCAAGTTAGGAATGAGGGGAGAGGGGGGCCAGATTCGTTGATTTTAGAGAAAAATGAACTTATGTGGCAATTGAGACCGGATGCTTGCCATTACCCAGGGATAAATGAACTAATTTCATTATGTGTATTTTAAAACTAAGAAGCTTAAGCTGGTAGTAAATAAATTTTCTTTTTATTTTCATTAATATTTTTTATACTGCTTGGATACATACAAACACATGCTTTAAAACATATTTTGTACAGATGTATATAAATATACGCTTCACAATATAATACCTTTAAAGAAAATATTTTTTGTAAACATTTTTTAGAAATGTTTTATTTATTCATTAGGTAGGCTTATGTATGTAACTAATGTTTTTTGATGTTCACAATATAGGATAACTGTTTCTTTTATTTGAAGGGAGGTGGAGTTTGCTTTCTAAGCAAGAAATGGACAGCCACTCATATTACCGTTTTTAAACATGTGATAGAAGGAGGGGAATTTAAACCCCAGTGTTTTAAAACGTTTTTATCTGAAGAATTTGTTTTTTGTAAACAACGAAAAGCATTGTTAAAGCTTAATAAAATTGTTTCCTGCATATGTGTGGAAAGAGGTCGTGTTTTGGGCGATTTGACTTGCACTGCTTTGGTATTTTTGGAATTTCTTGCAGTGTTTAAATTTTTACAAGTTTGTCTATAATGTATACTATATCATAGTAAATGTGATACTACAGGTACTGTGTGTGAATGTTGTACTGTATTACAGTAACTGTGGTGCTACAGGTACTGTGGCTTTATGATATAGTACTTTTAGTAGTACAGGTAGTATGGGTATATCTATGTCTACAGTATCTCAGTAAGTGAGGTACTCACTTGGCATTGGTGAATGATATGGCTGTAGTGCTCTGTGTCTGGGCTAAACTCTAGCAATTGCCAGCAGTTTGTTACATTTCAAAAGTAAAAAAAAATCATTTTTTAACTGAAACCTGGGCATTATAGAGCTCCATGCAGGGTTTAAACTTTAGTAACTGCTTGCTATATTTGCAACAAGCAGCTTGCTACAGTTTAAAAGAGAAAAACATATGTTTATTTTTATTAACTAAGACTTAAGTGCCGTAGCGCTCTGTGCAGGTTATATAGTAACTACTTGCTACAGTTTAAAATAAAAATAAAGATTTTTTTTCACTAAAATGAGAGGAAGGAGGGTGCAGACATGGGACACATTTTTTTTGTTCTCCACTTGAATAGTTGGGAGTTACAGTGTATAGATTGGGTACTGTCTGCAGAGATCCAGCCTTCTGGGGCATCCTGCAATTTTGCAGAACTTCTGCTTTTTTTTTTTACTCATCACTCGAAGAGCTGAGAAGGATATTGCTTTAGATTGTGATACTGGCACAGGGCATTAGTTAAGTCAATTATGCTTCTGTAATGATTTCACATTAAAAGAGGAGCTACAGGTACTGTTTATATATTATGTGAATAAGGGTGATACTACATGTAATGTGGGTGTGTGGTATACCTGTGGCAATATAGTAAGACTGGGACTACAGGAAGTGTTAGTGTATGATATCACAACAATAAGAAAGTAAGGGTGGTGCTACAAGTACCTCGGGTGTATGATAAACTATATCTCAGTAAACATTGGGCTACACATTCTGTGAGTATAAAGTAAAACTACTATTTCACAATAACAGATACTGCATCTATATGTTATACTGTATTACAGTAAAGGTGGTGCTTCAGGTACTTTTGGTGTATGATATGTCTACTATGACACAGGAAGAGTGTTGTTAAAAGTTTTGTTGAAGTATGATGCACCATATCACAGAATGATTAGTACTTTAGGTACTGTTATATGATGCACTATATCACAGTAATGTTGGTATGGTACAACATGTACTCTGAGTGCATGACATGACTTGGCTATTATATCACAGCAGTTGTGATTTTACAGGTATTGTGAGTCCAAGATATGACTACTTTAGTATAGTAAGAGTGATGCTATAAGTATTGCCAGTATATGATAAAATTACTATGTAGCAGTAGATGTGGTGCTACAAATGCAGTGGGTTTATGACGCACTATATCACAGTACATGTGGTGTTAAATGTATGCTGGGCATATGATATGACTACCACAGTAAGGATGGTTGTGCAGGTACTGTGAGAATATATGACAAATACATCACAGTCGTGCTACAGGTACTGTGACTGTATGATATGACTGCTATATTATAGTAAGGGTAATGCTAGAGGTACTGTATATGTATGATGTAGTATATCACTGTGAGAATGGTGTTACATGTACTATGGGTTACACTCAGTATATAATATACTATGCAAGAAATAATGCCCAACAGGGTGTGTGCTATTGTGGGAATATCTCACACCTAGAGGTGTTCTGAGGCCTGCCTCTGCAGTTCGTCATCATAAAAAATGGAGGCTGTTTGTTTTTAACTGTCCAAGCACCATGGCAGCTTAATGTGGTCTTGTTTTCCAGTGGAGGGTTACCTGTACATTGACACCCTGTATTCATTCTCCAATCAGGGTGGCAATGTACAGGTGTCCCATTCTTTAAATCACAGTAAACTTTGTGCTGCAGGCTACTCTGTGTGTATGTTATGACAGCTGTTTCATAGCGAGAGTGGTTATGTAGTTATTGAGTGTGTATGACGTGGTTACTTTATCATAGCTGGAGTAGTGCTGCAGGCACTGTGGATGTATGAAATACTATATCACAGTACAGATAATATGGCAAGTGGATATGCAAATTCTGTGGCAATAGAAAAATCTGTTAACCCTTTATCCTCATTTGAAGCCATTGATAATGCCAGACTAAAAAAAAATATGAAGCTAGGTGTAATGACAGTCTAAAGGGAGCTGAGTTTAAAATGTAATATGAAAATGTAATGTATTTTTCTCTTTCTCATCTGTCTTTCTCAATTGCAATCAGTTTGTCTCGTGACTTAAGAATGTGTGACTTTAGTCATCTTAAATATAAAACAACAATGAATATCTTTTTAAGTTTGTTGGGTCTCCAGACTTGCTGTTTCCTCTTGTTAGTGAAGCAGACAAATGTGAATGATCAAGAGCTTTCCTTCTTCTGCGATAAAATTGCTATAATGCCTGATGAAATTAATAGCTTACATATCATTAATACTCTAGGGTGGATATGAAGGTAAAGAAACAGACTTTAGGTGCATTGTTGTTACTATGACAACTTAAAATGTTTTTTTACTGCTTCCATTCACAGAATTTGATGTTAAATGATGAACAATGGAGGATGGGGAAAACACTGTATAACTGCATATACAATGCTGTGCAAGAGAATATAGATATTGCTGCTGTCTTGTTTGTAGTGGACCTATCTGTGAGTTCTAATTATTAATTTATAATAGTTAAGGCCAGTAATTCTGCAGTAAGCTCTAGCCAGGGAACTTAGGTATCTGGAGTTTAGTTTTTTTTAATTATTATTTTATTTCTTTGTATGCACCCACTGTGTTTTATCGCCTTTTATTTTATACCTGTGTGTGTGCCAACTTTTGTATATTTTAATCTTTATTTGTATTATTTTTGTTATTATTTAAGTAAAGTATATTTATTATAGTTAGCTTTTATTTATTTATTATATTTATGCAGTGTTATTTATCTGTGAAGAATGAAATCACTATCTACACTGTCGTGGCTGATCTTTATTTATTTAGTTAGTCAGTTGCTATATTTATGTACTATTTATCTGAGAAGAGAGTAATTGTTATTGACACTGTTGATTAACAGGCTACTAGACACGTCTCCCATTAGATTGCTTAAGGCTTACTACCAGTGAAAGATATATTAATGTGTATGAACTCATATCTGATTTAATTTGAGAGTAGTCAGGAAATTGGGGGTTTCTGGCTCTAAGCTATGAGTGGTGGCAGTACTGCCATGCCAGGAAAAAAGATGTGGGGAATTTTAAAATTTTGACAGCCTTCCCTGTGGTGCAATATGGTATGTGTGTGAGTGTGTGTGTGTGTGTGTGTGTGTGTGTGTGTGTGTGTGTGTGTGTGTGTGTGTGTGTGTGTGTGTGTGTGTGTGTGTGCATGTGCATGCATGCATGTGCACGTGTGTGTGTGTGTGTGTGTGTGTGTGTGTGTGTGTGTGTGTGTGTGTGTGTGTGTGTGTGTGTGTGTAAATAATAATTTGTGTGAAAGGCAATTACTCTAGATAAATGGGACATTGTTTCCCAGAGAGACTGGTGAAATAAGGGCTTGGGAAAAGCTTGGCCAAAGACTCAGCTCAGTAAGTGGCCTATGTGCAGTTCACTCTGGGTGTGTAGAGAAAAAGCCACTGCTCATGAAATTATTATATATTCCTTTTATACTTTTGGGGCTAGATTGTAGTTTGTGGATTAATTATGGATACAGACAGAGTTATGTTCACTTTCTTGCTATTACTTCACACTTGGTTGACAGTGGTGGAATACAAATCCCATTGGTGCCATCCATCTTGATGTTGGTGGGTGGCATCAGGTTCATTGCATGCCACTTGACAGTGGTACATTCATACCATCACATATGGTGGGAGTGGTGCCAGTCTAGTGTCACATTTGTGGACCAGTGGTAAAAATACTGGAATTGAAGTTACTTAGACTAAAACAGCCTTGTTACCAAAGAGGTGTGTGTTACCGTTACAGCCAAAAGGAAAATATATAGAGGTCTGGTTGTACATAGCAGTTGTTTTATTTATTTAGTCAGCTTCATAGCCGGCCTTAGGCATAGGCCAACTAGGCGGCCACCTAGGGCGCCGCTCTAGCAGGGGTGCTTTTCCAGTATTTATTTAATGTAGTTAGACCAGGATAGGGGCACTGGGTGATGTGGTGGGGGGCGCCATGGAGCCCTTTTGCCTAGGGCACCAGTTGACCTAAGGCCGCTCCTGGTCAGCTTAGTTTAGGAAAGTAGAAAATGAGCTTTTCTAATAACTAACATAAAATGCCAATGCCACAACTGGCAAAGATATGTCATACAACAGGAATTCAGTAGAATAATATGTCCAAAGTTGAGATGGTGGTAGCTTTGCACACAATGCAGCATGAAGGTACTGTGGACAAGGGAGACAAATGACACCCATTTCCATCCTTAGAGGACTTTAAAGTCTGTGATCATCCTATGTCAGAGCCACATGAGTAATGGGAAGGAGGAATCCAAACTAGGAAGATCAGGTTAACAGAAAACTTTTTCCTTAATATGAGAAGAGGGATGATTCAAATTGTTTTATAATGGCCTTTGGGAAGGTGCATATTCAGCACTAAGTTGACAAAGGGCAGTGGATGAGTTTTTTCACTTCCTTCCTCATGGGTAAAGCAATGCATTCATTTCTAGACTAATTGATGCTAATTATCTAAATTATACCAATGTTAAAGAACATGTACTAGTCTGTTCTTAATTAACGCCAGAGTTATACAGAAAAATATTTAGAGTACATTAGAAAGGCACATGAAAGTATACGACTGAGTATTCTGCAGAAATCAGCCCTTATTTTCACAAATGGGTGAGTAGATAGAAGGTCAACACATTTTATATGCTCGCATATCTTTTGTTCACGGAACAAGCCCTCAGTACTATGCCTGAGAACATGGGGATTTAGTTGGCAGACTAAGAATATCACACTGTTGAGGAGATTGGAGGAAAGGGGTACTTAATGGGATTTTTACTTAGCAGGTTACCATTGCATAGGATGTAGGACTCAGTACTGCACACGGGTATAGGAAAAGATATGGCGGGCAGCCTACACCATCGCAACAGAGGGCTGGCAAGATTGGAGACAAAGCCAAGGCTGATTTGCTGCCTTGCTTGTTACTGAGGAAGAGTTTCATGGAGTAACTATGGATATTGTAGGACTTCAAAGTACCCTAACTACCTTGGAATATTATGGGACATCTGAGTACTCCTAGTAGTGGTGGATTATGCCACTAGGTACCAAAAAGGATTGCTCTGTCTCCCATTGAAGCAAAGAAGTTAGCAAATACTTTGTCAGACATTTTCAGTAGGGAAAGTAGGTTTCCCTGGGGAAATACTGATGGATGGAGATGCCAACTTTAATCCAGTCTTATTAGCTTATTTGAGGATGTATTGTGAGTTAAAGCACCCAAAGACTCTCTACTATCCACAGACACATGGTCTGGTGGAGAGTTTAATTCTACAGTGAAGACCATGTTGAGGACTTTTGCAGACCAGTTCAAGAGGGAATGGGACAAGTATCTGCCACATTTTATCTTCAGGGAGGTGTCCCAATAATCAGTTTGTCTTTCACCCTTTGGACTACTGTATGGTTACAGTGTAAGGGGGCCCTTGAACTTAATTTGTGATGACTTGGATGGTGAAAGTGATTCTCACAAGGAGATGGCTGTTGCGTATGTTCTAAACCTCATGACTAAGCTAAGGAAGCTGATGGGGAAGGTTAAAAATCATCTAGCACAGGCCTAACAGCAGCAAAAGGAGCGGTGGGGCAGGACAGCCAGAGCCAGAGAGTTTTCTGTGGGGAAACAGGTGATGCTACTTATCCCTGTGAGATAAAACAAACTGTAGGCACCTTGGGAGGGCAATTTCACCATTTTAAATAAGGTGAGTTAAGTACTTGACAGAGTTTCAAGGCAGCAGACCACAGCACAAATTCTACTGTGTTAACATGATAAAGTCCTATGTATGCATAGATGCCCTGATACTTAAAATAGACAGTAATTTGCAAGAAAAAAACAGAGATGGATCTGGTTATACGCTTCCTTCGTGATGCTTGGTCTCATACCTCAGTGGATAGGTTGGCCCTCTCCCCACAATTAACCCCTAGCCACTTTCAAGAAATCCAATTAACATTTCAGGAATACGTTTACTGGTTGATCATAGTGTACACATCTGGTGAAGTACCATGTAGACACTGGGCCCAAAGAGCCATCAAACAAGCTCCTTTCAGGGTGCCTCAAAGAGTTAGGAAAACTCTGAAAGAAGAGTTGCAGGGCATGTTGGAAGTGGGAGTAAGGCAGAAATCCAACAGTCCATGGGCCTCACTAATAGTGCTAGTGCCAAAGAAAGATGGCAGCACAAAGTTCGGTGTGGACTACAGAAAACTGAGTAGTCACACAGATTTACTTGCTTACCCCATACCCAAAAAGATGAAGTCTTAGAATAGATGGGTGGGGCTAATTATCTCACTACTATTGACTTGTCCAAGGATTACTTGCATGTGCAGTTGATACCTCCAGTCAGGGAGTGGTCAACATTTATGACTCATTTGGATTGTATATGTTTACAAAAATGCCCTTTGTGTGAAGAATGCCCCAGCAATCTTCCAGTGGCAGGTATATCACATTCTAGCAGGAGAAAGAGATTATACCCTTACTTATCTTGATGACATTGTCATCTACAGCCAGTCATGGGTACAATGTGTTCAACATGTCAGGAAGTATTGGATGAACTGCAAAATATAGAGATGACTGGCAATGCTAACAAGGGTCAGGTGTGTACAGCAGAGTTATCTTATGTGGCTCACAGAGAGGGTGATGGAAGGTTTAGATTAGAACCTGACAAGGTTTAGGTTATTTAGGTAATAACCACACCTACTACCAAGAAACAGATCCAGACATTCTTAGGGAGAGTTGAGTAGTATAATAAATGTGTTTCCCTAGTATAGTATGACAGTTACTCTCCTTGCAGCCTTTACCATGGAAAATATATGAAATAAGGCTTTTTGAACATCAGCCCATTAACAGGTATTTCAAAATATCAGTGAAGCTCTCAATGGATCCCCTTGTTATAGACAGTCCCGGTTATAGTCCATAATTCATTGTACAGGTAAATGCTTCTAAATATGAGTTGGGAGCTGCACTTAGGTTTCCTCAGAGGGAGAAGAGCATTCTATTGATTAGTTGGGTTTCAGACTTTATCTTTGGGTGGAATCGTATGCAGGCATAAACAAAGAGTGTCTTGGTATAGGTGCGGGCTATGCAGAAACTGTAGCCTACTTATATGAGAGGTAGCTCACTGTCATTACAGAGCATAGCCCTTTAAAATTGCTACATAGAGCAAGTGGACATAATAGAAGGTTTCTTAAATAGTCTTGCTTGCAGTCCTATAACAGAAGTAAACAACATAGACAGGGTAGTACTAATGGTAACACAAATGACTTTTTTTCATTCTGACTATAAAAGAACAGGAAATGTCTTTCTCTCTGTTCTTTATAATGTAGCAAACAAAGATGAGAGGCCAGTGTCTTTCTACTGGGATGTAATTGCTATAAAGTAAAATGACCTTAATGGGTTGCATATTATTAAGACACCAGGTAATTGGGAGTATTTGGCCCTAAATTCATCATGGCAGTAGTACTGCCATGCCAAGAAGAAGGTGCCACGGAACTGGAGATTTCTGCAATCCTTTCTTGGGAATTGTAGATGTTAATGAAAATTATATGTGTAAAAGGAAATTATAGTCGATAAAGAGGGACTGAAAGACACTGGTTCACAAAGGGAACAGTGAAATGGACTTGGGAAATGCTTGACTAAAGACTTAGCTCTGTAAGTGGTCTGTGTGTAGTCCAGTCTCGATATGGAGATTGGAAGCCATGCCTAGAACAGCAGTGCATTTTCCTTTTTTGATTTGTGTACTTTGTACTTTCTGGATTAGTTATTGAAACAGACCTGTGTGCACTTTCTTGCTATCACTTCATCTTTGTTAGCAGTGTTGAGATTCAAATGTAATCAGTGCCAGCCATCTTGAAATCAGTGGATGGCATCCTGCCATCTGGGTGTCACATCGCTGGCAGTCGTACATTTATGCAATGACAGACTGGCATCACACCTCATCAATTTGACTTTGTTAAGGGAAGGTCTTGTCTCTTCAACCACATCAATTTCTTTGAAAGATATCACCAAAGCAGAGGATAGTGGTTATGCAGTACCTAACGCTTACCTGCACCTGGTAAGGCCTTTGATTCTCTTCCCCATGCAAGCATCAATTACAAATTTGTAAATCCATGTATAAATCCTCATGTTGTACTATGAATTGACAACTTGCAGTCACAGAGAATCCATGTTATTACAGTCTTAGTTGCCAATTCTGAAAGAAAGAAAGAAAGAAAGAAAGAAAGAAAGAAAGTTACCAGTGGTGTACCATAGGGCTCAGCCTTGGTCCTTCTCCTATTTGGCATCAATTTCTGAGACCTGTAGGCCAATACTCCTAGACTATAGCTTTCAAAGTGTGTAGATAGCTGTAAATTGGAAGTTCTCATTCTTTTGACACTGGCTCACAATTGCTCCAACGTGGGCTAGATCATGTTAATAATTAGTACAAAGACAATGTTCTCAAATTAAAAGTGAAAATGCAGTATAGTTAATTTGGGTAAACAAAACATTTTCCCTTGCCATATAGGAGACACACCTCTACAATCAGACTCTGCTGTAAGAGATCTAGATTTCTTGTTGACTATTATTTTTCTTTTCGTCATCATGTCACTGCAGTGGTTAGTTCTATCTGCCTCATCTAATTTCCAACGGCTTCGCCTCTAGACCTAAAGTAAAAATAACACCCCTTTTGGCATGTATTTATATAAGCTTTATCACTCAACTTTATAGAACTCAGAGGTCCAAAACTAAAAAGATCAGTAGCCTCAAGAAACATGATTATTAAGAAAGATTGGAAGCCCCCCTCTATACTTAGTTTCCTATAAACTACTCTGTGCAGATATGTGTCTTGTTTTTAGATCCATAAATGATCCAACCCTCTCTGACCTTCTATTCTTTCACAGAACAAATGATTCCTCAAATAACAGGTTAAAGGAACTAAACCTTTATTAACAAATAAATAAGATGTTGCCATGCTAGATTCAAATCCCTCATCTCTGGAACAAACTTCCTTTACATGTCAGTCAGAGTAGTACCCTTCCCACCTTCAAGATAAACCTAGGTAAATGGATGTGTAGCCTCAGATTCTCCACCAGTCTGTCTTGAATTTCTCTACCTAAGGCTATAGGGAGCCTCTGAACATGGGATATTGGCTAGGCTTGAAACAGTATGCAGAATGATTGCCTTGTCATAACCTATGAATGTATGAGCCTATGATACTTTCCTATGAATGTATGAACCTACTATATACTACATCATGGTAAGAAAAGTGTTATGGATACTATGACTATAACCATTATATCACAGTAATTGTGGTGCTACAGGTACAGTGGGGTCTCATAGGTAGGTAGATTCTAGGCTATTGGCCCTAGGGCCCATACAGGCCTAGCCAAAAAATGTACCCTGGCTTTCACCACCCAAGAAAATTATTTTTTTATTTTCCTGTGCCCCTGTCGAGCAGAGCAACAGAAGTGATCCCTGGGGTGAATTTCCCATTTCCCATCCAGTCTCTGATATTCTACACATTCTATGGGAGTATGATATATTATATCACAGTAAAAATGATGTTATAGGTATTATGGATATGTGATATAATTACTATATTATAGTAAGAGTAATGTTACAAGACTGCAGGTATATAATATAATATATCGTCAGAGTGGTGATGAAGGTACCGTGGGTGTAAGTTACACTATATCACAGTAATGGGGTGGTGGTACAGGTATTGCAGGTGTTTGCTACAGTCTAGCACAGTGAAGGTGGTTGTGCAGTCACTGTGCATGTGTGTGATATATTATATGACAGTAAGGTTGCTGCTACAGGTACAGTGCCTGTATGTTACACTATATCACAATGACAGTGGTTCTGCAGGCACTGTGGGTGGGTTATGTATTGCATCACAGTAAGAATGAGTAGATACTATAGATGTATGATACAACTACTCTAACACAGTTAATGTTGTGTTACAGGACTTTAGGCACATGATATACTAAATCAGATTAAGTGTGATGATGCAGGAACTTAGGTTCATAGTTTCATAGATGTTTACTAGACTAACAACCATAATGGCCTTTTTAAGCCTAGCCATGCATCCCAAATCTCTAACAAGTTCTGATACCCTTGATAAATGTAAGCAGGGAGTTTGGAGATGAAATATTTACAAGCAGGGGCCTGGGAGATGAACCATTTACAGGTTCCCTGTGTCCATTAGAGACATAGGAGCCAGACCAGGGATGAATTTCCTGTTCCCCATCCAATTGTCTAAGCTGCACTTGAATTGGGTTAGGGAGGAACTCTGCTTTGCATGGATGGGGACCCTGTTCCATAGATGGGGTAGTCTCTGGGATACATACCTGTCTCTCCAGCAGGTCCTATTTATATCACAGGCAAGGTTTAAGTCTTTAGAATGGGTAGTTCTGGTGCTGTTTGTTTTGTTGATATGCAGGAGGTCCATCAGAGTGGAGTCTGACAATGGCCTGTATGCCAGGCATATATCTCCCCTCAAAAGCCTGTAGGAAACAGAATACAGGGTTAGAACCTTGAGGTAGTCTACATAGGACATTTTACTTACATCCTGTATTCTTTTAGTAAGGAACCAGTGTGGACATTCCAATTGCTGGATATGCCTGGTTAGGTACATACCAAAGGGGGTATTGTACTCAATGATAGGTCTGATGAATGACGAATACAGTGAAACAATGACTTCCTTGGACTTAGATGCCATACTTTTGTTTATATTGTACAACATAGAATGGTTTCCTCACTACTATAGACAGACTAGGTTACTATCTATGTGTATCCCTAAGTCCTTGACTACTGGGTCAACTTTAAGGGGTGTGCTGTCAATATGATAGTTACCAGCATTTCTTGGCATTTAGTTTTAGTCCATTGCTCTGACACCAGTTTTTTGTTTGTGTCAGCCCCTCCTGGAGAACATTTATGTCAATGTGGAATTCAGTGACAGCTCTTAATTTGCAATCATCTCAAATTTAGCTAGCCAGAGACTACAGACATTGGCCTTGACTTCAGATAAGTAAATACCAAAAAGGAGCGGTCCAAGGATTTATCCCTGACAGTTTCCACTTGTGAATGGCCTCTTTGTAGAGGTGGACTCACCAATTCTAACTTCCTGGGTACTGTCTGTGAGCCAGTTGTCTATCCACCTGGTGACTTACATGTTCGTACCTAATCTCTTGAGTGTGTCAGCAAGGCCTGAGTGGGGTATTGTATCAAACGCATTGGCCAGGTCAAGGTAGCAGTGTGAACCATTTTTCTCTCATCCAGTGCTTTGGATACCTTCTCAAAGAAGTCCTCCAGGTTGAGTAGGCATGATCTGCCCTTGAAGAATCCAAACTGGGTTGGGTCTAGTGTCTGGAGGTTTACTATATCTCTGTTGATCATTTCCATGATAATTCTTTCCATAGCTTAACATATAAGATTTGTGAGACTTATGGGTCTGTAGTTTCCAGGGTCTGTAGTTGGCCTACCTTTGTGCAGAGGGATGGCTGATGTTGTTCTCCATTCATGAGGCAAAAGCTGGTTTGGAGGCTACAGTTAAATAGCAATTACAGAGGCCTGATAGGTCATGTTTCATGCTATTTAGAAGGCATGCTGAGATATTGTCTGGGCCCCTTGATGCAATGTTCTTGGTGTTAGAGAGAGCATTAAGGACCTGTTCCCTAGTGATAGTAGGGGGAGTTATATTTGATGGTATTACCTGAGGGAAGTTTAAGGGGGAGAGAGGGGTAAAGTTAGAGCTGAATTTATCAGCCAGGAGGTTTGCCATATCTTCTGGCTCAGTATAGGTGGCTCCATTTTCAAGGAGCTCTGCACATAATTGTGTATTGCTTTTGAGGTCGTGGACATAGATAAATAATGCTTTGTGATTATCCTTGGCCTGGGAGGACAAACTTATCTCAAATATGGCTTTGGTACACTTTAGTGTTCCTCTGAGGTTGTATATTTAGTTTGATGAGAGTGCTTTTATCCTGCTGGGTGCTGCACCTCCTTAATTTTTGCCATGATTTTCTTCCTACTGTTATACAGCTTATTGATTTTACGGTTCTACCAGGGTGGCTTGTTTTTTGAGTTAGTTCTGTTCTTCTTCCTGGTGGGTACAGCGGCCTCTATGCAGCTATTAACATGCTTGCACAGGGTTTCTGTGAACAGTTCTGTATAGGCAGCAGCAGTGTTCTAAGGGTTTATGGAAGCTTGAAATTTTGCCAGATTATCACTTAATAGCAGGAGGTTAGCCTTATAGTAGTTCCTGAATAGTCCAGGTTTAGCTGGGGGTCCAGGTTTTATTTTTACTTCAAAGGAGACCATTTTGTGGTTTGACCTTACCAGGGAAGACATTACAGTAGGGGGTGTGCAGCACTCTCGCATAATAGTAAGGACCAGATCCAGTATGGTTGCAGCCCTGGTTGGCGTATTGACTCTCTAGTCCAAGGAGTTTGTGTTTACAAAATCCAGGAATCTATGTGCGTATACATTTGGTGTCATATAGGATTCCCAGTTAATAGTGGGGTAATTAAAGTCAGCCATGAATATGGTATTGGGTTGGTTGGTTAGTGTTTTTAATAAGTTTAAATACATGGTATGGGTTTCCTGAGTCATAGAGAGGGGACCTATAACTTGCAAGGAAGTGGTATTGGATTTTGCCTATGGTGATTTGAACAGGGAGCAGCTCAAATGCATTGTCCTATTTGACCAACCTTGAAGTATACTGATTTTTTATGTAAACAGAGAGACCTCCACCTTTAGACCCTGCCTGTGAAGTAGCTGGTCTAAATGTGTGGAAGGCATTATAACCTTGCACTGTTGGTGTGCTCTCCATGGCTTTAAACCATGTCTCAGTGACTGCACAGATGTCAGCATTATCTAGGGTGAAGAGAGCTTCTAGTAAGTTGAGTTTTTTTAACAGACTTCTAGCATTGAGCAGTAATACCTTTCAATTTTTTTTGTTTTTGATTTGCTATGTCAAAAGTACTTTCAGTTTGGCATTGCCTAAGAAAGACACGTTGGGGGAAGACAATGTTTTAGCTAATATTCAAAAGCCTAGAGGGAAGATGTGCAGACCATCCGTGGCAAAGCAGCATGGTATGTTGACCATCTGTTTCCATGTTGACAAATATTGCACCCCCTTAGTATGACACCAGAAACTAAGCCAAATATTAAAGTCAATCATCTTTTGTTCATATTGTGGCATCATCCTTGGGGAAGGTAAAATACTGCCCAATTCTTGGCTCATACCAGCCTAGGACACATATTCTGAGAGCTCCATGATGTCTCTCTTCATATAGTCTAGGGAGGTACATCTCAGGTCATTTACTCCCACATGGACTATGACTGAGACATATTGGTATTTGTGGTCCAATGACCTGAGTGCATGCATAATGTGGTAGATCCTAGCCCCTGATAACCATCTGACTGTGACTTTCTTATTACTCAGCCTGGTAAGACGGACATCAGAGGATCTCACGTTGGAGTCTCCATTGACTAGAATGTTGGACTGTGTGGTGGCTTGCCTTATGGACTTAGAGGTAAAGGTTCCATCAGGGAGGTCTTTGTGGTTTAGGAAGTTTACATTTAAGTACCTCAGCATATGCTGGTTGATATGGCTGCTTTGAATTGTGTGTGATGGGTGCAGCATGTGTACTACTGACAACCTGATTGACATTCGGAATACTTTTATGTGAGACCTTTGCCTCCAGTGACATGGTATAGATACGTATGTCATATACCGTATCAGTTTGTTTGAGAATTAACTAGTTGCCGGCAAACATGAGGCAATTTCTGCATTGCCTCAGGATACCTATATCCACCAAGCTGGTAACGGAGACAGGGGAAAGGTTCATATCCATGGCAACAAACCCTTTTTTATTGATTCGACAGTTGGAGTGAGAATATTAATCAATGTCAGTAGCATACATCTCAATTGTACAGATTTTCACAGAATAGCCAGATTGTTGCCTCATATTTTTGGTCAGTTTTTCATAAAATTGTGGTTTTCTGGCAAATTAGTGGCAAATCATTAAAGACTGAAATCAGAAAATAATGGCAGGCATTTGAGTTTCAGACTTTATACCCTTCAGAAAATTCACGCTAAAGTAAAACCTATTATTCTATCACCTTTCTAAGTCTGTAGGTGCAATATTAATAAAATGCCCCTGTTTTGAGGCCTTTGTCTCACTTTTATTAGTGGCTTTGTCCAGATTTACTGCTGTAAGAAATTGAAAGGTATGGTCAGGAGTATCCAGTTCGCAACTATTAGGACAGTGTTTGTCACTGCAAACTAATTGTCGTGTGCAACTAGGTATTGGAGAACTTTATGTCATGCTTTTACAGGAAAAATGTCACTCAAGGTGTCTGAGTCTGTACTGCCAAACACTTTGAGGGGAAACTAATACATAGACCCTGAAAATTTAAAGATGAAGTATTTAGGCAGATATTCTAAAGTTAGAAACAATTCAAGCAGTACTTACTGAAAACAAAGAATTAGCGTGTCAAGAATGATGAAAAGAGGCGAGCCACATGAATGGCTACTGCCTGGCTACTACTAGTGCTGGTCTCACCACATCTTCACTCCGCTGGGACACAATGCTCCTTTGCTTCTTCTCTCACCAGAAGCAAAACATTAGCACCAATCCCAAGATAAGAAGTAAGCCACAGCCTGTTTGGTGATCCACGGTTTTGTCCCAGATGATGCAAGGGTCTGTAGGCTTGTTGTAGCCTTTTTCTGGTAGATTCCTTGAATAGCAACCAAACCAATCAGGAATGTTAAGCACATATATATGTTATACTAAATTCCAGTAAGGCTGTAGTACAGGTACTGTGGGTGCATGTTACGCTATATCACAGTGAGGGTGATTGTGCAGGTACTGTAGATATGTGATACACTATATTGCAGTAAATGTGGCTGCACACGTACTGTGGATATATGCTACACTATATTGCAATAAGGGTGGTTGTGCTGATTTTGTGGCTATATGATATTCTATATCACAGTAAGGGTTTGTTACAGATACTGTGCCATATCTTACATTATATCACTGTAAGACTAGTTATACAGGTACCGCATGTGTATGATATACTTTATCACAGTAAACCTGGTGACATAGGTACTATGGGTGCATATTGCATTATATCACAGGATGGTTGTGCAGGTGCAGTGCATATGTGTGTGTGTGTGTGTGTGTGTGTGTGTGTGTGTGTGTGTGTGTGTGTGTGTGTGTGTGTGTGCGTGTGCGTGTGTGTGTTTATATATATATATATATATATATATATATATATATATATATATATATATATATATATATATATATATATATATATATATATATATATATATATATATATATATATATATATATATATATATATATATATATATATATATATATATATACTATATCATAGTTAGGGTGGTGGTACAGGTACTGTGGATATATGTCACATTGTATCACAGTAGATGGCTGTGCATGTACTAGGTGTATGATAAAGTATATCCACAGTAAGGATGGTTGCTGATTGTGTATGATATGTTATATCACAGTAAAGGTGGCAGCACAGATACTGTGGGTATATGTTAAACAATACTGCAGGGAGGGTGGCTATGCAGGTGCTGTAGATGTATGATATGTGACAGTGAGGTGGTGGTATAGGTATTGTGGGCATACATTACACTATATCACATTAAGGGTGGTGGTACAGGTACAGTGTGTTTATATTACTCTATATGTCTGTGGGAGGTTGTGCAGATAATGTGATGTATGATAATACTATATTACGGTATGTATGTGTGGTAATAAAGGTACACTGGAAGTCCAGTAGGTGTATAACACACTGTATCACAGTAAGAGAGGTGTTACAGGTGGTATAGCTGTATGATATAACTACTATATCACGGTTAGTGTGGTAAGACAGGACTGCTGGTGTATAATATACTATAGCACAGTAAGAGTGGTGCTGCAGGTAGTGTAGATTCATGCTACATTATATAGCAACAAGGGTGGTTGTCCAGGCACTGTGAGTGTGTGATATACTATATTGTATCAAATGCAATGTTCATAGGTTCATAGGTGTGTACTAGGCTAATGGCCCTGGAGTCTTTACAAGCCTAGCCCATAGGATTACCATGGCATTGTGCCACCCAACCTTAGTTTCCAGTGCCTCTGTCAAGTAAAGCCACTGGAGTGATCCCTGGGGTGAATTTTCTATTTCCTATCCACTCATCAAGATTTCTCTTGACAAGGGCCAGTGAGGTGCTCTGCTTGACATGTATAGGAAGTCTATTCCATTGTATGGACAGTCTCTGGGTTATGAACCTATTCCTCCAGCATGTTCTGTTGATTGTGGTAATGAGGTTGAGGTCTCTAGAGCATGTGGTGTGGAGGGACTGGGATTTCTATGTAGCATTTCTAACAGAGCTGGGTCAGACATGGCTTTTTAAGTCAAGCAGAGATCGCCTCTAAGTCGGCGATATGAGACAGAGAATAGTTGGAGTTATTTTAATCTGTCCATATAGGACAAATATTTAGGACCTAGGAACCTCTTTGTGAGGTACTTTTATGGCTTCTCCAGTTGTTGCAGGTGTTTAGTGAGGTGCATGCCAAATGGGGAACTGTACTCAATGATTGGCCTAATGAGGGAAGAGTAGAGGGAGACAATGACGTCTTTCTTCCTGGATGCAAAACCCTTAGTAATGAGATGTGCCACATAGAAGGACTTTCTGGCCACAGTGGCAATCTGGTGGTCAAAAGAGAGGTTGCTGTCAGCCTGTGTTCCTAGATCTCTTATAATGCCTTCTGTGTTCAGTGGACTACCATCAATGTGGTAATTCATGGGAACTGGGTTTTTCCCAAAAGGGATGACTACACATTTTTTTGGCATTGAGCTTAAGGCCATGGTTCTGACACCAGTCGTTGGTCTCAATGAGGCCTTTCTGTAGGATGTCAGCATCACTTGGGGAGTTAATAATAGCTCACAATTTGCAATTGTATGTGAACTTTGTCAGCCAGAGCCCCTTCATGTTGACCTGGACTTCAGAGAAGTAGATACCAAACAGGAGAGGACCCAGGACCGAACCCTGTGGGACTCCAGTCATGACTGGTCAGCAGTCTGACTTGGAGTCAGCTACTTTTACACTGTGGGTTCTACCTGTGAGCCAATTTGCAACCCACCTGGAGGAATAGGGGTTGATGCCTAGCTTAGTCAGTTTTTCTATGATTCCTGAGTGGAGAATGGTATCAAAGACCTTGGCCAGATCAAGGTAGGCTGCATGAACCACCTTGCCTTCATCCACAGCTCTGGTAGATGACTCAAAGAAGTTAACCAAGTTGAGCAGGCATGAGCTACCCTTCACAAAACCAAACTATGTGAGATCCAGAGTTTGGAGATTCCCTATATCCTTGTTTATTAGGTCCATGATGATGCATTCCATAGCTTTGCATATCAGACTCGTCAGACTAATGGGGGTGATAGTTCCCAGGGTCTGCAGTCACTCCTCCTTTGTGGAGAGGGATGACTGTAGCAGTACACTATTCGGTAGGAACAAAGCCTGAGTTGAGGCTGTGATTGAACAGGGCATGCAGATGAGGTGCCAGTTCACTCTGTAGTTCATGTAGAACACAGCCAGGGATATTTTCAGGTCCCATAGAAGCTGTATTCTTGGCCTTGGACAGTGCTGTTTTAACCTGTGCAGCAGTAATACTGGGTGCCTGGCAATGTACTAGTATTGTGACTGCTCCCTTGGGGGGAGAGAGGGGATAAAGTTGCTATTGAATCTGTCAGTCAGTATATTGACAATATCTGTTGGCTCGGGATAGGAGGTACCATTGTGTAGTAGCTCAGAGCAAATCTGGGTATTGCCGTTGGAGATTCTTTACATAACTATCGAAGGCCTTGTGGTTGTCTTTACTATCTGCTGCAATTCTGTTTTCATAGCTAGCTTTAGAGGATTTGATGAGGGATCACAGCTTTTTGTTGAGGCTAATAAGGCAGTTTTTCCAGTCTTGGGACTTCACCTTATGTCACATCAGTTTTCTCCTTCTGTTGAAGAGTTTGTTTATGGCAGGATACCACCAAATTGGCTTCCTTTTTTTGGAGGAAAATGTCTTGGTTCTATTGGGTATGGCAAGATTCATTTATTTGTATATGTGTTCGTACAGTGCATTGGTGTATGATTTGGTGGTCATGCAATTGATCTCCATTTGCATGGGTGCAGTGAAGTTAGCCACCTCTGTTTTTAGGAGGCCAAAGTTTGCTTTGGAGAAGTTTTTCATGGTGCTTACCTTTGCGGGAGGAGGTGGGAGGGATGTGGATTTCCAAGATGATTAGTTTGTGGTCAGATCTAACCAGGGAGGAGTTGACTATTGGTGTAGAGCAACAGCTGCCCATGTTAGTAATGACCAGGTCAAGGATGTTGCTACCTGTATTGGGGGTACTGTGGGTATATATTTCAATATATCACAATAAGCACTGTTGTGCATGTACTGTGGGTATAAGATATGCTATATGACAGTGATGGTGGTGGTGGTACAGGTAAGTCCTGCATGATATGCTTTATCACAGTAAGGGTGGTGGTATATGGACCGTCGATGTATGTTGTACTATATCACAATAAAGGTGGTGGCAAATGCATGGTCAAGGCATGATATGTTATATTATAGTGGGGATTGTGGAAAATGTACTGTGGATATATCTTATGTTATATCAGAGCAATGATGGTGCTACAGGTACAGTGAGTATATGATATACTATATCACAGTGAGTACTGTTGTGCGGGTACCATGGGCGTAAAATACACTATATGACATTGATGGTGGTGGTACAGATGCTGTGGTGTATGATATGCTTTATCACAGTAAGGGTGGCATTACAAGTATTTTTGGTGTATATTACACCATATCACAATAAAAGCAGTTGTGCAGGTACTGTGTGTATGCAATACTATATCACAGTAAAGGTGATTATACAGGTACTGTCTGTTCATTTTGTACTATAGCATAGTAAGGGTGGTGGTATAGGTACTGTGGATGTATGTTACACTATGTGACAGTAAGCATAGATTTGCAAATACTGTGCGTGAATGATATACTATATTACAATAAGGAAGGTGCTACAGGTACTGTGGGTGTATAATATATGTGCTATATCAAAGTAAGAGTAGTGCTGCAGGTAATGTGAGTGCATGATATGCTATATCACAGTAAGGGTGGTGGTATACATACTGTGGATGTTACGTTATACTATATCACAATAAAGGTGGTGACTCAGTAAGGTCAGTGCATAGTATACTATATCACAGTGGGGGTGGTGAAAAACGTGCTATGGGTATGTTTTATTTTGCATCAGAGTAAGGAGGGTGCTACAGTTACAATGGGTCTATGATATACTATACCACAGTAAGGTGATGTTACAGGTGCTGTGTTATAATATATCAGAACTAGGCTCATGTTACAGGTACACTGGGTGCAGATATGCTATATCACAGTAAGAGTGGTACCATGTGTATAATATACTACATTGCTATAACAATGGTGGTACAGGTACTGTGAGTATAGTTTATATTGTATCAGAATAAAGATGGTGCTACAGATACAGTGGGTATATGATATTCTATATCAGAGAAAGAGTGGTGCTACAGGTACTGTAGGTGTATGATATACACTGTCACAGTAAGGGGCAGTGGTATATGTACTGTGGATGTATCTTATTCTATATCACGATAAAGGTGGTAGCACAGCTAAAGTGGTGTATGATATATTATACCATAATGATCGTATAGGTATTGTGGATGTTTGTTATACATAGTACAGTTATGTAACTGAAACTTACCATAACCATAGATGTTTAAATGATCACTGCTGCAGTAACCTTAGCTATATGGGTTATATCTTGCAAAGGATATAACAGCCAGCCAGCTTAAAAGCTGGTGGTCACCTCCCACACATCCAAACTGTCAGACAGCTCAAGCTGAGCTGACTAAAAGGCATGTTTGGCAGCAAAGACTTTCAGAGCTTTCCTACCAACAGAGAGAGGGAGGATTAGTATTGAAAGGCAATGCTAGGAACAACAAAAAATAAATAAATAAAAGTCCACACTCTGGCATAAAAACACACACACACACAAAACTCCCCCAAAAAACAAAAAAAAAAAAATCCAAGGGGATGGAGAGCAAGGGAATGGCTGCTGCAGCAGTGATCATTCGAACATCTACTGTTAAGATAACTTTTACTTACATAACTGTACTATGCTCATCATTTTGATCATTGCTGCAGTAGCCTTAGCTATATGAGTAGCTTACTTTAGCTAACTATATTTGAGTGGTAGAAGGAAAAGAGTCCAGGAACCCCTTGAAAATGGTCCTAGCAAAGCTTGATCGGGACCCAGAGAGGGAATCAAACTTATATTGCTCTGTAATAGTATGTACAGAGGACCAAGTTGCAGTTTCTAGAATACTTCTACACTCCAACCACTTCCAAAAGCCATAGATGAAGCCACAAAGGGGATGGGACTTGATTCCCCCTTACTTGTTGATGTACCCCATTACTGTGGTATTGTCTGTAACCACATGAAGTGGTCCCAGGGACCAAAGATGGTTCAGAGAGTTGAATGCCTTGATCAGGGCAAAAATCTGCTCGACATTTATGTAATTGAGTCTGTCCTTGGTGTTCCACAACCTCTGCACCTCAATCTGTCCTGAAACTCCTCCCCAGGCAAAGGGTAAGGCAAAGGGTAAGGCACTCATAGTAGGCCTTGGTCCTGCCAGGAATAGTGTTGTTATGGTGAGAATAACAAAAAGTAGTAGCCTTAGGCAACCATTTGGAAATAAGTCTGTTTTGCCACAGGTTGTCCCTTTTTCTTGCCTTCACGAGAAAAGAACAAAGACCTGAAAGATTTACTTCTGTCAAGATAGTATTGAGCTGTCTCTGGGACATCCATGATACTGAAAATCCCTTTTCCCTCATTTTTAGGTTCAGGAAAAAAAATGGGGAGATGGTTAGTTTGGCTTAAAGTGTTCTTAGATACCATTTTAGGCATAAAAAAGGATCAGTTCTCAGAGAAACCCTGTCCCTAGGGAAAATGAGCTAGAGTTGACACCGTAAGAGCTTTTACCTCAGATACCCTTCTTGCAGAGGTCAGAGCAATCAGTAAAACTGTTTTCCATTCAAGAACCTCAAGTTAGCCAGGTTACATGGTTCAAATGGAGAAAATATAGTTTCTCTAACACAAAAATAAGACCCTAAAGTGGGACCACTGTTTCTCTTGGCGACTCTTAGACAAAACTCCTTTCAGGAGCATTTTGACATGAGACTTCATTGAAAGAGGAGGATCATTGGGTAGACATGCTGAAATGGCTGATAAATGAACCTTGATAGCAGAATATAAAAGGCCATAGGATAGTAACACTCATACGTATTGTAGAGCCAGAGAACAGCCAACCCCGAATGGGTGCTGGTTATGTTGTTGGCACTAACTAAAAAACTTTTTTCCTTGCAGTCAATTGAAGTTGATTGATGCCAGTGTGCATCAGACACCCCTGTTTTTGTGTGAGTAGACCAGTATGTGTGAAAACTTGTGGTAATTGCCCCTGGCCATGTCCAAAAGAAGGGAGAACCATGACTGCTTGGGCCAGAAGGTAGTCATCACAATGATTTTGGGGGATTGAAGTACCCTGGGTATTAGAGTAAAGGGTGGATAAGCATAAAGAAGCTTTCCTTCACAAAGAAGAGTAACGGCATCTGTTGTCCAGGCCTTCTTGTACTGAGTCTTGGAACAGAATCTTGCTAATTGATTGTTCAGGGAGACGTTAAATAGGCCTACTTGAAGAACTCCCCACAGATGCATCAAATCTTGGAAGATCCCTTGATCTAGTTTCCATTCATGATGGCCTGCCCTGGTCCTTTTCAGCTTGCCTGCCACACAGTTTTTCTCGGACAAAATGTAGGATGCCTATAAAGTGTGATTGTGCTGTGAAGCAATATCCTAAGCTAGCATAGCTAGTCCACAAAGGGGATGAGACTTGATTCCCCCTTGCTTGTTGATGTACCCCATTACTGTGGTATTGTCTGTAACCACATGAAGCGGTCCCAGGGACCAAAGATGGTTTAGAGAGTTGAATGCCTTGATCAGGGCAAAAATCTGCTCGACATTTATGTAATTGAGTCTGTCCTTGGTGTTCCACAACCTCTGCACCTCAATCTGTCCTGAAACTCCTCCCCAGGCAAAGAGTAAGGCATCTGTAGTGACCAACTGCTATGGAGCAGGGAAGGAGAAGGGGAAACCTAGATTTAAGAATATTTGTTGTCTCCACCAAAATATTTTCTTTCTGACAAACCCCAGCACTAGGATTTGAAAAGATAAAGGGTGTTGATTCTGGGACCAAAGAGGTTTAAGATAACATTGTATCTTTCTCATGTGCAGACTTGCCAGGGTTACTGTGAGAATCATAGATGCAATGAGACTATAACTTCTGAGGTATTCTGATTCTCTCACAGTGACCAAAGTCTGAGTGGAAAACATTAGAAATAAGATGTAGATAAAGATCTATGTTTTCCTGTGGAAGAAAAGCTTTTTGAACTTAGGTGCCTAGTTAATATCCAAGGAACACAATGTGGTGTCAAGATACAGTTACTGTGGGTGTATGATACACTATATCACAGTAAGGGTGGTGCTGTGTGCATAATATATCGCTTTAAGGGTAGGTGTACAGGTACAGTGCAGGTTGGATATATTATGTCAGAGTAAGGATGGGGCAATAGATACGGTGGGTAAATTATATACTATATCACGGCAAGGGGGATGTTACACAGGTATTGTGGGTATATGTTATATCAGAATAAGGATCTTTCTACAGGTACTATATGTGTATGATATACTGTACCACAGTAAGGGGGATGTTACAGGTACTGAGGGTATATGTTATATCAGAATAAGGGTAATGTTACGGGTACTGGGGTGTATGCTATACTATATCACAGTGAGTGTGGTGCTGCGTGTATGATATACTACATCTCTATAAGGATGGTGATGCAGGTACAGTGGGTATAGGATATACTATATCACAGTAAGGGGGATGTTGCAGGTACTGCGGGTATTTGTTATATCAGAATACCGATTTTGCTACAAGTACTGTAGTTGTATGATATACTATATCACAGTAAGGGGAATGCTACAGGTACTGTTGGTATATGTTATATCAGAATAAGGGTCATGCCACAGGTAATCTGGTATATCATATACTATATCACAGTAAGACAGTAAGGGTGGTGCTTTGTGTATGACACATTACATCACTATAAGAGTGGTGGTAATGGTACTGTGGATGTTTCATATATATGACAGGTTCATAACCCAGAGACTGCCCATGCTATGGAATAGATTTCCCATACATGTCAAGCAGAGCACCTCACTGGCCCTCTTCAAGAGAAATATTGATGAGTGGATAGAAATAGAAAATTCATCCCAGGGATCACTCCAGTAGCTTTACTCGACAGAGGCACTGGGAACTAAGGTTGGGTGGCACAATGCCAGGGTAATCCTATGGGCTAGGCTTGTAAAGGCTCCAGGGCCATTAGCCTAGTACACACCTATGAACCTATATATATATATATATATATATATATATATATATATATATATATATGTATATATATATATATATATCTAGATGGTTCCCCTTCAAACCATCCAACGTTTAAAACATAGAAGTTCATTTCATCCAGACCAGAACATCGAGTTTGAAAATGTCAAAGGTTTGAAGGGGAAGAAAAAGGTAAGTGGAGGTGGGAGAATGTTTGTGTTTTTGCAGGGCACCAAGGTGCCCTGCATACTATGTGTGTCTATGTGCCATCTGTGTGATGGCACTACAGAAAGGGTACGGAAAATGTCCCGTTTAGCACTTCTGCCTATAGTGGCGCTAAATAGGAGATTTCCCTTTACTCCACTGTAGTGTGGTCTCGGAGTTGGAATATTAAAGTAGGGGGGGTGTGGGGGTGCAGGGTGGGGGGAAGCATACAATTGTTAAAGTTTATTTTTCTTTGTTTTTTTTTTCTTTTTTCTTTTTGGTTACACTTGTAACCTTCGATGTTCCAAAATTCGATGTTCTGGTCTCAACAATCAGAATTTCAATTATTTAATATTTCGATGGTTAGAAGTGGATTCATATATATATATATATATATATATATATATATATATATATATATATATATATATATATATATATTATATCACAATAGGGCGGGGTCTCGTCAGTCCAGATTGAAAATTCTACTGAACTTTATTGTACTCTCTACTGTGCTGATTCAAGTGAAGGTGGGTGTCGCAATATGCAGTTTAAGCACGTAAGAAATATTTCCTCATAACCAATGCAAGTAAAACTGAGACCCAGTTTATAAATCAGCAGTGTCCAAACATTCTGTTTCAAATTCAAGTATGCCTCAGTATTGTAAAATAATTATAAATTCAGTCTGCTGAAATAAAATCATGTTGTATACACTTGTTTCCTTGTTTATAAAAATGAATACTGTTAGACTTTTTATTTGTTTGCACTTGTGTGCTGCATCTATAAATCATAGATTTGTTCTGTCTATAGTTTTAAAATATAATGCCAAACCATTTCATGGTTAATGCAATCTCTTAAAGGAAGCATGTTCTACATTTTAATCTCTTTTTTCAAGGATGAGATAACACACGAAAAAAGAACTGAAAAAAACAACATTGAAACAGAGATTCATAAACATACCTTTGAAATACAACACTTTTGAAGTGGAACAGCATTTATCTACCTTTTTAACTTGGAAATATTTGATCAGTTTTGGTTTCAATTTTCCTAAAGTCATGGGGTGTTTATCACTGAACACAGCTATAAAAGTTAACTTCTATTATATAATAACTGGCCATTAGCATTCAAAAAATGCTAATTGGTCAACCCAACCATTGCACCGCTTGTAAACTGAACATATAGCAGTGGAAGAAGGTCCGGTTGCCCAGACTTTCTTCCATTAATATATGCAATAAAATTTTATTTTTCTTTCATTAAAAAAAAGTAAAATAAAATAAACTTACAAAACTGGAGACTTCAAACCAATGAGAGAGATGGTACAGACAAAAATAAAAGGAAAATCAGGTACGTTATGCAAAACTAGAGAAATATACCTGATTATCCTTTTATTTTCTCTGTTCTATCTCTCAAATATGTTGAAACTCTCCCAGAAAAAAAAAAGATTCCTGGCCACAAGCTGTACCACAGATACTTTTATTGTTGAGAACAGTGAGTAAAAATAAATGCTTTATGTCCCAATAATATGGAATTACAGAATACCTATTACTGGGACGAAAACGCTCATTTTTACTCACTGTTCTCAACAATAAAAGCACTTCTGGTACAGCTTGTGACTGGGAATGGTGAAATTCATTTTTTCACTGCTTAGACTAGATTTCCTATAACTATCGTTATATAGCTATCATTAGTAATATAGTGCGTTGGTGGTGATTGAAGTAACAGATGCTGCTGTTTTTGAAGTGTGCTTCTATTTCTAGGTATTTTTTTCTTTTATACAGCACTGATGCACTACATAAGTATGACAGCAAAGGCCCTCTGCGCATGTGCAGTACATCAGGAAAGCTCCAGGATACCGGGGTAAAACAAATAAGAGCAGCACAATGCCCATATGCAAAGACATTATTTAAGAAACTAACTTTTTTCTTAAATAATGTCATTGTGTAATAGCAAGAACCCATGGATAGGTGAGGGTAATTCTGGATTTACCCATGGTTGGCTTTGTTTCATCCCTCAGGCTTCGTCCTCATGACCAAACCATGCCAACTGTGGGTGCATTACTCAAACTCAGCCATAGGTTATTGCTATAATGTGGAATGCTGGTCTCCAAACATCCTGTAAATACAGTGTAACAGATGCCATTACCACAGTCTCTGACTCCATTAATAGACATGTTTGGGAATATGTTTTGCCTTGATGATGAGATAAAGCTTAACACAACTTTTCCTAATTACCACATTTTTCCCAGATGTGTTTGCATCTGCACAATGAGTATGACAATCAAAACATAATATTAAAGTTGTCATCTGACTGCACTTTAACTGTTAAATCCTCATAAACATATCTAGAAAAACAATAGGCAAAAACCATGCTGTAATGGAAGATCTTCTATATAATAGATGTTTGTCGTGTTTCACTGTTGCAGTCATTACATTTGGGTAATCTACTGGCAGGTTGCCCTCAGTCGGCTGGATTCCAAAGTCTTGGGTCCTGCATCAGTTGCTGTCTCCTCTTCCATGACATCAGGTCATCAGGGGTATAAAACAAGCAGCTGGCATCATTTTCTTTAGTCTTTCTTGCCATGTGGTGCCCGAAGCAGAAGCAGTTCGCAAGTGCCGGTCGGCTGACTCCTGAAATTTTCGAGTTCAAGTTTCAGAACCAAAGTCTTCACTAAAGCTAAGTACCCCATTGGGGAAACTTTTTTCTTGCTCCATATCGATGTCAGAAAAAGTTAATAATTGTATTACTTGTGGGAAGCAAATACCTCATAAGGATTTCCATTTATACTGCATTCCTTGCCTAGACCCTGATCACAATGTGCCTGGCTGTCGGTTTTGTGCTAGATTCAACCAACGCACTATTCAGCGTCGGTATATTTTTGCCTCAAAATATTTTGGAAACAGATTTAACTACCCTGAAATGTCGTCGGATAGCAATCCGACTACCGGAGTACACAAAAAATGCAAAGAAAAGGACAGAGACAGACCGTCGAGGTCCAAAACCGATGACAAAGCTTCTCCTAAGTCAGTCGCCAGTTCACCGGTTCACCGGTTCTCAGTGAGGTGCTTTTGCAGCCCCTGATACCCGCTACTTTAGAGTCGCAGGCCCCTACCGAGACCCATGTGGAGTCCGGCATGCCACGAGATACTCAAAGTATTGTACCCACGGATGTCTCTCCCTCGGATGGGTCCGGAGCCGCTGAGCAGGCACTGGCTTCTGAGGGTGTATTCAGGCCTCAACATTTTTATATAAAACCGACGACAGCTGCAAAACCAAAGACAAAAGCAACTTCTAAGGCTAAAAACCAATGCATGAGCCACACGCACAGGCCACTCTGCCTAAAAAACAGATGATCAAAATGGCTGAAGACCTAATTACCTTGATCAGGGGTTCCAAACCCCATCCTGATAAGAGGCCTAGGCAAGACACTGACTATGAATCTTCAGATCAGGTTTCTACTTCTTCTGATTCCTCTTCTGATCAGGAATTATCTATTCCTCCCTATGAGGATTCTGATGCAGAGGAATCTATCCCATCTGCATCACCTCCTGAGGATTATTCATTTGGAGAAACCTTGCATACTTTGAGGGAGCATTTTCACTGGGAGAGTCAAGATTTCTCAGAATCAAAAAAGAGGCTCAGGGATTTCCTTCTTCTCCCTCAGCACAGGCATTTAACCATACCCCCTGTTTTAGACATTGTGGATGATGTGTTTTGAGAGTCAAGCTTGACATATTACAAGGTCCCTGACTCACACAAATTTTTATATAGAAACCCTGCTGCTGACCCAGAAACTATTTCACAGGGTCCAAAAGGAGTTAAGGCTTCAACAGGAAAAAATCCTACCCCCTCTGACAGAGATTCAAGGGCACTGGATAGATGGGGAAAGAAAGTTTATACATCTGCAACCTTGGCAATTAGGACCTTAAACTGCCAGTTTCATATGCTCAAGTATCAACAACATGTTATGGGATTGCTGAAACAGAAAATTATGTTGATTTCTGAATGTGCAGAAAATAAAGAATTGCAGGAATTATTGCATGCTGCTGAACAAGTTGGAAAGCATACTTTGCAATGTGGTTCTGATTCCTTAGAGGCCTCCTGCAGGGCCGCAGTTACTGGATCTGTGATTAGGAGGCATGCTTGGCTAAAAGACTAACATTTGCCTGATCATGTTAAAGCTAAATTACTGGATGCACCTTTACAGCATGATACTCTGCTTGGTATTAAGGTAGAAGAGGTTTTAAAGAAAATGGAAGACAAAGCTAAGTCTATGCAAACTGTAAAATACTTCTTACAAGTGCAGCCACCAAGATTCAGTAGACACTGGTCTACAAAAAATTGGTCCTTTCCTGTGTCCGACAGAGCTCAAAGGGGCAAATCCAGGTGCCCTAAAGGTTCTAGATACCAGGCACAAGATTCTTACAGGTCAAAGTAATGGGGTGCTTCCACCTCCAAATCTGGAGGAGATAAAGCGCAACCCTACAGAAAACAGTCCCAATTACTTCCCTCTGCCATCACCAAGCACTTACCTTTTCACAGCACTCTTAGGGGGGGAAATAGCACTTTTTGCTCAAAATTGGTAGTTAATAACCCAGGACAAGTGGGTGCTAAACATAGTATCACAGGGATACAGATTCTATTTCCATACTCTGCCAATGGCAAAAGGTTGGCCGGATCTGCCAAAAAATCAATGGGCAGAGGCACAGAAACAGGTTACGTCCCTCATGGATATGGGGGCTATTCAGCCAGTACCAGAACAGAAAAAAGGACAAGTTTTTTACTCAAGACCATTCTTGGTACCCAGAAAGGACAAGGCCTGAAGGCCAATACTGGATTTATCAATATTTAACACATTCCTGGACATTCCAAAATTCAAAATGTTAACTTTGCAGCAGCTTCTGCCCATGCTGGGCAAGAATGCTTGGCTGGTGACATTAGACCTAAAAGAGGCATACCTGCGTGTCCCAATAAGTGAATCATGCAGAAGATACCTCCATTTCAAGGCTGGCTTAATGCATTACCAATTCTCTGCACTGCCCTTTGGTTTATCTACTGCGCCCAAGGTCTTTACAAAGTGCCTGGCACCAGTAATTGCTTTTTGCAGACAAAGAAGTATACAAATATATCCTTACTTGGATGACTATCTCATTCAAGCAGAGAGCAAGGGCATTTTTCTTCAGCACCTGACATTTGTGAAAAGGCTCCTAACATGCCTAGGGTACACAATAAATGAATAGAAATCACAACTGCTACCCTCTCAAAAGATAACATTCCTGGGTGCAAGCTTGAATACAACTGCCCAGATGGCTTTCCTCATGCCAGACAAACAAAGGCAACTGACTACTTACTTCAAACTGATGGCAACAAAAACCCAGTTATCTGCAAGACAAATTCTGCAGGCTTTGGGGTTCATGGCATCCTGCATCTTACTGATTTCATATGCAAGACTGCATATGAGGAAACTTCAATGGTACCTAAAAAGTTTATGGAGTCAAAGTCTGGAAACAATGATTCCTCTCATTCCCTGCCTACAACAGGAGTTTATATGGTGGGCAAAGGCATGTCACCAAAACATGGGACGGGCCTTCACTCTACCCCCTGCCAGCCAAACCTTAACAACAGATGCATCAGATTATGCATGGGGGGTCCACCTGGCGGGAAGATGTATTCAGGGCATATGGTCCCCAAAACAAATGCTTCTGCATATAAACCAAAAAGAGATGTTAGCTGTTCAAAATGCCCTGACAGCCTTTAAGGACTTACTTCATCCAGGACAACTACTGATAAAGATGGACAACACCACGGTTATGTGGTATATAAACAAGCAGGGGGGCACACACTCATACCCCCTTTGCAGACCAGCCATGGCATTGTGGGGCACAGCTTTGACTTACCAAGTACATCTTCAAGCTCAATTCCTGCCAGGAAAACAAAATACTCTGGCAGACAATTTAATCAGAAACCTTATGGACACTCACGAGTGGAAACTAGATTCACAAGTCTTCAACATGATAACAAAGAAATAGGGGAGCCCAGACATATATCTATTTGCCTCCCCTCAAAATTACCAATTGAAAAGATTCTGCACAAGGACTTATCACAGACAAGCATGGAAAGTGGACACCCTATCCTTCAGTTGGAAAAACCTATCAGTTTACGCCTTTCCTCCTCTGCCTCTTCTTCCCAAGGTCCTACTAAAAGTCAGACAAGAGAAACCAAAGATGATACTAATTGCACCGGACTGGCCCCGCCAATACTGGTACCCAATCCTAAAGAACTTGTCTCAATACCCAGATTGGACCTTACCTCAAAGACCTCAATTACTGTCCCAGCAAAACAACCAGATCCTGCACAATCAGCTCCAAACACTGAACCTGGCAGCATGGCTGATCATGTAGTTATGCAAACAACACCTCTCAGTAAAGCTGTGATGGATGTCATTTTGGAAGCCAGAAGGCCTAGTACTAGAAAATCTTATGCTGATAAATGGAAGAGATTCTGTGCTTGGAATCAAGCACAATGAACTGATACAGCAAAACCAAATATTCCTCAGATATTACAATAGTTGACTGAGATGCCTGACAAAGGCCTATCTTTCTCATCAATAAAAATCCATGCATTTGCCATTTTGGCTCATTACAATACAGAGCCACCAATCTTTTCTCATCCTTTACTAAAGCAGTATCTTAGAGGAGCCAAAAATGTAAGGCCTCGCAGAAGATCACCAATACCTGCATGGGACCTCAATTATGTGTTGGAAAAGCTCACCCTGCCTCCATTTGAACTGGCTGCTACTGCAGATCTAAAGTTCTTATCAAGGAAAACAGCTCTGCTCCTAGCAATTACTTCAGCAAAAAGAGTCTCAGAGCTACAGGCCCTCATGGCTGTGGAGCCTTTTATCATATTTTACCCAGACAGCATGTCTCTGAGGACCATTCCTTCATTTATGCCTAAGGTGGTTTCCAGTGTGGCTCTTAACCAAAACTATTCATCTGCCAAACTTTTGTCCAAACCTGCAGAACAAAGGGGAGAGAATTCTGCATTCATTGGACGTACACAGACAGCTAAGATCCTACTTGAGCAGGACTAAAGCTCTAAGAAAAACTGAGCACTTACTAGTGACATATGCTGCAGGATCAGAAGGAAAGGCTATTTCAAAGCAGACTGTTTCAAAGTGGATAAGCCACTGCATTCGTTTCTGCTATTTACACCATGGCAAACCTGTGCCCAAGGGCATTAGGTTGCATTCCACCAGAGCTGCAGCTACTTCAGCAGCCTTTCTCAGAGGAGTACCAACCAAAGACATTCTAGAGGCTGCTACTTGGAGTTCTATTCACACCTTTACAAAGCATTATCATTTGCCTCTCTACTCTAAGTCCAGGGCAGGCTTTGCCACTGCAGTTCTGTGGGGCCTTATAGCTGCCCCTAATGCTGTTTAGCTCCAGCCTCCCATCCATTGCTTTGGGATTCTACCCAAATGTAATGACTGCAACAGTGAAACATGAAGAACATAGTACAGTTGTGTACACTTACCATAAATGTAGATGTTCAAGTGTATTCACTGTTGCACACCAGGTTACCCACCCGCCACCCCCCTTTCATTCATCTTTCCTTCACTATCTTCTACAACCTATGTGGTGTATTTGCTTGTAGATGAAGGTAAAGTTTGTATTTTTGCATGTATATATAGTTTTTATATATATTTTTTTTCTACCTTTTTGGGGGCACCTGACATCTGGGGCAAGAAAAACTAAAGAAAATGGAGTTGGCTGCTTGTTTTATACCCCTGATGACCTGACATCATGGAAGAGGAGACAGCAACCAACGCAGGACCCAAGACCTTGGAATTCAGGCTGACTGAGGGCAACCTGCTAGCAGATTACCCAAATGTAATGACTGCAACAGTGAATACACTTGAACATCTACATTTATGGTAAGTGTACACAACTGTACTTTCTGATTACAGGAGGAATCATTTGCTTATACTGTAATGTAGTTTAAGGTCAACATGAACATTTAAGTTAACAGGGATTAAAGACAACAGCCATGTAATATATTTCAACCAGTAATATTTCTTTATTTCCAGTATTTATGTATCCATTACAACAAATATTAATGATGCACATCCTTGTAGGTGGGAGTTTTAGTTCTTCCGTCAGCGGAAGTGGTAGAGAGGGCGGTGGTTTGATTGGCTGTGATGTTTTCTTTGAGGTGGATGGCTTAAATCATGCTCGCTGTTGTATAGTGTAGTGTCACACCGAATCATCTCACTGGAGCCACTGTGCATGTCACTGCTGTATAATGTAGTGTCGCACCGAATCATCTCACTGGAGCCACTGTGTATGTTGCTGTTGTATAGTGTAGTGTCGCACTGAATCATCTCACTGGAGCTACTGTGTATGCAAAACAATTGAATACAATTAACTGCACATAACTGTAGGTGGAAAAAATCTGAAAAAAATACTTCTGAGCCTGAGTAAAGACTGAAACCAGTTTGATACTGTCAAAGAATACTGGTATTTAACCATTATACAGATCATTAAGAAAATCTCTGCTGTAAAGAAGTATACAGTTTTGAAACATAAACACCAGCTGTTCTGTTATTACTGAAATCGATGAAGCACACAGAATTGTGAGGAAATATGCTGCAAGAGGATTGTTCACTTTTCCTTAATTATGAACTCTTCTAGAAAGACTCATTATGGGAAATTTCCTAAGTAATACAATAGCAATGAGGGACAACAGATTAAGCAAGGACAGTGATGCTGTTACATTTGTAAGGCCGGATTCAGAAAGCCATAACACATGGACTGCAAAATCATATTTCTAGTGTTTGCTAACTGTATTGTGCAGGAGCAATTCAAAGACCACTGTAGCCCTACATAGTTTCTGGTGCAGAAAGTTACATGCAATTTCTGGCTATATGATGACACAACTAATGTAAATTATCCAAGCATGCTTCCTTGGAGTTCTTTCTGGGAATAGAATAGCATAGTGGAAGGAATGAAAGAAAAGCTCTACTATGCTAACTGGGGAGTGAAGTGATAAAAATGTACACTGTCTTTTGTTGATAATGGACCCACTGATGTTTTTGGCAGGAGCAGAGTGGATAGCACCAAAGCAAGTGAGTCCTGTGAGGGAGTGTGTATACGTATGTATATGTGTGCATGTGTGTGTGGGGGGGGTGCATGTGCAGGGGCATGCTTGCAGCTGTGCATCTGTGTGTGCGTGTGTGTGTGTGTGTGTGTGTGTGTGTGTGTGTGTGTGTGTGTGTGTGTGTGTGTGTGTGCATGTGTGCGTGTGTGCGTGTGTGTGTGTGTGTGTGTGTGTGTGTGTGTGTGGGGGGGTGCATGTGCAGGGGCATGCTTGCAGCTGTGCATCTGTGTGCGTGTGTGTGTGTGTGTGTGTGTGTGTGTGTGTGTGTGTGTGTGTGTGTGTGTGTGTGTGTGTGTGTGTGTGTGTGTGTGCGTGTGTGCGTGTGTGTGTGCGTGACAATACTGCATGGGTTGGAAGGGGTAATTTCTAACAGTGCAGTGCTTATTTCCTAAACATTCTAGTAGCCCTTTGCTCAATGTGGCTGTTTCATGATTTAGAATTGCATTTTAAGGCCATGGTGCTATTAGGCCGTCCAGAGAAGCCTTAATAGTGCCACAGTGGTATTTTCTGTGAATCTTGCCCTAAATCTTCAAAGGGCAAAGACAGACAAATGGATGATGTCATTCAGTGTACGCATGAAAAGCACTTCCTCCAGGGGTAGCAGAAGTAAAACTAAAAAGTCTTATAATCAATCTGTCAAATATATATTTATTTATTTATTTGGCATTCAGTGATCAGGAAAGTCTGACTGGGTAGAATACTCCTTTTCAGCAAAGGCCCGGGGAATAAAAGCTTCATAAAAACTTATTATGAAAGTATTATAACACAAGATTACAGAAAATTAACAAACAGTAATAATTCAGTCACAATACAGGCACAGATTCAGTAGTACATTTAAGAATGATATTTTAATACATTTTATGTACGTTCACAGGTAGTATGAAAGCAAGTGAAAAGAAAAACATATAATACTGTATAATATATGATAAGGCATACACTCATATGTTGGATTAGGGCAACTG
The DNA here is from genome assembly GCF_019279795.1 of Protopterus annectens. Classification (NCBI taxonomy): domain Eukaryota; kingdom Metazoa; phylum Chordata; order Ceratodontiformes; family Protopteridae; genus Protopterus; species Protopterus annectens. The sequence continues at coordinate 370,568,980 of NC_056733.1, forward strand.
AATGTAGTCCACATAACAATTAGGTAAAGCAAAAAGTGCTGCAAAATGCAGTTTCTCATATTATACCATGGGATCCTAATATGTGGTGGGAAAATTTCCTCAGAAAAGCAGTCCTTGCTTATGCTTTTGCCACTCATTGTTAGGGTAGTACTTAGTACATGATCAGGGGTATAAAGTGCATTGTGGAAAAGATGACAACAAACCATTGTCTGAAGAAAATAAAGGAAGACAAATTGACAGGAAAAAGTCACCAGAGTTCGCATTAGTTTTGGGCAGCATAGTCGAGTGGTGATAAGTACTCTTGACTTCCATTTCTAGGTTTTTTTTTTCTGTTTGTTTAGTGTGCATGTAAGTGCATGTGACCTTGTTCTTTGTACACAAATCATTATTATATCACAGCTCAAGCAGTCTATGCATAATTCAGACCCATCTGTAGCAACAGCAACACAAAAAGCAGTGTGCATGATTACTTTGTAACTAAGTTACTGTGCCAAATGATTTACAGACTGCTTTGTCCCTGAGTATCCTTTTAATTATTTAGCGAGTAGTAAAAGAAAGCAGATATTTAATTTAACAAAGAAGTGCATTCCAGAAATGGGGACCTAAAAGTTAAAAGGCTATGGGATGCCCTGGAGAATTTGTGGTTGAGTGTCATGGCCTTTCTCTGTAATAAGTCAGATCTCCATGCTCTGCCATGAGATGTTTGTATCTAATAATTTACAGTAGTGATTTACATATTTTATATCAAGTACTTTTTATAATAATGTGCCAGTGAAACTTAGGATCATAGGAAGTTACTAGGCTACTGGCCCTAGGGCCCTTGCAAGCCTAGTCAAGTTCTACCCTTGTTTCTGTGATTAGCACCTAATGCCCATGTCCAAGAGGGATACAGGTGGAACCCCCAGGGTGAATTTATGGTTACCCATCTAATTGTTCAGATTCTGTTTGAAGAGGGCCTATGAGGTGGTCAGTTTGACATGAAATGGGAGTCTGTTCCAAAGGTGTGGTAATCTTTGGGAGATAAATCTGTCTCTCCAGCAGGTTCTATTAATGTCACATACCAGGTTAAGGTCTTTAGAGTGAGTAATCTGCGTACCATTTGACTTGCAGATATGCAGCATTTCCAATAAAGCCCTATATGCAAGGCAGAGATTGCCTCTGAGCAGTCTGTATGAAACAGAATAAAGTGACAATGATTTTAGACAATCAAATAGGACAGATGCTGAAGACCTGGAATTTTCCTTGTGAGGAACCTTTGTGGTTTCTCCAGTTGCTGCAGATGCCTGGAAAGGTACATACACTCAATTATTGGCCTGATGAAGGAAGAGTACAGGGAGGTTATAACTTCTTTTTTTCTAGGCAATGCTGTTACTTATGAGATGAGTGATATAGAATGCCCTTCTTACCACTGTGGCGACATAGTAATCAAAGGTAAGACTGCTGTCAACCTGTGTGCCCAGGTCTCTCACTATTGAGTGCGTACTTAGGGTGTTGCTATTGATGTGGTAGTTAGCAGGAACATCGCTCTAACGGAAAGGGATGATAATACATTTTTTTAATTGAGTTTAAGGGCATGACTTTGGCAGCAATCATTTGTTTGTGTAAGACCCTCTTGTAGGATTTTGACATCAGCATCCTTCAAGAGGATCTTACACAATGGCATTGTATTAAATAGATAGACATCTAGTTTTGACTAAAATGGTAGACATCTAGTTTTGACTAAAATGATGAGACAATGTCTTGTACATGTAACACCAATCACAGAAAAGACTTTCTGATTTGCAGCTTTTTTAATAACTTCTGTGATGGCCCTATGAACACTGTTAGTTAATATTTAGTGAAGCAAATGATCACCCATATGTCCTAGGTTTCCCTGTTTCCTTAGCTTTCCTTGAGAGAAAACTAGCAATGGTAGCAAGATGCCAATATATAATTATAGCCATGGAAAACCTGTTATTGTGCAGGAAGAATGTATCCAATCTCATTCATTGATAGGACTTGAAAAGTTCATTCTGGGCTCTATCTTGGAAAATAATGTATAAGTTTGCATTGACCTTAGCCAACCTTTTGTGAGTATGTAGCAACATAGTTTTTGTTTCAGCATTATAAAGTCAATATTCGTCACACAAAAGCAAACAAAGATAAATAAGATCGATGGAGACTATAACCTCAGTTTTACTGTATTTTTTATAAGATGTCAGAAAATCATATCTGTATAACTAAGACAATAAACCTTCTTAATGTTGCCTGATGGAATGGTTATGAACAATGCAAAGAGCAAAGTCCATAGGACAGACCTTCTAGTACTCTTTTTGTAAGACTTTGTGGTAACAATCTACGATGATTTAAGGCAGCTTTAAAAACTATGTTCTCTAAATAATTGTGAAAGCATCTAGTTCTGATTTTACCAGATATGCTTATTCATACCTCTCAACTGTCCAGATTTTCATAATATATCAAGATTTTTCCCCCATATTTTGGTTTGTTCCTCATAAACTCTGTAGTTTTCATGCAAATCACTGAGGATTGAAGTTACTAAATAATGACTTACATTTAAGTTGCAGACTTCATATCCTTCAGAAAAAGCATACTAATATAAATTATGTTATTCTAGCAACCTTTTAAGTTCATAAGAGCAGTATTTAAAATCTGTCCCTATTTTTGCACCCCCCCCCCCATTATTTTAGGCTTTGTCCAGATTTCTTGCACCAAGAGGTTGAGAGCTATGCTTATGTTTTAACTGTTTGTGATGCACAAACTCAAATACTTTAGCAGCATTAACAATGTCTGCTGCTGTTAACTCTCCCTTTTCCATTGCTTTTAGTACTATTTGTGAGACAATGGCAGCACAATTGTTAAAATGTTCACTACTGTAGCACTGGCTTCTGGTACAGTTGCATAGTTAGGGTGGGGCAAGAGGGGCAGCTGCCCCATGTGCAAAGTGTTGGGTTGGTGTGATTAACTGATAAGAGTTTCTCTTTAATGCAATATTGACTTTTAAAAGTCTGTATTGCATTTGCGGTCAAACCTGAGCACTGTAGTACTCCGTGTGTCCTCTAAACTGTAGTAATGCTAAAATTTAAAAGTAAAAAAAGAAAATCTCTCTTTTTTAACTAAAACTTGAGTGCTGTAGTGCTCTGTGCAGGCAGGGTATAAACTGTAGCAACTGTTTGCTACATTTGTTGCAAGCAGTTTGCTGTAGTTTCAAATAATACATTTTCTTAGGTAAAACATGAGCACCATAGCACTCCATGCAGACAGGGTATAAGCTGTAGCAAGTGTTCACTACAGTTTAAAATAAATTATTATTTTCATTTTTTTTTCAATAAAATATGTGGAAGAAGGGTGAGCAGTGTGGCACAGGAGCACCTGAATGGCTGGGGGGGGGGTCATGTCGGGGGGGGGGGTCATGTCATGCTTCTGGTGACCTGGGTGGTATGCAAGTAAAAGTAATTTTTTTGTTTCTGACTTGAAGAACTGAGGTACTGGCACAGGGAACTGGTTAAGCCATGTGCCAGTCTGTGAGCACATCTGTTCCGGTCATTGTCTTTGTGGAACTGGCATGTTCGAGGGACTATGGCTAGCCAAGTTTTAATGGTTGCAAATAGGGAGCAGTTATCTTATACCATTCTGCTACCCAAATTCTTCTCCAAGGGTCAGACCAAACAAATGCTTGGTGCATTACTCATGGGCTTACCCTCAACACTAAGAAATGCAACATAGTTTCCTTCAGTAAATCTAGCTTCACTACTACTGACTTGATTCCACTTAAATTAGACAGAGTCATCAGAGACCTGGGTAATATTTTGAAGACTCATTCCTTTGACTACCATGTCTTTGTGATGATTAGAAAATCCTTCTACTTGTATAATCTATCCTTTGTGGTACCTCCTGAAAGTTCAAAGAAGTTATAATCCTACTTTTTGCATTCCTTATTAGATCCAATGTTGAATATAATGTTTCCTCACCAGAAATATTTCAAATCTCAGTACTACTCTGATAGACTAAAAGTCCTCTCCCTCTTCTCAGTGTAACACAGAGTCCACAGGGGAGATCTCAGCTTAGACTTCTGTGCTATGAGTGACCCAGCACTCTTTGAACTCCTAAAGCTAAGTAGAATCAGTAGTAAAGTAAACACCAGCTCTAAAGCCCTAAAGCTGTAATACTACTACATCAATACCAGATGACATGAAAGAAGCATAGCCAAATGTGTTCCCCATTTCTAAAATAGACTGCCTTTACCTATTAAGCAGAGTACTTCCCTAGCAACCATTAAACACAGGCCAGTTGACCGGATGGATGACTGAAATTTTCACTAGATATATGTGAATAAAGTCTGCCTAATGTAGGCATTGTTAGTCTTTCACCAGTACTGGGTAATATGGCTGAGCTTCTCATTGGTCTACTTGGCCATAAGCTTAATAAGAACCTATGAACCTATTAAGTATATAGAAATACACATCCAAACACCCATCACATAGGGATTTCAGTTTTAGATCAAGCAGATTGTCTCTGAAATAAATAATGGATGAAAACAATTTTTCTGATGGAAGTACAAGCAGTCTTAACAGAAACTCTGTTGGCTGTGGCTACAGTGGAACCAAGTATGACCACACTGGTCAAGTCATTGCCAGACATCAGTTGCCCTTATGCAATATTACTTCCTGACCTGTAAAGGTTTATATATATATATATATATATATATATATATATATATATATATATATATATATATATATATGCATAAGCAAATATTCACACTAAAGCATGACTCGGGAGAACTGCTGCAGTAGCCTTAGCTGTATAGATTATATCCTGCTAAGGATATAACAGTCGGACAGCTTCCAAGGCTTCAGGGCACCTTTCTCACTTCCAAACCATCAGTCAGCTCAAGCTGAGCTGACTAAAAAGATAGGTATGGTTGCAGGGCCATTCAGAGATCCCATGCTATTTAACACAGCATTCCTCTACAGGCTTTTGTGGATCGACGGTCTGCTTGTGCTGTTACTTTGCTGGGCAGAAAAGATCCTTTTGGGGAGAAAACTTCTACATTAAATAAAAAAATAGTTTTGTTGTACTTTCCTGTTTGATGCAGTTATTTTTAAGCTAGGATTTGTGTTTTAATGGACAGTCATGAGACTTAACTCTACTTTTAAACAGGAGCATACTTTTTTCCTGTCAGATTAAAACTTGTTTAAAGTAATTGAAAACTGTTTTTTTTTTCCTGTGAAGAAATTGTGTTTACTTTTTGGGGCTGGCTAAGGATTTTGAAGTGCTTTTTATTGTGTTTTTCTGTGACAAAAGGTACTTTTAAAGATTTTTATTTTTTTACCAGATTGTGCTACTTGTTTTCCCTAGGGAAAAAGCCACCATTTTCAGCTTGACTGTGCAGCAAACTACTGGTCCCATAATCAATACTTCTTCCAGCCAGAAAAGCAAAAAGTTAAACAAATAATCTTTGCCACCACAGCAGGCTATCGATTTGACTCAGCCACAGGTGGATAACTCTGCTGTGTCCATAGCTTGTTTCTCAGACCACTGATTTTATTTACCCCAGACCCCTCTGGTGTAGCACCTACCTAGAGGTTAGTCATATCCCCTGTGGCTGTTGGGGTCCCCCTCATTGGGCAAGGGAGAGCCACTCTTGTTGTTCCTGGCAGAAGGAACAAGGAAGACTTCCCTGTTTGATCAGAATGTTATACCCAACACTGGAGAACCTGCTCCTACCATTAATAACTCTGTTAGACCCACTTCATCTGTCAAAAAGAAACAGAAAATTAAACATTTATCTACTCCTCAAACTTCCATAGTTAGGAGTAGTATTCTGGGTCTGGCTCAAGGCTTAATCATGCTATTGATCCTTCACATAAGATGGTTTCTGGTAAAAGAAAGAGGGAAACTTCCTTTCCTGGAGAGATTCAAGATTTTGAATCTGGAGAGGGAGGTGAAGGGACAGATACAGAGTGTCTCCTCAGTTTTCTGATTCATTCGCCCTGCTTTTTTTTCTTCTTTCTCTGTTACTATTTGTGGAATGTGCCACTGTTTTCAGTGGGTAAACAGTGAGGTTTCTCAGTCCCTCAGAAAATACTATGAGCTGTTACAGAACAAAAATTTCCAGAACTTTCAGCAATTCCTTCTGTTCTGTCACCTCTGGAGGATGTATGTGTCACTGCCTACAGTAGTCCTGATAGTCAGGCTGCTAGTAATACAAAGGCAGATATAATATATAAAATTCCCCAGTCTTAATTTTTTATACAGCTTTCCAAACCTGACACAGCAGCTATAGCTTTATTTAATCCTACTACTACTAAAATGTGGTTAATTCCAATCCTACTCTTTCTGACAAGGTTGGGTAAATTATTAATCAATATGGGAAACTGTAAGCTTCTGCAACTTTAATTTTCAGAATTTTGAATTTTTAGGCTCATATGGTAACATTTATTCTGATGAATTGTGAAAGTATGAGGAATATTTGTCTGCAGTATCCCCTTGTAAGGAAGAATCTGCTTTAAATAATTTAGTCTCTTCCATTTTATAATTCACATCTTATTATTTACAGTGTGGTATGACTCAACTAATACTTCTTTCAGGGCTCTGGCCACTAGTGTTGTTGTAAAAGGAGATTTTCCTGGATGCATTCTCAGATACACCCAGATGATGTGAAAAATGAGATTTTAAATTTTCCTTTAAATAGAGATTTACTTTTTGGTTCTTCTGCTGCAGAGGTTATCAAAAAGCAAGATGAAAGGGATAAGTTGATACAGGGAATCTCAGCCTTCCTCTTCCAAAATTCCTAAGGGATTCTCTGACCCCTCATTCAATTTTGGCAAAAACAAAATAAACAGTCTCAACAAATTGCAAGTAATAGCTTAAGGGACCTTGTCCCCCCACTCCACATTCCACCATGGCAGCCCCTTTTCCCTTTCAGAAAGTTTGAATCTCCACTTTTCTCTTTGGCAACAGACAGTTTCAGACAAATGGGCTGTGATTCTTGTCATTCATCAAGGTTATAGCTGACAATAGGAGAAAATCCTTCTTTTACAGGGGTAACTCATCATCCACAAGACCAGAATCCTTTATTTGCCCCTGTCCTTCAACGTAACCTGTCCCAAAAAGTGAAACAGCCAGTTACCCCTTCTTAAGTGGGGAAAAGCTTTTTATTCAAGGATGATTTTAGTGACAAAGAAAGAAAATTGCTGAACACCAGTTCTGGGTCTTTCTTTGTTTCCTACACCTGTTCTTGAAAATGCCCTAGTTCAAAATGTTGGCCCTTCACAACCTGTTACCTCTTGTTCCTTTTTTTTTAATTTCCTGGTAACACCAGATTTAAAAAATGCTTATCACATTCCTGTTCATCCAGACTTCAGGTGTTTTTTTAAGGTTTTGTGTCTCTGGATCACACTATGAGCTCTCTGCCTTATCCTTTGGACTACCCACTATACCAACAGTGTTTAGAAAGTGTCTAGCTTCAGTTATGCCTCATTGCAACCTACAGTTCATCCACATTTTCCATATTTAAAAGACTTGCTTATCTTTTTCAATGTGCTAGGAATCTCTCTCTCTCTCTCTCTCTCTCTCTCTTTCTCTTTCTTGGGTATTAGATCTCTTACACAAGCTGGGATTCCAAGAGAATGTTCAAAAGTATTTTTGACTCCTTCACACAAGATTGTATTTCTGGGGTGTCAGCCAGACACCTTAGTTCAAAACAGTTTTCTTCCACAAGAAAAATTGAACTATTATCTAGGTCTATTTAAGTTTTCCACTCAGGCTTATGTCTCTGGGAGGCAATATCTCAGAATTTTGGGTCTTGTGGTATCTATGGGTCTCATGATACCTCTGCAAGACTCCACATGAGAATGATGCAATGGTAACTGAAGTTTCTTTGGTCCCAACACCAATATCCTTTGTTTTTTAAGATCCCTGCACTGGGATTTTTCAGAAGATAAATCACTTGGCGGATACAACAAATTTCCCTAAATCTAATTTTCCCCTTCTTTCCCCCTGCTCCAAAGCAGTCACTCATTACAGATGCCTCAGACTATGCTTAGGGAGCAATTTTAGTTGGGATAAAAGTGCAAGGTGTGTGAAACAGCAAGGACAGTCACAAGCACATAAAAATAAAGGAGTTGCTTGCCCTGAACAAGACACTCAACTCTTTGAATCATCTTTGGTCCCTTGGACCTCATCAAGTTGTTACAGACAATACCACAATTATGTGGTACATCAAAAATCAAGGGAAAAACAGGTCATACCTCATTTGCAGACTGACCATGTTAATTTGGAATATAGCTTCACACCAGAGTCTTAGTCTACAGGCATTCTACATTCTGTCAAAGCAAAACTGTCTGGCAGACAAGCTGAGCAGGAGAAGGACAGACAGTCATGAATGAAAATTAGATCTGCTGGTCTTCTAAGATTTGATCTATCTCAGGGGAATTCCCAAAGTGGACCTATTTGCCTCCTCTCTGAACAATCAGATGGCAAGGTTCTGCTACAGGACTCCATACAGAAGGCCTGGATGACAGATGCCTTTTCCATTCCGTGGACATTAATCTTTCTGTTTGCTTTTACATCCTATCCACTTATATCCAGGGTACTTCTGAAGATTCAGAAGGAACCCACCAAGATCATTGTGGTTTCTCCCTTCTGACCTATGTAACAATGTTTCTCAGTTCTTTATGAAATGGCTAGGGCAAGTCTATCCATCCATCCATAACTCCTTCTCATTTTTAAACATGAGATGGGGGCTGGGGTGTCCCTTTTAACAGTGACAGTCATCAGGAGCCAAGGTTCACAGTACCAGGTGGCTAGCCCTGCCATGGTTATCCTTCTGTACCACAAACATGCATGTACAGTCACACCTATGACCAATTTAGAGGGTCCAATCCACCACTGCATGTCTTTGAAATTTGGAGGAAACCAGAACACCCAGAGGAAACCCACACAAACACAGGGGGGACATACAGACTCTGCACTGAAACATCCCAGCTGGGAATCAAACTGGAGAACATCTTGCTGTGAGGTGACAACACTTTATCTACTGTGCCATTGTGTCTACTAGGGGAAATTACCACAAGCCTAATCACAAAATGGATCTACTCATACAATATCAGGGGTGTTTGATATACTCCGACCTCAATCAACTTCAGTTGACTGCCTGGGTGATAGGGTCTTCCCTTTAGGTACCTGTTTGCTGAGGATGTGCAGCAAATACTAATGGAGACAAGAAAGCCTACTACTAGAAAATCATATATTAGCAAAAGGAAAAGTTTTTTCTGGTTTGTGCCAATAATATAAACAGCACTTATTCAGAGCTTGTTGTTCTCTGGTTTTACAATATTTGTGTGAGTCACTATCCTATGGCCTTTCTTACTCCTCCATTAAGGTTCTTTTATCATCCATTTCAGCATGTCTGCCCATGGATCCTCCTGTCACATGTAAAAATATTTTTTGAAAGGGGAATTTGCATAAAAGGCCTCCAAGAATACCAGTGACCCTTCCTTGGGATCATAATTTTTTATTAGAAAAGTTAACACTTGCTCCACTTCAACTAACTAATCTGGCTGACTTCCAGTTTTTAACTTGAAAAATTATTTTGCTAATTTCTCTGACCTCTGCAAGAAGAGTATATGAGTTGCAAGCTCTTATGGTGACTCATCCCTATCTCATTTTCCGCAGAGACAGGATTTCTTTTATTACTGATATTTTTTTATGTCTAAAGTGGTATTCTAGTTTACTTTACCAAACTATCCATCTCCCCATTTTCTTTCCTGAGCCCAAAAATGAAGGAGAAAGGATGCGCTATACCTTGATTGTCCCCACAGACAGCTTAGGTATTATCATGATAGAACTAAATCTTTCAGATCTCTGGATCAGTGGTTCATTTCTTGTGAAGGCAAGAAGAAGGGACAACCCGTATGAAAACAGACTATTTCCAAATGGTTGTCTCATGCTGTTATGGTATTTTGTTATACTCACCACAGGGTCAAGGCCCACTCTACCAGTGCCTTGGCTTTATCAATCTGCCAGGGCCTTGGCTTCATCTATGGCTTTTCTAAAAGGAACAGCTTGGTCCTATATATATACATTTACAAGGCATTACAAGCTTGATTCATTCTCTAGGTCTAGATCAGGCTTTAAAAGGACCATTCTCCAGGGGCTCCTGGGCCCTTCTCCTTCCACTGACAAATGTAGTAAGTTAGGGTAATCTACTCATATACCTAAGTCTTGTGTAGCACTGATCAATATGATGAACAAAGTACAGCTGTGTAAGTAAACGTACCATAAGAGTAGATGTTCGAATGATCACTGCTGCAGTAGCCATCCCTCCATCCTTCATGTTTTTTTGGTGTGTTTTTTATGCCAAGGTGTAGACAGTTATTTTTGTTGTTCCTAACATTGTTGTTTCAGGGCTTAGCCACCCTTTCTCTGTAGAGATGAAAACTCTGAGGGCCTGGTGCTCAAACTTGTTTTTTATAGTCAGCTCAACTCGAGCTGACTGAAGGTTTCACCACGTGGAAGGTGCCCTGAAGCTATGGAAGCTGACCAACTGTTATATCCTTGGCAGGATATAACCCATATAGCTAAGGCTACTGTAGCAATGATCATTCAAACGTCTATTGTTATGATAGGTTTGCTTACACGACTGTACTTTATTTACACTACAGAGGTATAACATTGGTGATGCCATCCGGTGCTGCCCTTCACCTACCCCCTATTTCTGCATACAAGTCTGTTGAAATCTTGAGTGACCTCTGCAGCAAAACTGTAGACATACTAGATTTGAGAAACCAAGACAGGACAGGCTAATACAACTGACTGCACTTTTGAAATATTTTTTCTTCTATTTCTCTAACTACCTAACTCACTACTTTCTGAGGCAAAACTCACAAAATGTAGAACCACTGCAAACTCTGCATTTTATAATACAGGAAATGATACATCTAGAGACTAAGACAATGTACGCTAATAAAGTTAAGTTTACTTTGGCTTCTGCACATGTTGTGGCTTATCAGGCCTGGAATCTGAATGAATGCCGTAACCATTTTCAGAAACCAACTGTTGTTCTGTCTTGTGTGCTTGCTCATTGTCACTAAAACCATCATGCACCCATTGTTCCTTCTTCTGCAGCTCTCTCTGACTTTGGCCTTATGGTCTGAAACAGCAATACAGTTAAATTTTTAAAGTAATTATAAGAAGTTAAACACACCCCAAGAATGGAACCTGAAGTGAAGGATAAACAGAGTTCACAATTTGAAAAAAGACTGTCTTAAAGTACATGAACATAGATTTAAAAAGTTCAAAAACTGAATGGAGTGAAAGTAGAGATGCATTATGATACCTGATTTGTTTCCTGACCAAAACCTCTCTCATCTTGTCATTTGATTAATTCTATCGTCTTTCTTTCTTTAGTAAATGATATCTGCTCTCCCTGTCACTTCTGCTGACTACACTTCTTTCTTCTCTAGTAACGTTTTGACGTGTACTGATGCAGAGACTGAATACGTCTAGGAAACAACGGGCAAGAGGCAGACAACAGTGCAGATTTCATCTGACCTCAGAACTGAATTCTCCTTTGTGATCTAAACCAAACACTACAGAATAGCAACCCTCATAGCTTCATCCATAACTGCATCCCTGCTTCCATCAAAATAAGGTTACTTACTAAACAGCTCAAATGGTTTCTCGACCAGATCATTCCACTCTAGTTGTTTTTAATTACAACCTTACTGAACAAAATAAATATATACCCCCTTTTTAGCTCTGGATGTTCTGTGAATGACTGTCATTGCTAACATTTAGCTGAGATACACTTATAGTGTGCAAAGAAGAGAGCTCCACTAATGTACTCAATAAGTAATTTTTGGGTACAAGTATCTTAACCACTGGGTGTAGTTTCCACATATATGATGAAGTTGGCCTCCGTGATTTGCTGGCAGCAGCTTACAGAAAAGTGTAAAGCAAGAGGCATTTCATTAAACCACACCAACCCCTTTGTTTGACATCTTCCCAGAATTCACTTTATCTAGTGCAGAAAAGATTCTGTACAGTACAGATAGGTATGAGGTCAATGATTCAAATATGATTCTGCTGCCCTGGAAATGTTTGCAACAAGTCCTTTTAAATCTTTTGAGAATGATTGTTCTCCAAATATGACTTTGCACTATGAGGTTAACAAAACTTAAGGATTATTTCCATTTCCATGTTATGATCTATTGAAGTTAATTATACTACTAAGTAGAAAGTGTGAGAGTGCAGCTCCTTACCCACCACATGACTTCTTTTTATATCTTCTTCTGTAGTACTTCCTTTTGAGGAATAGCATTTTCAGGGAAATGTGCTTTGCAAAATGCTGTTTGGATGGTTTTCTTCAGCATATAGACCCATTTCTGAGGTACTCACCATAAGAATTTATCTTTGAGAAACAAGCCCTGGATGTAGAATCCTTGGGACTTCTGCCTGACAAGCCCTATGACAGTTTGGTAATCTTTTCTCTGTAGACCCTAAGGTTGCCCAATTAGTACAGCCTCTAAATCAAGTAGAGTAAGAACTACCCTCACCTTTTCTTCACACATGCACTGCAATTCCCTTCCTTAGCCACAGGTGGAGCATGGGCAATGCAATTTAGTGTTTTGACACGACGTACTGGAATTAGCAGGTGGATGGAAGAAGGGAATAGATCAGCCAAAGAGTGTGCCCATCCCTAACATGCATATCTGTTAAATACCTTACAAAACTGCTGTGGCCTACTCAAAGGTACTCTACCTGCAGGAACCTTAGAAAAGAGGTTTAAGACATCTGCTCTGTGAAGAGTTAATAACTTGCAGATTATAGCTCAATGAAAGCTAAAAATACTATTTGTTATTGTTGGTTAATTTAAACGCCAGTTTCAGAAATGTGATTTAAGTACATTACCTGATTTCCCTGCTTTGTCTGCTGAGATTGTGCTGACAGAATTTCCTTTCATGAGAAATATAAGATGGATTCTCAATGTCTTCATCTACATCCTGTGGTGTCTGCATCTCTTTTCCAGTTGTAGGTTTGAAATTGTCCTGAAAAATGAAAAATAAAAATATTCAGTTGTTTAGACCTTTCAGTCTGTACCAACTGCTCTTGGTTTACAAGAGTAGCAAAATAATGTGACATCAGAAGCAATCCCAGGTCATTACTTCAAAAGGCTGGCCATATTAAAAATGCTTGTTGAACTGTGCAAGCCATGATATACTTGTAGACCCTTAAAGAAATCTTGAGATTTCTAGAATTGCAGTCTAGTCCAGGCATTAAACATGCATATTTGGCATATCACAGTAAATTAATAAAAGTTTAGTAAAAGAATGCAGGAAATCTAACCCTTTTACCAAAGTGCAACCCCAGTCAGATGCACAAACGTGAAAAGTAATATCATTTTTAAGATGGTATGTCCCCAATTAAAATATTTACAAGTAAACAGAAATAATATCACTTGCATCATAATGCATCCTCACTTCGATGCAAACAAGTAGAAAATGGTAACATGCCTATTGCCCTTGCACATCTCTTAACAGAAAGTGTGTACGTGTGTGTGTGTGTGTGTGTGTGTGTGTGTGTGTGTGTGTGTGTGTGTGTGTGTGTGTGTGTGTGTGTGTGTGTGTGTGCGTGCGTGCGTGCGTGTGTGTGTGTGTGTGTGTGTGTGTGTGTGTGTGTCTAAAACAATGTGACTGTGGAAAATTTAACAGAATAGGGAATTAAAGCAGATGGCTGCTACTTTTCTATATCACTTATTTCAGGCCTACAAACTTAGTAGTTTTAGTTACACATGCAGTTGCTCTTGACGGCTATTTAAGGCAGGTTATCACACATAATTAAGGCTATGAGATGCTTTATGGATATGATCCTATAATTTTGAGTTTAATTCTTTTGTTCTTCATTTGTCTCTTGTGTGACTCTTAGCAAGTCAATTAACTAAGCAGTGTTTTGAGCTGCTTCTGAACAGCCATGCATAACTGATATACCCCACTGATAAATAAAGTTAAAAACATGAGAAACAGCACTCATCGCACAACTCTAGTCTGAAACTCTTGTCTGTAAATGCACTCTACAATTCAATATAACAAGGGTGTATAGTGGGGAGAACTGTCCTGAGTTCAAAATTCCAGGGTACACTGATAGGCATATACTACCTTAACAACAACAAAAAGCTCACACAGTGTGCAATCTGTTATTAATGCTCTTGATTTTGATCAGTAGTAGACAACTTGTTCATCTCTGCACTGAAGTTACATTTTACCCAATTTGCCAGGTACGAATGGACGATCATAAAACCTCCCAACCTTTACTCCTTAGTGTACACCTACCGGTAATAAACTCATTTTGATTTGTCACTGTTGACTTCACACCACAAATAATCACTTTCATTCTACCACTTTCAACCCCCCTGTTATTCACCTGCTTTCCTCCATTATTTCTTCCTTCTCGGTCAAGTAACTCATCCTTCCTACCCTTCAGCTGAGTACTACAAAAACAGTACGAAATCATCCTAATCAATGATACATAAAGTTACTATCAAATTGTTTAAAACATATTGATATATATATATATATATATATTTTTTTTTTTTTATTTTCATAGCTATTTGTTTTACTTGTGTATACAAATGGTCCAAAAACTTGTTTTGTTTTAACCTGGATTATTTATTGTTTTAAATCATTGCTTATTGTTTTCTTTATATATCCTGGGTTAGATCTGAGAAAAGTCAATTGGTATCAAAGCCCTACCCTAGAAACAAATTAAAATAAATAAATAAGCTGTAAAACTGTTCATTTTAAGCTAATTTACTAGCTTTGTGTAACTCACTGCTTGTAAATTACCAAACAGTTATTTTCTAAAAGTGGTCTGTAAGCTATAATTAATTGTGCTAGCTTACTTTAAAATTGCTTGATGTCAGACTCTTCTTTTTAAGGTAACAATAACTTATTAGGTCGCTGCATTAATAAAGAATTTCTAACTTTAAAACAAGTTTGATGACTTACAAGCTTTTATTATGTGGACTTAGTTATACATAAGCTCATAGGTAAATGTTAGGCTATCACTTTTCAGATCTTTACAAACTTAGCCAGTAACCTGAGGTCAGAATTAAACCCTGTACCTTGTATCTGTAAGGCTAAGACCTTATCCATTAAACTGACCCACCCCTTCCCATAGCATGATGGTGTGCCAAATACATGTATTGCCAAAGCATTAAACTCCCCTGCTAAAGCACTGAATCTATGAGCAGCTAAATTAAATAAAATGCATAACCTGTTAGACAAGTACGTAAACCTACGAGTGTGGCATAAAAGGACATATCATCTGCAGGGAAACCAACAAAGAAATGTGGCCCTACTGCTTTCAACAAAAGAATTTACTGTTTCCAAAGAGTACATGAAAAAGCCAGCTTTATTTGTACAGGCATTGGTGCCTAAAGGATTCTATCCACAGTGCAAAGGATTATCTTACAGTTTTTAGACTGTACTTCAACAATAACAGTTTGAAATAAACCAGGAAGAAGCAAACTGTTCACTGAAGAGGTTGGTAAAACCAAAACTAATAATTGTCAACACCAACTAAAAGTATCACAAGACTGCAAGTGAAAACATCTTTAACTGAGTGTTTTAGTATTAAAATAATTACAGCAGACTTAATCAAAATGGAATATTAGTTGATCAGAAATCACCTTAAATAACAGTTAATTCTGTGATTTAAAAAACACACCCGTGATATTGTCAATAAAAACGAAAAACAAACACATGAAACATACATAAAATAGTCCATGCCAATGCACAAATCTGTATAAAAAAGAAGCATATTAAAATACAACATGAAAAATAATATTAAAAATCAAGTCATATCTTAGCTGCCTTCATTTACATGAACATGTATAAGCATTGTCCCTATCTGCCATAAAATCTCCTTACAAGGTAGTGCATTTCCCACCAGCCTCCAATTCTCTATTAATTTTCTCTACCACAAAAAGAAAAAACATAAACTTATTGAAATAATCAACAGTCTCTTACAAAGCATGCTTCTTCACAAAGAAGGTTTGTGTTTTAAAGTATGAAACTTTGGTACCTTATGGGGATCAAGAATGAGACCCTGGAACTTGGTATTCAGTGACATTAGGGATGATATTATCCTGGTTGTTTTTAATGAACAAAAGAAATCAATTGAAAATATGTACTATAATTATTTTATTGAATATTGGTTTATTGAATGATTTTTCTCATTATATATTGCAACTTCTGATCTGATTTCTCACTTTTGTTGAAGGCTTTTTTCTGAGTCACTGCACGCGACTGTTTGCGATAAAGAAGGTTTTATTGATACCACTATTGTTTTTATTATTTTATATGGTCTTTGTTGTTTTTAAGAATTAAAAACAGATTTGTAGTCTTAATTATATAAAACTAGACTTGCAAAAACCAATGCATCGGCAGCATCCACTGTACCATCTTTCATCTGCTGAAAAATCTCACCTTCAAAATAAAAATAATTATTTTTTAAAACAAAGCCTATTAAATGACTTAATATGTTATCGCCACTATTAGTTAATTGAGAAAATAATAATTAACAGTAGTGAAACCAACTTAAACCAATTTAATTAGGTATGATTGAAAACATGTCTCTGATGTCTGTAGAGGTGGCTCATAAATATCCTTGTGTACCCTGGGTATTGAGAATATATAAGGAGTTAGCATGAATTTAAGAAGAGCTAATACAAAAAAAACTTTTCAATTTCTATTCCAGTAAAATGCTAAGATTTTGTATAATAATTTTTATGCACTTGTTTCTGTAAACAAGATGAATGGGGCTTATGAAAGGATTGACTTATACTTGGATGAACTATTCATTGACTGAGTTAATACCTAGAGAGACTGTTAATTAACTAATATTGTTAAACACCCATTAATTCCTTCTATAGATTATTAAATATTAAGACAGGATCACGAGTTAGACTCAGGTACTTTGCATTCAGTGACATTAGCGATATTATCCTGGTTGGCTTTAATGAACCAAGGTGGTAGGTTTTATAATTTGTGTTGTGGAAAATAACATGACATTAGTGCTTTGGGAGTTGATTAGCAGTCTGTTGGTGGAAGACCATAGGGAGATGTCAGTGAAGCCTTTCTGTAACTTTACCTGCAGAACAGAATGTGATTTGTAAGATTAGATAAGCAATATATCTTCTGCATACATGATAATATCAATAGAAGATAATCTAGAAGTAAGGTCATTAAATAAAGAGAGTATAGAACTGGACCTAAGATAGGAACCTTGGAGGACTCTGGTATTAAGGATTCCATTTTGTGAGAAAATGTTTTGTGTTTGAGGTAGCTTTGAAATCATTTAATCTTATTTCCAAAATTAAACTTCTATAATTGGCTGAGTTAGTACACCATGATAAACAAGCTTGAATGCTCTTGTTTTGTCTGCAAGCAAACTGAAGTAATGAGGCCTTCACCGATTTGCAGTAAGCTGTGACTAAAACTGTTGTAGTGCTGAATGCATGATGGAAATCATGCTGACAGTCAGAAAGTAGATCATATTTGTGTGCTTAAATAACTGCTTGTTCAAAATTCTTTTGAAAATATTGTGATAGCATACAACTTGGAAATAAGTTTGAAGTCTTTGAATTCCACGGGATAAGGGACTTTTGGGAGTGGAATAATGAATGCTTATTTGAAGGCAGTCGGTATTATTTCAGAAGTGAGGGTTACGTTAACAATTTATATAATGGCCTTAGCAAATTTTCAGTTGCATTTCTAAGAAATGTGGAATGAAGCTTAATGTACTTGGCAAATGAGGAGTTTTACTTATTTATTTTTTTGTTAATAGTGCTTTGGTTCCTTGAAAAGCATCTAAGAAAAATAGAAGGTGGTGGAGTGTTCAGCCAGGGTATATAGATGTGAGGTAGTATTACTGTCTCGTCTTGGGTGATAATATAGGGGACAGGAAGCTTGTCAGTTAAATTTTGTGTTGTAGTGATTAGGAAGAACCTGCAATGTTTTGCGAAGTTTTGTGTTTGAGCAGGGGGTGCTTCTTTGGTATGTGGGGAGGAATTCATACTATTTGCTCTCAGCTGTTTCATTTTTTTCAAGAATCATTTTGGTATGCTAGTGATGGCAACTTGTTTTTGTCTCAGGTATGTAGCTTTAGCACTGCTGGTGGCTTTCCTAGTTAACTTTCTATATGCAAGGTAAGTTTGATGTAAGCGTTCTTTAAAATGAGCACTGATTTTGAGCTTTTCATGTATTGTCCTTCTGTTTCATCATATTTTTTAATATATTCAGTGAACCAAAGCCACAAGTGAACATTGTGCCTTCTGGATGTGAGTATGGAAGAGCAAGGGTGGGATCTGACATAGCATATAAAGGGAACCAGTTTATACAATGAAGGCGTGCATCAAGGTTCACTAGTTTATGTTTGAAAAATGGTCTATCACTATTTGATTAGGAGTTTTTTTTCTGAAGGACCATAGGATACGACAGGGCAGTGATCATATAGGCTATCTGGATGAACCTTGATGTGTAAACGCCTATGTCTTATGGTAGTTATGAGCAGATAAAGGTTACAGGTATTTTATTCATAGATCTTAATCCAATAGTGACATTTGCTAATTGTTGGGGATTGTACAGACATGCTCTCTTCAGATCATTGGCATCTGGCCATGTACCACTAAAGCTGAAATAGTCTAGTATGACAGCATTTTCTGAGATGCCATTTGGAAAAAAATCCAGCGTGATATTTTGTATAATCGAGAGTAAAGAAAGGGGTTGTGTATACTACCACTATAGAAAAGATAAGTATGTCCTCTAACTACCAAATGGCATGGCATCAAATAAGGACTTCTGCTTTTTAATGTATTTGCTTTGAAAGTATGTATAATATCAAGTGATGTGCTGCTTTTGACTAGAAATGATGATCTGACATCCCTTCTATTTCTTGGTTTAGGTTCATTAAATATTTTATACTTGGTGTGAATGTAGTGTAATAGGTAGAGGCCATCCTACATCAACATAGATGAAAATGCCACATTAGTCATATTTTCAAGGTTGCCTGTTTGTTAATTAAGCATTAAGTAAGTTCATTTTAGATCACTGCTTCTAATTTTAGGGTTTGAATTTCATGGGCTTATTAAAAGTGGTCATCTAGAGTTAGAATGGATATCATCTGACCAAAGGAGTTTATACAGGAGGTAATATAGCTTAGCTAAGAGGCATTTAAGAATGTAATAGTATTGCTTGTATTAGGCACAGTTTCCTAACTATATGTGTTAATATTTAGCAAACTTGAATTGATGTGTTAAGAATCACATGTGTGCACGTTATGGGGCACTATTGTTTTTAGAGTGGCTTGATGTGAATTGAAAGTGCATATGAAGTCTGAGAGCCAAAAGCACACAATGATGAGGGACAGAAGTAGGAATAAAGATACTATAAGTCTTTGTTGAAAAAGATTGATGTATTAGTATTGCAATATGCAGGAGGGTGGAAAGAGAGAGGAAATCTTTCAGTTGGAGAATAGGACACAGTATGAGATACTTAAAACAAAGAGAAGAGATACCAGGCTAAGTACTTTAGATTTTTAAGTTTGGGTGATAAGAAGATTGCTAAGGGTCATACTAAATGTATATGTTGAACAGTAAGAATGATTTATCTGTATTATCACACGTGTGTGTATGTGAGAGAGAGACACAAACACACATGCATGCAGGCTAACCAACACTTAGGTTGAGAGAGAATTAGTAGTAAGAGTTGTGAATTAGTACTGAAGAGATAGTAAGTACAAGGTAGAGATCTAGATTATTTGCACATAAGCAAAGGGAGGAGTAAACAGCAAGATTGGTGGATCAGTACTAGATAGGTGAATTATGAGAGAAAACCTATTGCCCACTTGGGCTGAAAGAGAAAACTAGCAAGTGTAGTCTACAGACAGAGGTTCAGTCAGCCTGCACTAAAGCTGAGAAAGAAAGTAATATCTCTAGAGAAAGGTTCAGCCTATCTGACACCTAGAGTGATAGTAAGTAGTAGTGAAAATGTATTAAAGCCTGGAGAACTGGCCTATCTGCTACTTATGCTAAGAAAATTAAAGTACTAGACTATAGAGATGTTAAGCCTCTCATCTAGGCTAAAAGAGAACATATTCATGTCAGTCTTAAGAATGGGAGCAACAGGAAATAGCATATTTATTCTATAGGTATTAGAGGAAGAGAGGGACTGGGACAAAGAGAGAGGCAGAGGGAGAGAAAGAGAGAGAGAGAGAAAGTAGCTGGCTGAGGGTTCTACCATAAAGGAGGGACAAAGAGAAAAACACTGTTAGTCATGCTTAAACAAAGTGAATAGAAGGGCCATCCTGTTCACTGATCAGTGTGTCTATTAAACTGAGACAATAAAGTATGTAGGTTAGAGCAGTAGTTATGAAGCTTGAAGCAGTATTACACACCTTGATAGGTATAGTTATGAAGTGTGAAGCAGTATTAAACACCTTGATAGGTATAGTTATGAAGCGTGAAGCAGTATTACACACCTTGATAGGTATAGTTATGAAGCTTGAAGCAGTATTACACACCTTGATAGGTATAGTTATGAAGCGTGAAGCAGTATTACACACCTTGATAGGTATAGTTATGAAGCTTGAAGCAGTATTACACAGCTTGATAGGTATATAAGGAATTGCCATTATCTAGCTAGGAAAAGTGTTCTAAGCTCGATAAGTTGAAGAAATATATGGGCTAGATAGATGTATAACTATGAGGTTCTTTGGGCACACAGGATGGTAAATGGATATGATGGTTTAATTGCTCGATGGCTAGAAAGAAGATGTAGGTTTGTTTTAACTGAGGAAAAGAATGTGGGTGGATGCTGTAATTGGTACGTATGAGGAGGTAGATTGCTGGCAAATGTTTGCAGAGAAAACTGACTATGCTTTACCTGACAGGATGAGGCTAAATATTTTGTTTAATCTGATTGAAAAATGTTAACAATTCTGCTAAGTAAATGTAGGGGAGTGAGTTGGTTAAAATAAATGCGATGATATGATGGTAGAGTGGAAGGGATTAATATTACGTTGTTGAAGTTTTAAAACTCCACAAGCCATATGGTCGAACCGATACGTTCGAACTTACAAAAGTTTGAAAACGTCAAAAAAAAAAAAAAAATACCTGATGGTTGTAAGCAGGGGGACAAGCCCCCCTGCATCCCCCACATGGGAGGCTGTGCCCCCCTCACCCCCCGCTCTTTAAATATGCCAACTCCGAGATCACACTACAGTGCAGTAAAGGAAAATCTCTTCCCTTTCCGCACTGAACGGAAATCCCCATTGAAACGTTTGAACTTTTCCAAGTTCGAATATATGGGTTCAACAATATGGCGTTCAAACTTGTTACGGTTCGGCAACATAATATGCATCTGAGTGGAAGCAAAGTGAAGCTGCATGTAGTGCAGCTAAATGTAATGTGGCTATCACCCCTGAGAAGTCCAAAAATAATCAGTAAAAAGCTTTCCAATCCAGACATGGAGAGGTATGAGTGTGGAAAGTTAGAAAGCTGAAGGCAAGACAAGGCAAAAGTAAAGCAATATAGAAATATAGACAGGTGAGGACGAAAAGGATGAGACCTAGCTGAGTTAAGGAAGAATATAAAGGCAGTGCATTATAAAGTGACAAAGCACACTATGGGCATTTGTGGGTGATATTGAGCCTTTTTGAATGTCAGTACAGTCTTAGGTTCTTAAAGAGTAGTACAGGAGTAACTATTTATATAATATTACAAAGGCTGGAGAATGACAGAGACTCCTTACAGGAGAGGACTGCAGACTGCTTTGTGAAACCATTTATTTATTTATTGACATTTATTTACAGGAAAGCCTGACTGGGCACAGCTGCTCTTTTTCAGCAGAGGCCTGGGAAGAAAATCTAAAAGATATCATACTTAATGCAATCATTATTGACAATAACAAATTTTAAAATGCAGTTTCAGTGAATAATCCCAATAATAAAATTTGTATTCATATTCGCAGGCATGAATATATAAGTACTGTATTGAGAATTTACAGATATAAAAGTGATGTATATAAGATATAGCAATTTAAGAAATACAATAGAGTGAGATATTAGAGGAGATAAGCAAGTTTAAGTGTTAATAGGGAAGTAGCGATAGAATAGTAATTTGGCTGTGTTAATTAGATGTAGTTATAACAGTTTAAAAGGTATAATATAGTGAGGTATTAGAAGAGAATAAGCAGATCATGTAATTTAATGCTTGAAAGTGAGGTATAAGAAAGGTGATGAAGGGTGTTAGGCAAGGTATGCCCAAGCTGAGGAACAGGGACAAAGCCAGGAGTCAGAGAGGAAATCTTCTAGAAATTATTTGAAAAAATGAAGACAAATTAAAGCCACAAACTCCAGCAGGAATTGTTATAATCTAAGGCAGTTGCAAACTGTTGCAAGCATAGATGGAAAGCAGTAATTTTTAAACAAGCTAAGGCAATATTCTTTGTGTTACGTGCAAACAGATAGATACAGATACAAAGAAGCGCACACACACACACACACACACACACACACACACACACACACACACGTACACACACACACACACACACACACACACACACACACACACACACACACACACACACACACACACACACTTTTTATCTGTCTATGTATACAAGTAGATTGATTTATTTTTACATTTATGTTTGTATGTGTATGTGTATATGCATGTGCATATATATATATATATATATATATATATATATATATATATATATATATATATATATGTATATATAAATGTATCTGTGTGAGTGTGTATATATATATATATATATATATATATATATATATATATATATATATATATATATAGATATATATATACATAAATATATAGGGCATTAGTCCACTAGGCCACTCAGCTCATGTATATGTAAAATGAACAAGGATATGCTGGGACATTTATATCTTTTTTCCTTTCCATGAGGGACAGGTGAGATGACTTGTTGGTGTGCAATAGAACTTATATAATAAGGTCTGTTGAAGCTCTACATGTGAGGCAGGGGTCACCTGTCAGTAGCCTGAATAATATATAATAGGACACAGTGATGGCCTCTCTGTATTCAGTGTTATCTGTATCCAAGGGCAGCTGATCTCTTTGTGGCACACCTATTTAGAGTCACCTCAACCTTTTAAAATCCAGTCCACTAAATTTCTGAATGTGCTGTTGTAAAGCACTTCTTTTAAATACTTTATAAATATCTTAATACTATTAAATAAGGCTCCTTCAGTGCATGTCCTAGATTTACTGTAGTCATTTTCTTATTGTATTATATACCATACTATTGTACAGACAAATGTTTTTTTTTTTACTTATTGTCTTTGTACCTTGTACACTACACCATCCTGTAACTTAATAACATGAGCATCATTTTACTGTAGTTTATTAATAACTGATTTTGATCTTTTTCGCCCTGCGCCTAAGTCTGGAAACCAGTTCAGCTACCCTGTAACCAAATGTATAAATAAATAAATCATTTGATTTAAAACTTACTCACTGTAGTTATCAAATGAAATGGCCTCAAAGTTTAAGGAAAACTATTATGAAACTTTTAGAAAAAATAAAGGAGCCAATGAAGATAACAAAACAAATAGTAGTAAAGCAAAAGATGAAATTCACTCAAAATGGCAAAAAGCCAGACTGAGGAAAAAGTTAGTACCTGGTGAAATGAAGATATAAAACAAAGTATGAAAGACAAGGCAGGGGAAACTGAAGCTAAAAAATGAATGTAGTGAGCAGAAGTGTACAGTAAATGTTATCTAAACAACCCTACTTTGGCTTGTGATTTACTGTGGAGTTGACTGGTAAGAGAAGTTTTATTTGAAGTTATATTTTATTTGTTATCATTGTTTTCACTGTTTGTAGGTAGGAAGGGATAGCTTGTTAGCAAGATTTACTTTGATTCATATTTTGTTGTTTTACCTTTAATTTCACTGTTGGTTGTTAGAAAGGGATAGGTTTGGACAGGCAAGCTCTAGCCACTCCAAGGGGCCTTGACAGCTATAAATTCACACAGATTGCAGAGAGGAAAATCCTGAGCATATATAAACAATCCTACTTTGGTTTGTGATTTATTGATCTTTACCATTAAAAGGAAGTGTGACTGTGAGCAACACTGAGCCTTCACTTGCAATGTAAAGGAATTACAACTATGTCTGGCTTGTACAACTTGTATGGTCAGATTGACTTTACTGTACTTACTTTAGTACTTAGTTGTATATTGTTTGTGTGAATTTTTTTTTTGTCATAGAAGTTTATTTAAGTTCTCTTTGAATTCTGTGGATACTGTTTTTGATTATTCTTTTCTTTTACAATATTTTATTTGTTTGAAGCTAAATATGGATTCCTTAAATGAGTATGCAATTAATGATTTGCTAATGCACAAATATCTTGTACAGTGTAATAAATGCTATGCATATTTAAAGGTAACAGCTGATAGCACTGGTGATCTGTATTCCTTGTGTCAAAAGTTGGATGATTTGCTTGCTATTATTAGAAGCAAATCTAGACTTGATGATGATTGCACTTGTGCAATTGGCATGGCTTGGAGAACTGTTGTTACATGTATTAATGACTGGATTGGTGAGATAAATAATGAGAGATGCTGACTACATGGCTCAAGATGTGGATTTACAATATCAGCTGGATGAGAATTTAATACAAAATGAAAACAATGGGATTGATAAGACTAATGGTGACGAACATCTATCCTTCGTAACAATTGACAGAGGAGATATTACTGTATTATGGAGATTCAGCTATTAGAGGAACTGATACTTATATTTGCAGAGAAGATAATGAACATCGAATAGCGTTATGCTTGCTAGGAGCAAAAGTAGATGTGAGACAAGCCTTGGAATGCCTTAGTGTAATAAAGTACGGATCGATTTTTATTCATGTTGGTACAAATGATATAATCCGCAAGGATTCTCTGACTGTTAGTAGGGAACTGACAACCCTCTTACATAGTATACCTTGTACTGGTGTTAGGACATATTATTTTTCACAAATCACCTATAGAAAGGATAATCAGGTCACTGTGAATGAAAATATTTGGGGGTAAATATCTACATGGAAAAAATATCCTGTTTTAAAAAATGGAAATGTGTAGAGCATCCAAGCCTAGTTTTGGGCACACAAGGGTTCAGACAGGATGGTGTACATTTGTCAAGATCAGAGAAGAGAATTTTTGCAGCAGATATTTTGCAATATTTGACAAACACTAGGCAGGATTTTTGCCATCTCAAAGATTTAGCAGTTTACAGATAGCATTTGCTGCATCTCTGATGGTTGTTAATGCTAGGAACATTAATAATAAAGCTTTTTATTGGAAAATGTGTTATGTTCCTACAAGACTGATGTTGTTATTTTTTATGAAATATGATTAAAGAATAGTGACTGGAAACCAAGTCTGTCAGGGTATAAATGTTTTTATTGTAACAGACATTCTAGCAAAAAATCAGGTGAAGGTGTTATCTGTCTTTGGGTTTACATGGTTAGGGGTCGCAACAGTGGAACTTCAGTCGGCTAATGATTGGCAGTGAATTTTTACGGTGTTGAGTTGCCAGCCCAGCGCCCAACCTTCAAGTAAGGCACACCCACCTGCATGTCTTTAAATTCATTTGATTGCGGGGAGGACATGCAGACTCTGCACAGAAGGCAGTCCAGCCGAGAATCAAACTGGAGAACCTCTCACTGTGAGGCGACACCGCTAACCGCTGCACCATGAGATCTGTGATTACTACATTTTCGGTGATAACACCAATACTATAGACTGTGCGACTAAGACAATAAAGACAACCCTGGAATATATAACAATTGTTGGAGTATGTAGACCACCAAAGTCAAGTGCAGATGACTTAGAGGAATTCATACATTTCTTGCATGAAACACAGTAGGGAAGAATAATATTAGCTGGGGACTTAAATTTACCAGAAACAGACTGGAATAATATTGATTCAACAACATTAGTAAGGAAGTTATTCACAACTTATATTTAAGAACAACAATTGCTTCAGATAGTAAAAAATCCTACCAGGGGATGGAACATACTAGTATCTAGTATTGTTTGTGTTCCTAAAGAAATTACTGTTACTTCAAGTCAAGTTTTACCACCATTGATGTGCAGTGATCATGGGGTTATAAAGGTTAATTTGTTACTAGATAATTCTGACAAATGAAATCTAAACTAATGCATAGAAGGTTAATTACAGATTATATGTAAGCAAAACAGTTACTGTGTAGAACTAACTGGAGTGAGGTGTTCAGTGGAAAAACTGCAGATGGAATGTGGAAAATTTTGAAAGAGAAATTATTTGAGTGCAAAAAAATTCAAAAAAAATGTTTAACATCAGGATCTAGGAATACAACATCAGGGGGATATATTTCCATAAGAACAAGATATCTGATTAAGGTGAGCGACAAAAAAATATAAGAAATAGAAGGGAGGTTGAACTGCAAATTTGAAAACTGAAATAAACAAGCTGGACAAACAGATTAAGCCCACTGTGAGACAAGATCAAGAAAATTTGAAGAAAATTCATATAAAGATATTGAGCATAATAGGAAACCTTTTTATAAATACATAAGATGTGGAAGGAGTAAAGACACACACATTGGTAAACTGTGTGCAGATTCTAAAATTTATCAGACACAGCAGATTATAGACTTATTTACAAAATCTTATGCAAAATAGTGTGGCTGCACAAAAGGGGTGATAAGTTGTCCCAGTGACATCCAGGTAACCCCAGAGACTGGAATCAAATTAGATTTTATTGAAAAAGAACTGCACAAACTGGATCCAAGTAAAGCACAGGGAGGAGATGGAATTAGTAACAATGACCTGGGAACACTTCAGTAAGAACTTATGGTACCATTATATCTGTTATTCACTAGGTCATATAAATATGGGGAGGTTCCTCAAGACTGGAGACATGCACTTATTAAACCCGTCTTTAAGGGAAAGGGAAAGGGAAAGGGAAAGAGAAACTAGAAACTGCCAAAGGTGCACCAGACAGAACAAAATTAGCGTAGATAAAACTGTTAAAGTAACCCTACATCCTAGTCTAGGTGTACATATGAAAAGGCACAGAAAAGATACATGGAAGAACCACTACTTGCACAGAAATAATATGCACCCAGGTGACATATTCAAAAACATCATGGAAAATCAAGTGCAATGTATATCAAGGCTCTTTACTGAAGCTGCTGACTTTGAAAAGGAGCAAGTTACCCTCTATAAACATTTGAGGAATAGAGGTCATCACAGTAGAGATCTTGCTAGTAGATGTACACAACAGGACCTAAGTTCCAATAAAGGTCATCCCTATTTTAATGGCAAAACTATCCCCAGAGTTGAGGCTACTGCCTCCAAAGAAAGGACTTTGACTCAAGGTCTAAAATGTATTCTCAAATATAGTACAGATAGCCAAAAGATCTGTGATGTGGTCAGAAGGTTTTGTCCAATGTTGACAGAAGATGCAAAAGTAAAAAATATTGTAGGAGAACAACCAGGGTTTGTTTTTAAGAGTAGTAAGACTATGAAAAGACTGCTGTGTGGTAACCCTTTGAATGGAAAAATGCATACCAGAAGAAAGGAAAGGTCAAATGTGGGAAGTGTAATGCCTGTCCCTATAGAGACAACAGCATTTTTTTTGTGCATTCTGTATCTGGACTCAATCACTTGTTGAAAGCTAGTGCAACTTGCAGTACTCAACATTTGGTCTACCTGGCAGCTTGTCGAAAATGCTCAGTGTTCTATATCAGAAAAATGGACTAGTGTTTGAAGAACAGAGTTTTATGACATTTGAGGGATATTAAGCACAAGGATTTAAAGAATGTGCTGGCTGACCATGTTGTATCTTATCCTGATCATAGCTTTGTTTTAGATTGGTTAATGAGTAGGCATTGCCTGCATCATGTGGACATGATTTATTTAACTTTAGTTGGAGAGCTATGGAGAATACAATCTGAAGAAGGCTGAATAGCTGAAAACGCTAATCATTTAGAGCTCTCTTTTGTTGGAAGCCTTTTATGTTTTGTCTTTATTTTTTAAAATAAACAAAATTTTTAGCTGTGGTGGTTCACCAGGAAGGAAGTTTTATCTACGTCTTTAAGGGAAAGGGGAGTAGGACAAACCCAGAGTTATATAGACCCTTAAGTCTACTTTCATGTTGTGGAAAAATAATAGAGACAGTAATATTGGATAAGTTATTGTCAGAACTGGATAGTTTTGGACTTGAAACCATATATCAGCATTCATATGTTGAAAATAAATCTATTACCACCTGTTACATGATGTTCTATAACAATATATTAACAGCTATGAATGAAAACTTGTGCTGTGATGTAATTTATATAGATTTAACTTCAGCATTTGACAGGGTCATACATAAAATAGTCATCAATAAATTAGTACGACTAGGTATTGATGTACTCTTGAAAAGATGGAGAGATGCATGGCTTATAAATAGGACATGGCAAGTATCATAAAGCAACTGGATAGGTGAAATTCTTAGTTACAGACAAGGTGTCCCACATAGCTCTGTCCTATGTCCTTACTTGTTTGGATTGTATCTTTCAGATCTAACTTTTTCATCTGAGGTGTTCTACAGTTTATATGCAGATGATCTGAAATTAGGTAGACTGATTACATGTGTTACAGATAAGGCATGTCTGCAAAATAACTTGACTAAATTGACCATTTGGGCACAGGAGAATAATATGCTGATAAATACACCAAAAACTGAGATTTGGGAGACATAAATTGAAAGGTGAATATTTAATACAGTACACAGTGATTGAAACTGTAGACTTGTTTAAGGACCTGGGTTTATGGGTAGATTCAGCTATGAGTTGTTCTAATCATATCAACCAATTGGTTAATGATAGTCATAGAATTATATGTTGTGTAAAAATGATTTATAAAGTCTAGGAAATCAAAAATGATGAAGTCATTGTTTGTTAGTTACATTTGACCCAAATGTAAGTATGGAATAACAATACAGAAACCCTATAAGAAAACAAGCATAAGTAAACTGGAAAGAGTATAGCAGAAATATACCAAGGACATCCAAGGATGTGAAAATTTAAGCTATCATGAAAGACTAAAGTATCTGAATTTGTACAGTGTCTCTTACAGATATCTAACAGGAGATCTTATTCAGGTATATAGGGCATTTAGAGACAACTATCTCTGGAAATGTTTGGGGTTATCAAAAAGCACTAAAGATTCATCATACAATCTATGTAGAAGATTCTGTAGGAATGAGAAGTGTACTAATTGGTTCTCTGACAGTGCAGCTGATGCATGCAACAGACTACCAAATTACATTAAAGCAAGTACTAGTTTAGATATTTTTAAGAACAGCCTAGACATTTACTATGGGAACAAGTGTTTTGGTATATTGGCAAGCTAGAAGGGCATTAATGCCTGTGCTTGAAATATTTGTATGTATGTATGTATGTATGTATGTATGTATGTATGTATGTAAAAGGAATATCTTTGCTTAGCAATCATAAAAGAAGAAAAGTGGGAGGTGCCAAACCCAACTACTGAGAGAGGCGAGAATTCGGTTACTGAGGTACTAGTGTTTTCAAAGGGAAAAATCCTTTGTTAAAGCTCTGAAAATATTAGGTGTAGAAGGCAGTGAGGAAATTGATGGCATTCACAAGAAGTACATATAGAAATAACAGGCATGTGAATGCTCACCATATTGACTGATCTGAGACAGGTTTATCTGCAGTGGGTAGGAAATAGGAGTTCCTTTCAAGGAGACTTTTCTTGGTACAATTCATTTTCTCTACATTTGAAGCCTTCACAGTTAACACAGTATCACATAATTGCAGGCAAAGAATAACCAAGAGCTGTATTTACATTATATACCATCTGAGATCTGATTATACACTCTATCATGCTGGGTTGCAGAGGAGCCAGGACCCATCTTAGCAGCCAGTGGGCTCAAGGCAGAGAAACTACTTCTGGCAGAGTGCAAATCTGTCATAGATGGCACACAAGGCACACTTCACACTTAGTTTGTTTATAATATGCCTTTGGAAAGTGAGAGGAAGCTAGTCACCAGCAGAATTCCACCTGGGTACAGGAAGGACATGCACTGCCTACAGAGAAAGCACTGAGGCTATAAACAAATCTGGAGAACCAAGCACTATGAGGCAGCAAGGCTAACCTTTGCTCTTCTATTTAATGATATTTTAAAGTCACTGAACTTAAATTAGAATAAAATCAATTTAATTAATTATTTTTTACAGATTTTTTTATTATTAATGATTTTTTTTTTATTTTTAATGAAAAATATTATTTTTTCGTAGAAAATTCTGGTTAGAACAACAAAAATAAACAAGGCAGACTTAGGTGCATGAAGTAGCTCTCCTTTGTAAATGAAGATATTTTAGCTGGCATGTGAACAAATAAATCAAAACAGGATTTGTCAAAAGGTACAATAGCAGCCTTGTAATCTAATCTATTGGTAAATGAAATTTTTCAGCAAACCCTAGAACTCACATTATTAATCAGGCCAAGCTGACCTAAAACAATATGTGCCTTAAACCATCCACATCGAAGTTCCTTTCAAAGAACAGCATTGTTTATAAGACTAAATAGTAATAAAACTTCACATCATACTATAGACTACTCACAGAGGCAGGCTACTGGGTTTACTGAAACTCTAAATGCTGCAGTGCTGACTGCAAATGCAACAAAACGGTGACATTAGAGGAAGGAAAAATGGGAAAATGCATACAATGGGATGCAAAAGTGAGAATCACCGAGATAAAAACGTGGTGTGGTAGTACCAATGGATGGTGATAATGAGAGGGTTATGTGGACACCTGTATGAACATATTATAACATTCTTTTTAACCAAAAAACAACCTGGCTTCATGCACTGGGTGTTCTTCTCATGGTTCAGGGATTCATATTTATGAGCTGATGCTCAATCCACAGCTTCTAGCACAACAAAAAATGCCCGTAAGGAATATCTCTTTATTTCAAACCAAGATTGCAGGTAGATTTATCTCTTGCTACTTACACACTCAACTTCATTTGAACTGTCCTCAGTAATAGGATTCACAAAGTCAAAACTGGGGATCCAGTCATCAGGGATGGGGTCCACTGCATCCATATATGAGCCCCAGTCCTCAATAATGGGTTCCATAATATCCATCATGAAGTCCCACTCCTCTGCAATGGGTTGTACAGTGTCTGACATACAGTTCAACTTCTCATCTACTGGTTTCACAATATCCATTGTAGAGTCCCAACCCCTAGTAATGGGGTTCACAACATCACTGAATGAGTCCCAATCTAGGTCTTCATTGCTGCTCTGGGAAGTTTTTGACCACTGTATTTTAAACATCTTGACTAGAGAAATTGCAGTTCCTGTGTCTTTCCAGCTGCTTTAGACTGTTCTTAAAACTCAACTGATTCTAGAACCCAAAGCTATCAGCTATTGTTAGGTAACTACTAACATCATAATCTTCAGGTTTTGAGCATAAGACTGTCTCTCTCTTTCTTTCTCCCCCTCTCTCTATCTCTGTCTCCCTTGCTATCTCTCCCTACCTCCTTCTTCTCTGCTTAGGGTGACAATGAGATAATTTATTATTATTTTTGCTTTTTCATTTTTTATAGCCATGTAGTCCTCTAGTTAAATTCCTACTGTGATATTAAACTAATAACAGGTAAACAAACTATGTAGCACTAAGTAACTATGGGAAATAAAATATTACAAAATGTGAATACTTTCCTCCATAGATTCATTGGTTCATAGGTTCTTACTAAGCTTACGGCCAAGAAGACTATTAAAGTGACATCAACCAATACAGGTGGGCGACTAAGAATATTCTCTATTAAGTAGACAGTCCCACATATTCTTGGTGAAATTTGATATCCGCCATCCAATCATCTAGACTAGTTTTTAAAGGTTGCAAGGTAAAGGCATCTGCTTGTTAGGTAAGGCAGCCTATATGAAAAATGGAGAATGCATTGGGTTAGGTATCTGTCACACTGCCTGGTGTTTTTGGTGTGACAGTATAGATATAGGTCTAGGCTTCTAAAATGAGTGTTTGCTTTACAGTTATTTCTATTTGGGTGAAAGAGTTCATCAATTACTGGGTCATTCACAACACAGATGGTTACAAAGAGATTACTCATCAGAAGACTGTATGACACTGTGAAGAGGGAGATAGATTTTAGTCTATCTGAGTAGCTGGGGTACTGAGACCTGAGATCTGTTTGGTGAGGAAACATTGAGGTCTTGCAAGCTGGTTTAGGAGCTTAAGGTAGCCAATGCTTTCTCATCTAATTAGTCACATGCATGAATGTACGTATGAGATTTCTACTGCACTATCTAGTGAAATCATAGCCAAGGGGATGGCTTGGCCAAATCAGCTGGGAAAAAATAATCTGATGAGCTTGACACTAGTCTGGCACTTGGGATACATACTTCATGGTGCACTATATTCAATTATAGAAATAATAAGGGATAAATAAATTGAAACTATAATTCTTCAGACCCTGAGGAGATACAACAAAAGATAAGCAGTGCAGCCTAAAAGGAGTTTCTAACCACCACAGAGGTGTTTTGGTCCAAGGAGACTCTATTATCAACATATGTACCCAAGTCATTTAAATGAAATGTTATTTACATGGTTACCTGTAGTGATGCTAGGTTTACCAACAGACACTATGCTGCATTGCTTGGTGTTAAGGGTAAAACCATGATTTTACATCAGATATTTGTTTGATCAAACCCTACTGGAGAATTTGTGTAACAGAACGGGATTTGATAACTGACCCCCTTGTTTGTAGTAATCAGCAAACTTGGTTAGCCACAGTTCCTTCAGATCAGCTATTACATCATAGAACTATATACCAAAAAGGAGGGGTCCCAGGAAATTGCCAAACAGGGCACCACTGGTGACATTTTCTTGTCTAAAGCAAACACCCCCAAACCTTAATAGTATGGGTTCTCTCAGACAGCCGATTACCAATCCAGTAAACTATGCATAAGTTAATGTTCAGTTGAGAGGGTTTATCAATAATCTCAGCACAGGGGGTAGTGTAAGACATTGACAATGGTCCATATAACCAGTGTGGAATGCATACCTCTTATCCACTACATCAATAACCCAGTAACCCTTTCAAAGAACTCAACCTTGTTGAGCAGCATGATCTGATTTTTACAAAGCTGAAGTGGTGTGTTTCCAGGGATATAAGGTCACCTATATAATTGTTTATTAGCTCAACTATAATTCATCCCATAGCATTGCAAGTGCTATTAATGAGAATACTAGACCTGCAGTTCCTGGGGGCCACCTTTATACTAGGGCACCACAACTACTGTTCTCTACACTTCAGGGGCATTTCCAGTGGAAAGACACAATTTGAAGAGATGGTGAAGAGGATTTGATGGGTGAAATTTTATGCTTTCCAGGAGACATCCAGAGATATTTTCAGGGCCCAAGGGATTAGTGTTTTTTGAATTTGGAACATGCCAGAAGAAGTTAGTCAAAATGTTTCTCAAGGGCCATGTGAGAGGAATTGAATGGAAGGGACATAGCGGTTGGTGAGAAGAGTGAAATAGGAAAGAATTTGTTTGCAAGAATATTACCAATGTCTTTGCTGTCAGAGATGGAGGTACGACTCAAAATATGTTCAGTACAGAATTGCTGGTCACTTCTAAACTTCCTAATATACCTGAAGAAGACCTTACAGTTCTCTTTTGAATTAGTTGTAACCCAGGTTTATAGTTGGCCTTACATACCCTAATGATGAATTGGAGAGAATTATTTACCAGTTTTAAATCCCTTTTCTAATGCTGAAATGGATAGTTTTAGTGATGGTTAGAAGCATTTTTCTTGTTATTTTGAGTGTGAGGATGTGGTAATTTCATCATATGTGTTTAGTTTTAAACTAGGCCATTATAATTGCACTTGATTGTCATGGATACCTCAACGTATCTATCCAAGGAGTAATATTCAACAGAGTAGGCAGCAGCCTTAATGTGTGTGTGTTGAGGGGGCTATACTATTTGCTATTATTAATAAGATAAATACATAGTAATTAATTAGTTTTGGTGTAGTCCCAGTATGTGGAGGAGTTATTAGGGACCACAAACAGGATTTCATACAGAAGATCATTTAAAATGGTCAGATTTGACTAGGGTGGGAGTTACAAGCGGGGTTATGCAACTAGGAGAAATATTTGAGGACAAGATCAAGAAGTTTAAAATCTCTGGTGACAGTAGACTACTTGGTCAAGTGTAAGTCAAAAAATCTGTGGGCATATTTGTTATTGGCAGTAAATGCTTGCCTATTTATGCGCATGAAGTTGTAGTTGCCCATAAAAAAGGTATTTGGCGTGGGTTTTTTTTGAGTGATGCATCATGTGTTAAATAAAAATTGATGAAGCATAGCTTGTTAAAAAGGCATCTGAATTAACAGAGGGAAATTGTATAAACAGGGTCTTTTCCTGAGTTTGTAATACAAGAAAGAAATCTAGCTACTCTAGTTTCATAGTGTGCATAAACAACAGTAGAACCAAAACAAGAAATATGCAAGTGATTCTGATTTCTCACAAACTACTGAAAATTAGCAATCTGTAGAGTTCAGAGATACCACTGGACAATTTTATATATTTGTTTTGGTTTGTTTCATGTGAACCGGTAGGTAGGCTACACTCATACAGAATACAAGCATTTATAGCCAAGTGTTTGTTACAAATGAAAAACAAAATTATCAGACTGAACTGAAATCAAGTCAGTCATTAAACAAGGACTTTGGCAATCTCCAAACACATGACCCCACACAATTTGGTTTTGTCAAAGGGAAATCATGCCTGTTAAACTTGGTCAACTTCTTTGAAACAGTCACCAAAGCCATGAATGAGGGGAAGATGGTGCACACTGCCTACCTTGACCTAGCCAAAGCATTTGACACTATTCCCTACTCAGGCGTAATAGATAAACTCACCCAGCTAGGCATCAACCCATATGTTACTAGATGAGTAGCTAACTATTGGTCTTGGGGTAGCTACTGTTTGGTATATACTTTTCTGATGTGCAAGCCAAAACTGGTGGTCTGTGGCTGACCAAGTTTGCAGATGATTGCAAGCTGGATGCTGTCTTAAATTCCCCTAGTGATGTGAACATCCCCCCAAGAGGGCCTTACCCAAACTAATGACTGGTACCAGAAGCATGGCCTCAAACTGAATGACAAGAAATGCATCATTATCCCCAATGGGGAAAATGTCATCCCCACTAATTATTACATTAATAACAATGTAGTAAGCATGCAATCAGTCGTGAGGGACTTGAGCACCCAGGTTGATAGCAATCTGACATTTGACAACCACGTTGCCTCCATTGCACGGAAGACTTTCTACATAGCGCACTTCATAAATAAGGGTATTTCATCCAGGAACAAGGAGCATCCCTGTGCTACTCCCTTATTAGACCCATTATTGAGTACAATGCACCCTTCAGCATTTACCTTGCCAAACACATGCAGCAGTTGGAGAGACCACAGAGGTTCCTGATCAGGAAAATCCAGGGTCTCAAACACCTATCCTATACAGATAGGCTAAAAGCCCTGTCCCTCTAGTCAGTCTCATACAGACTGCTCAGAGGTGACCTGTGTCTGACATACAAGGCCATTTCAGACCCAGCCTTGATAGAGTTGCTGCATATCTGTAAGATAAACTCCACTCATGCAACCCACAACCAAGGCCTCAACCTGATCTGTGACATTAATAGAACTTATTGGTGGGATAGATTTGCATCCCAAAGACTCCCCCATTTGTGGAACAGACTCCCTCTGCATGTCAAGCAGAGTACCTCTCTAGCCCTCTTTAAGAGGAACCTGGATGACCAGATGAGAAATAGCAAATATACCCCTGAGATCCCACCTGTGTCTCTGCTGGACAGGGGAAACAGGTGCTGACTTTGAGGGATCATGGGCAAAATTCTTGGTTAGGCTTATAAGAGCATCTGGGCCAATAGCCTAGTATCATCCTATGAACCTATAAAAACCCGGAAATGCAATTTGGCCATACTAAACTCAATAATGAAAAACTCAAATAGCATTCATTACTAATAAACTGACCATTTGCAAGTACTGCCTGGGTGAAATAATTCACAAAAAAGACAATGAAAATGAAATAGAGAGACAGTAAGTTGTACATTTCCAAAACAGAGCAGAAAGTAGCAACATTTTACAAACACTGTATAGCAGAAATACCAGAGAATCAATGGCTAGCACATAGGAAAGTTTGTATCATTTATTTTGATTTCTGTAGAAAGAACAAAGATAAAAGTGCAAAATGTGTGTCTTGGAAGAACTGACGGATTATCAGAAGAGGACCAGTAGTCTGATATATTAGAAATTAATGGAGTCAAGGGGTAAACCTGCCATACTTAGACTACAGCATATCTGGAAAGAGATGAAGTCCCTTACTTAACAGATATTCAATGGCAACAAATGAAGGACCGAACACAATCTAAAGATAATGGCTATTTATTTGGGATCAGCATATATGTATCCATTAAGAGCACCTCACTCCAACTAAATTATATAAAATGCAGAAAATATCAGCAACAGAATATTGGAGGTGTAGACAAGGGGAAGCTGCCTTGACCCTTATGTTCTAGAAATGTAACAAAGCCAGTTTGGATGGCACCAGTGTCAGAAGCTCTTATTTGAAAAATCAAGCCACAACTCCACAGCTGTAGTCAATTTCCAATATTTTGTGTTTATTCAAAGTAACACAGAGATCATTCGGTCCTGTTAATATGAAAAAAAACTTTCAGCAAAGATAAAATGAGACACTGACCCTTCGGTCCTGTTTTATTTTCCACACAAACTCTTGACAACTTCACAACTTGAAAGGCAGTTCAGTAAAACAGTGTTGACACTTACTCAAAATCCCAAAAATGGAGCTTTGACAAAACTTTAAGTGTCTACTCAATAGTAGATGCTTTTCATGAAAGAACATTTAGATACACAAAGCTGCAAGGTCCTAAGCTGGAAAATGCTCTCCCAAACACAGCTAAAATGTTCCGTGATAGCAAATGCTGTTACAAATGCGTAAACAAAAATGCGTAGCACACAGTAAGTACCTTGAAACTTTCAAAATAGTAGATAGTACTCAAATAAAGATAAAAATTCACTCAACAAATGCTATTAGCATATACAGAAACTCTTAAAAGTCCCAAATTAATTCGATACAGTCAGAAGATCTGGAAAGACCTCTACATGATTTATTTGAAATCACATATCAAATTGCAGTTCATCGACACTCATAATATTGAAACCGCACTTCATCGAAGTACCAGAACTAGGAAGATTTTCAATGGTAAGTAACCAGTTACACAAAAGGAAAAAAAAAAACTAAACCGCACCATTCCTAATCCACCCAGGTGGGAGACTGTGCTCCCACACCCCCAACTAAATGTACCAACTCCAAGATCGCACTACAGTTGGGAAAAGGGCAAAGTTTGCCATCTCACACAAGAAGTTAATTGCCCTGAGAAAATCTTCCTAGTTCCGCTACTTCGATGAAGTGTAGTTTCAATATTGTGAGTGCCGACAAACTGCGATTCGATGATGTAGCATTTCAACAAACTCAGGTTGACCTCTGAGAAGATATGTTTGGTAAAAAGATTATATGGACATGGGAACTCTTACGTCTGGAAATTTGAGAGGTTGAAGGTTACACTTAGAAGATAATTAATCAGCTAAGGCTAACCCTCGCTTATGTTCCCATATCCATTCTAGCAAGAGAATAGAAAAACAACTGTAATGCTGGAACCACAGATTTGTTGTTAGAACTTATAAAACTAATGAAGGCTATGGTCATGTATATCAAATTGGATCTCTATGCGAAAAATGGAAAGCACAATGGAGAAAACTGTTTTATTTCTTCAGTATTGGACTATTTTATGGGAGATTGTGGAATGAATATCATTTCTGAAGGCTTACCCCTTCCCCTCTCAAACCTGAGAAAATCATAGGTCCAAAAGACAAGAAATTAGGTTCCTTTGGGAAACCTGGTTCTCTGTAATATAATATAACAGACAATACATACCTGAATAATATTATTTTGTTGATTTTAGCATGAAAAAGATGAAACCAATGCCTCATTTTGGTATGGAAAGATAATGTGATGAGCTTTTCAGAATGGGTTATATTGTCTACTATACACAACAAGATATGACTGTTAAGATTTGATTTGAATACTGAGTGTACTCTGTCATATAACAAATAGAATAAGACACATTGATAGAACCTGATGTAACTGTGAGGATATTGAGGGGATGGGGGTAAAGGAATAGTTCTGTGTATACCTTCTAACTGGTTTTATACCTTGTATCACTAGTACTGGAGTCTGTGTAACCACTATTCATTATGTTTATTATTTTTTAATGTTTTTCTGTCTGTTGATGAACTTTAAACAACACCATGCTGTTTTTGCTGGATTGTACCATTTGAAGAAAAAAAAATCTTAAATGAGAGAATAAACAATAAAATGTTGAGAACAGTAGCATAATCCCAGCAAGTGTCTATATACACTTGCGGGCAGATTCAATAAATTCTACATGATCCGATAAGTCAGAGTGCACATCACGGCATGGTAGCACACTGTTTTGTATTCAGTAAGGGGCTTTGCATGGTGTGCAGAGTAAGGGAACCATAGTTAACACAGTAGCATGCTAATTACAGCATAAGCAGCTATGCTTTATGCTAATCAACCAATCCAAGAAGGAGGAGCTATGCAACAAGCTATAAATCAACTGTGTAGACTCTGTGCTGGTTTTCCCTGTGAATTCCAAAACCCATTGGAATACAGCCACAGAAAGGAGTCTACACAGAAAGAA
Organism: Protopterus annectens; assembly: GCF_019279795.1. Taxonomy (NCBI): domain Eukaryota; kingdom Metazoa; phylum Chordata; order Ceratodontiformes; family Protopteridae; genus Protopterus; species Protopterus annectens. The sequence goes on from NC_056733.1 coordinate 370,607,941, forward strand.
TGTTAGAGGCTGCTGATTTAATTCATGTGTATGTGCAACATACTGAAGTCTATGTTGCTGCTAATAGACCATGGCCAAGAAGAAGAGTTTTCAGACCCTGGTTAACTTATTACAACCTACATGACATGGAAATTGTAGAGTGCTACAGAGTAGATGGCGACACACTACTGGAACTCTGCAACCTCTGTTGTCCTCAACTCAGACCCAGGGCAAACTGAGGGGACCCAATACCAGTTGAGAAAAAGATATGTGTAGCACTTAGAATTTTAGCTACAGGAACCTTTCAGAGACCAACAGGGGACATGCTGGGGGTCTCACAGGCATCATCATCCAAGATCCTCCATCAATTCCTGAATGCTATGCTCCAACATCCAAGTGACCACATATATTTTCCCTGTACTCCTGAGGACAGGGCCACAAATATGCAGGAGTTCTACCCTGGAGCACACTACCTTGAAGTATTGGGTGCCATAAAGTGTACACATGTAGAAATCAAGGCACCACCTGGGGAATAGGGAAGGGTCTACATAAACAGAAAGGGCTTCCACTCCATTAACTGCCAAGTTGTGTGCAATGATAAGGGAATCATCTTGAATGTGTATGCTGACAACCCAGGCAGTTACCATGACTCACATATCTGGCACACCTCCCAACTTTATCAAATGTTCACTAGTGGTGATATCTCACAGGGTCATTTACTGGGGGTGCAGGTTATGCACTGGAACCATGGCTGATGATGCCCATCAGAAATGCACACACATCTGCTGAAGAACACCGTAATGAGGCACTGGTCAAATCAGAAATATCATAGATTGCATGTTTGGGCTGCTAAAGTCACAGTTCCACTGCCTAGATTCATCTGGGAAAGTCCTGCAGTACAATCCACATTCATGTACTTAAGTCCTTACCATCTGTGCCATGCTTCACAACATCATCCTGAGATAACAGCTTCAACAGGATCAACAAGGGGAAGGGACACACATCCCACCAGCAATGGCAATTTCACCACAGCCACAGACAGATGAAGAGTCAGAGGGGAACCAGCAGCTGCAGAGGATGTAGGCAGATAGAGGCATGCTCAATATGCCCTCACACTGGCAAAGAGGCAACTCATAATACACTCACTCACCACCAAAGGGGCTAAAATCTTCATCCTATGCACATACATATAGCAACATTGATGTCAGGCAATGCTCGCAACCTCTACCTACCCATGTAAAGGGTGTGTACTTTCTAGCATCAGACAGACTTTGCCCTGAACTAAAACTGTAGCAACTGCTGGATTTACAAGGTAAGTGTTGAACCTGGAGTCTTAAAACACAATTGTGTCATTGACAATATAGGACATTTACATTTCACTGACATAACAATAGAAGAGTGTAAAGAGAAAAACAGTTCTAACATTAGCACTTGTGATGACAGTTAATAAGGCTGTGCATCTGAGAAAGTAAAATGCCCTGACAAACATACCTATATCATCAGTATACTTCTAAGGAATACAGCATATAGATAAAAGTAGCATTTGCTAATGCAAATGTATTTATTTATTTATTGACATTTGTTGAGTGGGAAAGTCCACTGGGTCAGAAACCCATTTTCAGTGGGGGCCCAGGGATAAAAGTTCCACAAATATTCAAATATTCTACAGAAAAAATACAAAGTTGATACACACACACACACACACACACACACACACACACACACACACACACACACACACACACACACACACACACACACACACACACAGACACACACACACACACACACACACACACATATATATATATATATATATATATATATATATATATATATATATATTTATAGAGAGAGAGAGAGAGAGGGGGAGTTTCACTTCATATCGTCGAAAGCTCATTTCATCGAATTTCAAAACAGCGAGACCAAATCATCGAAAACTCAAACCATCAAAAACTCATAACATCAAATCTCAAATCATTGAAAACTACAAAGCTACTAGAAATAACATCCCAGACACTGTTTACTATGTTTATGCAGGGGGGCAAGCCCCCCTGCACCCCCAAGTGGGGGGCTCCACCCCCCCACACCCCAAAAATTAAATATACCAACTCCAAGGTCACACTACAGTGGGGAAGAAAGGTAATTTCCTAACCCCACTGTAGTGCGACCTTGGAGTTGGTATATTTATTGTACGGGGAGGGGTGTGGGGGGCTTGCCCCCCTGCATAAATGTAGTAAAAACTCCGTGGGATGTTATTTCTAGTTGCTTTGTAGTTTCCAATGATTTGAGATTCTATGTTATGAGTTTTCGACGATTTGGTCTCGCTGTTTTGAAATTCGATGAAATGAGCTTTCGACGATATGAGGTGAAACCATATATGGATATATATATATATATATATATATATATATATATATATATATATATATATATATATATATATATATATATATACAGTAACATGGGCTGGGGATATTGGTAGAGTGAATTTAGAAGCACATAAATATTATCAAATTGCAAAGATACAAAGTAAAATACTTTTCTAATTAAAGAATATAATCATAAGTATAAATACAATATTGTAGGTAGGAAAATTAGTAATATAGAAGAAGAAGGAGTTAATATAGCAAAGGCTGAGAAAGTAGGATCTGAGTAATTAAATGTGTAAGATTAAGGAGGTTTACACTGTATTCCAGAGGTGCAGGTGGGATTATTTAAATAGTGGGTTTTTGTGTAGCTTTAAAGGCTTTTAGGGAATCAAGTTGAGTAATGTTAGAAGGGAGAGCATTCCATAGTTTATGCCCTCACATTGGCTAAGAGACAACTCATAATACACTCACTCACCACCTAAGGGGCTAAAATCTTCATCCTATGCACATACATATAGGTTCATAGGTTCATAGGTTGGTACTAGGCTATCAGCCCTAGGGCCTATACAAGCCTAGCCATAACAATTCCCTGGCTATTTCTTCCCACATTATTTACTTTCCTGGACCCCTGTCTAGCAGGGCGACTGACGTGATCCCTGGGGTGAATTTCCTTTCTCCCATCCAGTCGTCAAGGTTCCTCTTGAAGAGGTCCAAAGAGGCACTCTGCTGGACATGTATGGGCAATCTATTCCAGAGTCTGGGGAGTCTCTGGGTCAGGAACCTATCCCTCCAGCATGTTTTGTTTATTGTGATGACAAGGTTTAGATCCCTGAAGCGTGTAGCTCTGAGGGATTGGGATTTCTTTAAGTGTAGCATGTCCAACAGCTCTGGGTTTGACATGGCCTTGTATGTTAAGCAGAGATCGCCTCTGAGTAGACGATATGCAACAGAGTATAGCTGGAGTTTTTTAAGGCGGTCAGCGTAGGGCATCTGCTTTAGGCCTGTGATTCTTTTAGTGAGGTATTTTTGAGGCCTTTCCAGTTGTTGCAGATGTCTTGAGAGGTACATACCAAATGGGGCGTTGTATTCTATAATGGGTCTAATGAGGGATGAGTACAGTGGGACAATGACCTGCTTTTCTCTGGATGAAAAGCCCTTCGTGATGAGGTGTGCCACATAGAAGGATTTCCTGACTGTTGTGACGATGTGGTTATCGAAGGTGAGACCACTGTCCACCTGTGTCCCTAAGTCTCTTATCATACTTTCTGTGTTTAGTGTACTGCCACCTATATGGTAATTCATGGATACATGTTTTTTCCCAAAGGGGATAACAATACCGTATTTCCCTAAAAATAAGACCGGGTCTTATACTTTTTCCCCGGCCGAAATACGCATTTGGGCTTATTATCCAAGGATGCCCTATTTAGTCCCCCATAAAACAATCTACATTTATTCATTTATTCATGTGCAAAAATTGACATTTATTCATGTACACAAATCAACATTTATTCATGTACAAAAATCGACATTTATTCATGCGCACAAATCATCATTTATTCATGTACACAAATTGACATTTATTTGGCACTTTTCCATTATTGGGCAACAGTTTTAGGTAATATGTTAACAGATGTGTGAGAATTCTACATAAACAGTGCAACAAACATTTCAGTTTCAGAATATCTATACCTTGGCTTTCATGGTGCAATATTTCATGATTAACAGAAAGTGCAGAAAAATCTCAATATATGTGTATTGGAGGAGGGGAATAAAACAGGCGAATAACTGCCACTTTTTGAGTGGTGATGCTTTCTTTATTCCTTACCCAAACCATAAGAGAAGAATGATGGAAAGTCATAAAAATGAAATCTGGGAACTAGTGGCCTTACTTTGTAATTACCCCTTGATAACGAAACGTTACTTTAATACAATAAAGTAAAAAAACTGACAAGAGCTTGCTGGCAGCTGAAAGCAGAAGCAATCCATTCTGTTGCCCCAATAACAGAAAAGTTATTCAAATACAGTCATATCATCTTCTTCTGGAACATTGTCATAAGTCTCCAAACCCTGAATTCCAGCCTGAATTTCTTGCTACTCTATTTCCTGTAGAACCATTGACCCCAATCTGTCATGCCTAGCAACAGAGCTCTAATTAAATGAGCACTGCTTGCCCATGTTGCCTGCTTGTAATGCATTGGCAACACAGCTGTCAGTGATTTCATCCAATGAATTCTTCACCCAAATCACGACCTCTTGCAGGCTAGGCTTCACAAAGTTTCCACGCTGATTTCTTTCCATTCTATTTTCAATGTAGTGATTGAGTTCCATGCAAAAATTGTCCTTGAATGGCTTGTTTATTGCAATAGCAAGAGTCTGGAGATAGGCAGTCATTCCTGCGGGAATCATTATTTGATCTATTCTTCTCTGTGTCTTTAGCGCGATGAGTGCTGGCTGAATCCCAGACTAACAGACCTCTTTTGCCACCTCGCAAAACAAGTGGCAGCATTACATCGACCCACTTCCATATAACTGCTTGTGTGCACCAGGCTTTTTCGGTTTTAAGAATGTAAATGCCTGAAACACGTTCAATCTTATCTTTTTTGCCCTTACTAAAGATTAGAGGTGGGGTTTTCTTTCCATCTAGACAAATTGCCAAAATACAGGTAACACGTGCACTTTCTTAACCGGTGGAGGGAATGTAGATTGACAAGGCACCCCTCTGATCAATTGTTGTTTGAGATCCTTGGCCCATAAAGATGGCAGTTTCATCCATAGTAATCATGTTGGAGAGTTGATATTTAGAAAAGTCGATGCCATCAACAAAGGATGTGAATGCAAGTGCATGTTTAATAACTTCAGTATCTTACAGCTTGAACAGTGTTGTCGATCTTCTTAGAGACAGTTCATATCACTGAAGGAAGCCATCCAGCCAATGTTGTGATGCTTTGAATTCTTTTGGGGATATTTCTAACTGTGGTGCCATTGCAATGGAAAATGCTTGAATATTAGCCTTACGCACAACCAACGCCTTTGCTTTCCTGTTAGCAATCCATTCACAGATGATGTCTTCCAGCACGGGAAATAATGGTTGCCGACCTGATCCACACCTGCACTTCTTAGCATTTCCCTCGTCCACCTGTTGACTAAGGTTATCATACTCTGCTTGCCATTTTCAAACCATTCAGAGATCCAACTTCTTCTCTTTGCAGAAAGCTTTCAAATTCTTTCCCCAGGAGTCCTCCATGATTTCTTTCTTGAATTCGACAGAATAGCTCTTTCTTTTTGCACTCATCTTGTCTGGGGGGTAATTGAAGACTTACAAGACAGGAGTGGCAACAAAAATGGCGACAGTTAAGAAGACACAACTACACCCGTTCGCTATCAGGTGTGCATGTTTTATGTGCATTGTCTGTACTTTGACAAATCAAAGTACACTTGTCAGTGTTTATGGGCCAAGGATCTCAAACATCAAGTGTGAGTGAGGATTGGGGTTACAGTAAAAATCATGGAGGACTCCCTGGGAAAGAATGTTATGACTTTCTTCAAAGAGAAGAAGTTGGGTGTCTGAATGGTCCAAAAATGGCAAGCAGAGTACGATAACCTCAGTCAACAGGTGTCAATAATATTATTATTTTATAATTCAACACATCCATCATGTGTTGTAGACGATCTTAACTGGGGCTTATTTTTTGGGTAGGGCTTATATCATGACCACCCTGGAAAACCATGCTAGGCCTTATATTCTGGTTAGGTCTTATTTATGGAGGAATACGGTAGCAACATTGATGGCAAGCAATGCTCACAACCTCTACCTACCCATGTAAAGAGTGTGTATTTTCCAGCATCAGACAGACTCAGCCCTGAACTAAAACTGTAGCAACTGCTGGATTTACAAGGTAAGTGTTGAACCTGGAGTCTTAAAACACAATTGTGTAATAATACACACAAATGGCATATCCTTGCATGTTGTTACTTGGTAATGTAAGTAAGTAAAAGGTAGGTGATTTACAGCAATGACTTCAACATGTGACAGCAGAGACTTATGTGAATACATGTGTCCTGTATCAAGCAATAAGCCTCAGGCATCAAAGATATACACATTTGTACCTCTCAAAAGTACTGATGGTCTCCAAATGTTCTCAGTTTGGCCTCATGCTTTTCTAATAGAAAATCATTAGAGAGAAGTTAGAAATGAGACACATTTCAGTTTCAGACTTCATAACCCTCAGAAAATTCTTAAAAATACTGATGCAAAACACTGTTTTGCTTCTGTAAACTGTCTGAATTTGTAAGACCTAAATATGTCAAAAACACAATTAGCAAAACAACATCACAAAGATATACTAATCAATAAGTCAGCTATGCACCCTGAGCATCAGACAAAAAGCTCATGTATCCCTGAATCCAAAAGATAGAAAACAATGATATGGAACAGGTATCATCACTTGCACAGGGTGTTGTGTGTGTGTGTGTTCGGGTGGCAGGAAGCCTAGGCTGACACAAAGGGTAAGTGAGTGCATCTGAGTAAGAAAGCGAAGCAGGCAAACATTCAGATAACATAACAAATGGTCAGTGAGACAGAATGAGCTTCAAGCTTCACAGTTAAATCATGTAACTGTTATGTGTGTGCATGTCTGTATTGTCCCTCCAGGTGAAGTTTGTGTGTGAGTGTCTGTACGAACACAGCCAAACTCTGTGCTGGCTCTACATCTTGGTATGTTAGAGATGTATGAGCAGTGCATGGTAGTGGTAGCAGTTAATCACTGTCATACCCAACTATGAGAACTGGCTCTGCCAGGAGTTGCACTGGCATGTCTGTAGCCACAATGTGATGCAGTGCTGCTACCTGAACATGACTGATACCTGCTGGATGAGCTCTCCTCACAAGGCAGCCCAAGAGCATGACCCCATAGCCTGCCACATCTGGGTATGGACACCTCAATCACTGATGGAGCAATGGAAGTAGTGCCACTATGGGAGTGTGATTGGGCAGAGTGATGTTGGCTTACATCAAATGATGAGGCTGACCTGTCCCCACATGGATGAAATCCCCCTACCAGCAGATATTCCATCACAGGCACTGCCCATTCCAATGTATCATTCATCCAATCCATTGACATTGCAACATAATGGAGGCAGTCATGCATGTCAGCCTGTGTCACATCTACAACTCTAAGCATTTCTCTAGAAGACCTATTGGAACATGTCTGTACCTCCATGATGGACCTAAACATATGTTGAGTGGCATGGAAAGACACACCTGGATCTGGTGAAGGATGGACAGCAGGCCTTCTCCAAGCATCCCTAACAACTCTCATGCATGGCACCTCCCCACACTTTGGCTATGGGCAGAGTCAACAGGCTTTGAAGCCACAGTAACCACACTACCCTGATCGAGGGACTCTCCCTCCATCTATCCAATATGTGAGGGCAAACTGGAATTGGTTGGCATAGGCATGCTGGCTGTGTTCAATGGAATTACAGGGGATGGCTGAATGTCAAACTCAGTATCAGATTCATCCTTGCAACCCCGACTGTGCCTCTGTTTGGCCACTACCATCATCAGAGTTTACTGATACTATGACATCTGGTAGTAAGAGTCCTACACTCCCACTGTCAGGATCACCTGTGATAATAAGCAACAAATACAGGAAAGAAATTAATACATACCCTACTATAGTTCAATATATGCTAACAAGCTAACAGTGGTGCCTCTATTACAGACAGTACAGCAATACACACACCAGTCCTGACATCCACATCAAACATATGGATAAAATAAACATTTTTCTTTGAACTGCTCATCAGTACTGACATAAAAATGTTTGGCCTACCATGTGCAGATGATTGTAGTCTCTCTATGGAAGATGGTCCTAGAAGAAGTTAAGTAAAAGTTAAGGACACCATCATCACAATTAACAGTAACACAGGGGGTTAAAAATTTTTATCCTTTATAAGTCCATTAACAATACATTTAACAAGAACTCAGATGACACGTCCACTCCATGCCCAGTGTAATCAACCAGAATGCACTGTTAACTGTATTTAACAATTGAGATAGGAAAGCCAACAAGGAAGCTCCTCCTGGGGCATACTTGTCTTCCCTGAAACAGCAGCACCAACATCAATTACATGCTGTTGTACACTTTCCACTGAGCTCTCTGGATCCCTGACAGTGGACAAGAACTCTTCATTTGGTGTCAGTGGTGGCTCTGTAGCAGCCCCCTGGTAGCAATCCATTCATGGACCACTGCAGCTGCTCTCCTCCAAGCCAGTGAAATCATGCCAGTGGCCCTATGGCACACCTGATCATATGTCTTGCTCTGGCCACCTACTGCATTCATATCAGCCACTATCTAATTCCAAATTTGTATCCTGCCAGACATATCCCCAGATCTCCTCTCAAGCAAAAAGGCACCATGTCACCTAAATGTTTCCACAATTACTTCATTCTCAGGGACACTAAGTGGGGGTTTGCAGGGATTGATATGCTTGGCTGCCATAGTCCTAGGTCACATAAAACACAAACAAAGTATAATACACATAAGTATCACATAAATAAAAGTCCTGCTTAGATATAACACATAAAAGGTAGTATTTCAATATTATCCACTGGAGAATCAAAGCAGTCAAGATATTCAAATATAAAAAAGAATTATGTAATTGTAACATATTACAATCACACACAAAGCAAGTTTGGACCCAAAACATAGAGAATAACAATAACACATTTTGTTTGTGCCAACACAGAAATAGAACTTGACTCCTCCACCCCCAAAATTACAGACAAATTATACATTTTGCTAACAAGCTACCAGTGAACTGCTAAAAGTGCTATCAAATAAATGTGGGAGACTCTAATGTATGATCATATTACTTGTGCTGAAATAATCTAAGTCTGTGCTATCCTACACAATATCATCCTGTGAAAACAGCTGCGACAGGAACATCAAGGGCTAGAAGCAAGTGTTGCACCATCACTGGCAAAGTGATCACATCCATACACAGGTGAGGAGTCATGGGGGAGCCCCTAGCTGCTATGGGTGTAGGTAGATGTAGGTGTGCAGAATATACCCTCATGGTGGTCAAGAAGCGATGGATAGTGCACATGCTGGCCACTTACGAAGTACAGCTTTTATCCTATGTAAATACATACAAATTGATGCCAGGCAATGCTCACAAGATTTCCTTCCCCATGTAATGGCTGTGTACTACTAGCTTCAGACAAAGTCATCCCCAAATGACAACAGTTATAACTGCAGGACTATCAATGTAAGTGTTGAAACAGTAATAGAAAAATAAATGTGCAAGAACATAAATGAAAGGCAGATACCTGCCTAACTGTTATTTGTAAATGTAGCCAAGTAGAATTAGTGTAAGTTGTCCAGCAATGCCATCAATATCTGATGTGAATGAATATGTAACATATACATTTGCAGTTTTAAAAAATAACCTGGCCCATGCAGCTGAAATACCTAAGTGTATGTATCCCAAAACTCCCACATGTGGAGCAATAAGCATGACTGACAACAGTCTCCTCCATTTCCAGTTCCCTAGCTACATGGTTACCTTTCAGTGTAGATTCAGCCCTCTGAGCATTCTGAAGATGCAAATGAGGTGTGAACTCATTAGAATTGCTGAATACCAAACTTCTGATTTTGTGTAGCATATGTAAACATAGTGTATCCACTACACGATTGTAGGTGCTAATGGCTTGCAACTGTGAATAATTACTGTGGCTGAAACAAAACATAGTAATGCACAGACATTCTTCACCAAAGCGGGTGTGTAAATGAGCCCACACTTATAATGTGAGGAACTAACTGCAGTGAGCTTTTAAACCAAACCAAACATCTCATGTGTATATTTCATTTGCATAATAGCACACTTTCCTGCCTTTGGTTAAAGCTGTTGTTGAATGCTATGTATTTGTATCTCACTTTGAAAGAAAAATGAGAGAATATGCACTAGAGATTGCATGTCTAATAGTAAAGTAGAGATAAGGGAATGATTTCCAGATTACAAAGAAAAGGCAGAGCTGACGTTTTGCAAACATATTCATAAATAATGTGTGATCACTCATTCCACTAAGTATGTTATGCACACATTTAAAATCAGCTAAGAATATCCAACTGTATGAATTAGCTGTGGTGACCCCTAACCAGGAAAAGCCGAAAGACACAACATGGATTATTTATTAGTGGGTATGAAATCTTAATTGCCTGTATTCACATTATTTGAATGCTATTGCAAGGCTTATCATTAGACTATGTATGTAGAAAAGAGAGATACCTCACTGCAACTGTGTTGTGTAAGTGCAGTAGTCTGATGATTCAAATCCAGAGCTGCCTAATTGTTTACCTTTTGTTTCCTTTCTTTTTATCCTTTTATCTTCTTCTTTTTTTTCCATGTGCGTAGTGTGTGGCATAGTGCAAACACTGTTAGCTGCCTAAAACTGAATATTTAATTTCAGTTGCCTTACAAACCACAAACACGCTTAACAGCATTGTGCAAGGGTCAGCAATATGGATTGTAATCACTGCAGAAATTACATGTTAACTTACTGTCTCTGGGGCACAAGGTATAAATACATTGAGGAAAGAAAGGACATAGGTAAAACAGGGTTGGAGTTGCACAATCATTGCCTTTACTGAGGAAGGATCATAATGAGTATTTACACAAGTAATATATGTTCACTTTGGTCTTTTACATTTGTGCATTACCTACCTATGTACAAAAAGGGTTCACTACTTAAAAAAGTAAAAAATTTAATTTGGCTCGCCTTCCTTCAAGCAAACAGGATCAGTGGCAATGCATAGTCATCAGCAGTCTGGACAGTATGGAGTGTGGAAAATACAACTGCTGCCCAGATTTCCCATTGGCACCAAATATTAAATGCGGTGAGTTCATGGTTAGAACGCAGGTGAAGCAGGGTTCAAATCCAGCCCACTCTACTTTTTATTAAGAGTGTCCCATTATAAATTTTCACAAAACTTTAATTATGATGATAATACTATACACCAATAGCTATGTATAGCAGGTTGATTGACAGGAATGTATCATTAATGCTTGCTTACAGATACTTTTGTAGGTATCATATGTTTTATGTGTAACCAGTTTAACATGACAGTGGTGATTATGTCATAAAAATTCAGTTGCATATCTCTGATAGACACAATAGTTTACTGACAATCATCTACACCCCTCCCTTAGTCCATGTATAATAGTAAAACAGAATGCATTGTGAGGTATGTATCATAACTTCAAGCTCTATTACTAAAGCCATGCAAGTCTATCCATTTCCAGTACATTGTCAGGCATTAGTCCTACATCACACCTGAGAATGCATAAACCAGGACCTTTTTATGTCGCACACATACAGGCCTAATTGAAGTATAGCAGCAGTCCATATTTAAGCTTTAAATCTGTAATTACCATAGTATACAAGTGTCTCTTCAGTGGCAATGAGGATTAATCATGTGTAGTGAAACGTACGTTCTCCCTTATGCATAGGTTTGAATTCCACATTGTACAAATTAATTTCAGCACTGAGTAAGTCCCATCAAAGTATGTGCCAAGTCATCCCATTTAGTCCTCTAAAGTCATGGCTTAAAGCCAAGTCATTAAGCATTTCAATGTTGGCCAGTGGACAAAAGTGTGACCAGGCGTAGCAACACACATACCATAAATCAATGTCAAATGTTACATTATCCTACTGTTTCATAAACTCCCTTCCTATTTGCCAATGTGTATCATCCCTTACCATCACGCAAACACAGTTGGCATGGTTATGTGTTTGCACACTTGTCATAAAACACAATATCACAATTTAGTGGTAAAACATTACAACTGTTGTTGGAGGATCTTTGCAGACTGGCAGGAGTTGGGAAGGATGGTGTCAAATTCAGGGCACAGAGGTGGAGTGTGGTGGAGTTAAAAATATTTGTTGCACTCTTTGTGAAGTGCTACAGCCATAGGTTGCTGCAAGGGGACTATACTGGGTCTCAGCATATGGCTGACACTTGGGACAGCCTAGCCAATGTCATCTCTTATGCAACTGGCATTGCACACATTGGGAAGCAGTGTAGGCACCACTACAGTGACCTAGAGAGGCACAAGCAGGCACAACCTGACCAGTGGCTAGATGTGTTTAGAACTGCTGGCACCTCCCAGTTGTGTAAGTATACACATCAAGCAACTTTAAATGCCAGGATATCCAAGATCAGTATGCATAATGCTTTCATGACTCTTCTTTCAATTTCTGTTTTATAGCTGCTGAGGATGTATTGGCAAACAAGATGCCGCATGCTGAGAGGTTGGAGTGACTCAGAGAAGCATGGGATATGTATGCAGCACAACTGACCCTGACTGTAATAAATAGATTGTGATTCCATAGATCGGTATCAAGTTCAACATGCATATCTTAACTGTAGCAGGAACCATGCATGCTGTCTGCTGTAAATGTTTGTAATTGTAGTAGGTAAGTGTAGTAGTGTATTCAGGTTATGTGGGTTCAACTCTCACAAGTTACCTATAGATTGATATTCGGCAAGCATCATTTCTACATTTGGCATGCAGCAATATTGGCTTTAATGCCATGCTAAGTTAATCTGTAGTATCTTTTAAAGTGTATAGGGAATTTTTGCCTATTCCTAGGATTACTTTTTCTTTAATTTTGAAAGATCTATAGCTAGTATAATAAAATGATATTAATTGTAATACAGCATGAATGTGACATATCATTGTTTAATCATCTCTTTTCTATTTTTGTCTCACTTCAACCCTTCTCTTTTTCTCTTTTTGTGTTTTACCTGTAATCCCATTGTTCTGATGTCAAACCTTTCTAATGACAAACCAAATGCTTTCCACAGAAGGAGGTAGACCAACTGCTGCAGCTTGGCCTTCCAACTTTCCACCAGCTGCAGCACCATACCAGCACCTCTGAGATTCACCTGGCAGTACTGACTCCACAGTCCCTGTACTACCTGTCCCATCCACATCTGGTAGCATTGCCTCAGGAGTATTGGTGAAGGCAGTGAATATATCACCCACCAGTAACTGCCAGCTGTGGAGTATGATGTCATAGAAACTGGCCTTGGTATCCACATCAGCCTTCTGGAGAGGTTGCTCATTAAAACAGAAGAGATTCCCACATCATGTAGTTTCACAGGTTCATAAGTTCATAGGTTCATACTAGGCTATCTGCCCTAGGGCATTTATAAGCCTAGCCAGAATGTGTTTGGCTTTCGCCACCCATTTTAAATTTATTTTGCTATGCCCTTTTTCGAGGTTAGTATACTGTGCCTCTGTCTAACAGTGACACAGAAGTGATACCCAGGGTAAACCTACGATCTCCCATCCACTCATCAAGATTCCTCTTGAAGAGAGTCAATGAGGGACTCTGCCTAACCTGGACTGGGATTTTATTCCAGAGTGAAGGGAGCCTCTAGGTTATGAATCTGTCCCTCCAGCATGTCCTATTTATTTCAGTGCTGAGGTTCAAGTCTCTCAAGCGTAGCTCGATGGGATTTGGATTTTCTGAGGTGCAGCATGTCCATTAATTCGGGTTGGACATGGCTTTATCGTCAGGCACAGATCGCCTCTGAACAGGCGGTATGCCACTGAGTAGAGCTGGAGTTTCTTTAACCGGGCAACATATGGCATCTGTTTGAGCCCTTTGATCCTCTTGGTGAGGTACTTTTGGGGTCTTTCCAGTTGCTGCAGGTGTCTGGTAAGGTACATCCCAAAGGGGCATTGTACTCAATTATGGGCCTGATGAGGGATGAGTAAAGAGGCACGATGACTTCCCCTGATCTAGATGTGAATCCCTTCATGATTAGGTGGGCTATATAAAATGTTTTTCTAACCACTTTGACCACGTGGTTGTCAAATGAGAGATTGCTATCAACTTGGGTCCCCAGGTCCCTAATTACTTCTTCTGTACTTAATGGATTACCACCTATGTGGTAATTTGTGGGCACTTTGTTTTTGCCAAAGGGGATGACTATACACTTTTTTGGCATTTAGCTTGAGGCCATGGCTCTGGCACCAGTTGTCTGTTTCTATGAGGCCCTTTTGGAGGATGCTTGTGTCAGCTGGAGAGTCGATTATGGCACCCAGTTTGCAGTCATCTGTGAACTTGGTCAGCCACAGTCCTTCCGTGTTGGCCTGTACCTCCGAGAAATATATACCGAACAAGAGAGGTCCCAGGACTGAGCCTTGTGGGACACCACTTGTAACTGGTTTGGAGTCTGACATGGCTCCAGCAATTCTAACCATGTGGGTTCTGTCCTTGAGCCAGTTTGCAATCCATCTAGTGACATAGGGGTTTATATTTAAGCTGGTGAGCTTATCTATAATGCCCGAGTGGGGTATTGTATCGAAGGCTTTTGCGAGGTCCAGGTAGGCTGTGTGGACCACCTTCCCCTCGTCAATGGCCTTGGTGACTGTTTCAAAGAAATCAACCAGGTTTAAGAGGCAGGATCTGCCCTTAACAAAGCCGAACTGGGTAGGATCCAGTGTTTGTAGGTCCCCCATATCTTTATTTATGAGGTCCATGATGATCCTTTCCATAGCTTTGCAGACCAAGCTAGTCAGGCTTATAGGGCGATAGTTTCCAGGATCCATTGAGGCACCACCTTTATGGAGAGGGACCACTGTTGCTGTACGCCATTCTTTGGGCACATATGCTATAGTAAGGCTGAGATTGAACAGTAGTTTTATGTTTGGGTTTAGCTCTTCTTGGAGTTCATGTAGGACGCAGTCCGGGACACCATCTGGTCCCATTGATGCTGTGTTTTTTGCTTTGGAGAGGGCGGCTCTTACCTGAGCATCTGAGATGTCAGGGGGGCAGCACTCTGCTGGGATAGATATTTGCCCTTTTGGTGGGGAGGGGTGGGAGAAGTTTGCGCTGAACCTGTCAGCTAGGATGTTGGCAATGTCTGTGGGTTTGGTGTATTTTTTGTCATTTTGGACTAATTCTGAGCATATCTGGGAATTACCACCCAGGTTCCTAACATAACTAAAGAAAGCCTTGTGATTATCCTTAGTGTCCTGTGCAATTTTTCTCTCGAAGCTGGCCTTAGACAATTTTATGTGTGCCCGTAGTTTTTTGCTAATACTGATCAGTGATGCCTTCCCTTTTTGGGATTTTGCTCTATCATTTAGTAGCTTCCTCCTTCTATTGTATAGTTTGTTTATGGCTGGGGTCCACCAGACAGGACGTCTGCCTTTGGAGGATTGGGTCTTGGTTTTATTTGGGATCGCATGATCCATGCATTCCTGAAGGTGTTCATAGAATGCGTTTATAAAGGATTCTGCGGTCTGGGCTGTATTTTCCACAGGCCCGGGGCTTTGAAGGATTCCACCTCAGTTTTGAGGAGTGTGAAATTTGCTTTAGAGAAGTTTTTCACTGTGGTTTTCTGGGCAGGGGGTGGGGTCGGGATGTGAATATCCAGTGAGATTAGTTTATGGTCTGATCTTACCAGTGAGGGTTACACTTCTGGTCTGGAGCATAGAGTCCCCATGTTGGTGATGATCAGGTCCAGTATGTTTTCCCCTCTTGTGGGAGTGGTAACAAGTTGTTCCTTAGCATTTGAGTTTATAAATTCTAGGAACCTTTGGGCTAGGGTGTTGGAGCTAAAGTAATGCTCCCAGACTATGTTTAGGTAGTTGAAATCACCCAATATAATGGTGTTTGGAGAGACCTTCATATTTTCCAGTGTTCTCAGGAAGGCTGAGTGGGGTTCCTGGGTTTGGGAGGGTGGTCTGTAGCAGGCTATAAACTGGAAGGCAGTTTTACCCACTGTTAGTTGCACATGGATAGTCTCTGATGCTTCGTGCTTTGCCACCAACCTGGAGGTGTGGGTATCTTTGATGAATATCGATACTCCCCCTCCTTTTGTGGTTTGGTCCAAGTTTTGGGGCTGAAAAGCATGGTATGAGGTATAACCTGGTAGTGCTGGGGTGCTCTCAGGAGCCCTGAACCAGGGTAACTGAGGAATGGTAGAGTGATGACAGTTCTGAGGGTAAGGACTAGATTTTCAATGCTTCTACACTTGATGGGCATGTGTCTCCGATGTTCTCTACCTATCCCCATTCAGGGTGCCCCCCAGCCTTTTGTGTCCATCACCATCCCTGTGTCTGTCTTGTTTGAACAGTTTGTCTGCACCTGCTTCCTCACCTACCCTACCTGCATGACTATCACATTCTTATGTCCCTTCCCCAATATTCCTGTCTTTTTAACCCCCCCCAAAACAAATGGGCACCTGTCCAACACAAAAACGCCTCATACATAGCTGTCCACTTTGCATATCTGTCTTCTCAACACACTTGATTTGGTCCAGTTGGCTATATAACATGATTGCATTGTTGTCACTCACCTGTGTGACAGTCCAAATTCATCAGATTTTATTTACATATGCACATTACTGTGTTGAAGATGTGGAGATCTATGCTTCTTTCCTAATTCCCTCCTGCAGATTCTTTTATTGCTTCTCTTTTGTTCTTCCCCCTGCTTTCCCACTCCATTTCATCACTTTCCTACCTACCTCATTTTCATACTTTTAATCTGATCAACAAATTGAATCACACACCACACACATGGCCAGAAGTGACCCATAATAAAACCTTCACTTTTTGTCCTCTACATTTGCATGGAGTTTAGCATACCACAACAATGATGAGCAGCAGTGAATGGCTCTTCATGTCCTATACTAACACCAGGTGAGTTTTTGCCATCAACTGCACTAGTCTAGTTATCTCCACATAAATTTGCTTAAACATGCTGTGCTATAGGAGTACAGTGTTAAGACAAATTAAAGTTACTACTCTAAAGAGTTAGTTTGACAGTTCTGTACACTGATGGATAAAGTATAACTTCCTATATGGTGTGTTGACAGAAATCACTTAAATCACTTGGCTAAAGATTTATTTTACCCATATCATCTAGGGTTCAATTCCAGATGCCTCTCGCATCATTTCTTATTGTGATGCTATATGTCTATGATATGTTTAATCACCCACATCTTAATATTTGCCAAAAGTTATGAGTTCTCATGGAAATATATTGGATACTGGCCAATTTGCACTGGCAACCATCCACGCAACTATGACATATTTATCCTTCGTATTCTGCTTGTCATAAGCCTGTGTTCCTTTCCTATCACCTCTTTACCATTATGTCAGTGACATCATGCAGTAGAGCATGGCAGCTTAATAATTACAACAGTCTATAAACAAATCAATTGCACAACACCAAACATTATGTGTATGTCCACCTCTCCTTGTATGCACCCCTCCACTCCCACCCCTCTTTATGAGTATGTATGTATTAGGTTGATGGATCTACAGGTCATCTCATGGTTTCTGCATACTGACATGACTCTTCTGATAGATAATGCAAGCATGTTACCTTGATTCAGTAGGTGAACAGTGCTCTTGTAGTGATCAAGGTTTCAATATCTGCTGTAAGATTCCCTTTGTGTCTTGTTCAAGTGATGATGGATGAAATGTTCATCTAATATGATGCAAAAACTCTCCTTACTGTGAAGAAGCACACTGCACACACTTTTCAGGATATCTGGCCCTACAGAAATAGTTAGCACATCTGCTGAGTCATAGTAATCATTTCACAAGATGTACCACCCCTTGCCATTTGTAGAAAAGCTATGCACACAATAAACTTGTGATTTGCAGTGAGGATTGCAACACAGTTATACAAGTGTATTGAGCTAGGCATTACTGATACCATTTGGGAAAAACACAACTTTAGTGTAGTCTTTGATTGTCACCTTTGCAGTCCTGATCACACTTATTTAGCAAATGACATACTGACACCATTTGTAAAAAAAAAAAAAAAAAAAAAAAAGGCAGCTGGATTTGAACATTTGCGCACCTCTGTTCTGACCACAGGAGTTCCCTGTTTTTACACCCTGTGCCACAGAGAAAACTGGAGAACAGGTGTATTTTCCACACTCAATTATGTCCAGAGTGCTGTCGGCCATGTATCACCACTGAGTCTGTTTGCACGAAGGCAGGTAAAACAAATAAATGTTAAACAGAGCCCTATATTTGCTTGGTGGTTAATGTCTCACAAATGGGAAGGCAAGGCCAACAGTTATGTATGGAATAAAACGTTGGCCCCAAAATTTCAAAGACAAACTATTGCATGTATACCATACTATCTGCCAGCATTTTCTCTGATAACATATTTACTAAGCCTGACACATGAAACATTAACAACAAACATATGTATTTTGCAGTTAACCACAATTAGATAAGTTACTGTATATCCCTATTTGTGCAGAGTTTGGCAATGAGCACCAGTGGACACTGCTACTTCAAAACTCCAAGTTGAATTTCTGAAATTCGAATCAAGCATATGCTAGTATTTTGCCATCATCCATGCAAATCATTCTTCTTGGTGATGCCCTTTGTGAAGAAGTTTTCAGCATGGCTAACTTTGATTATTCCGGTTGTAATTCTCCAATACATGTTAATGCATTTATAAACACAACAGAAGGGCAGTGGCATGTGCTTCATTGGACACATACTTTCTGATATTCATGTGAGCCCTGCAGCAATGCACTTGCAAATGTTAGATCAGGACTTGTGCCATTGTCAAACAGACTCCAAAATTACAGAGCATAACTACATTGTTACATTTGGCATTGGTGTATAGTGACACTGGACATTGGTCATCCATGATGATCTCCCATTGATATTGTCAGTAATTTTTATTAATGTGGACATGTGGACATACCTTCATCTGAATATGAAGACACATAACTCCATCATTGCACTACGGCTGTTTCCAAAGTGTGTATATGTGTGTGTGTGTGTGTGTGTGTGTGTGTGTGTGTGTGTGTGTGTGTGTGTGTGTGTGTGTGTGTGTGTGTGTAAAGAAACAGGTAGGTATGTCTCACTTCTGCAGTATGCATTCATAACAGCTTATTTCACCTTGGTTGCCAGAATATATTTGTATGTCTTTTTCCAAGCTACGCTCATACAATCATATCACAAGTTATGGCTTTGCAAACAGTCACAGAACAGTATATGTTACCTGTCATACTATGATGATGTCATCCCCTATAAAGTGCACTCTAACAGTATTAACATCAGAGTTCTTCAGTGGCATGAGCTTAAAGTGCTGTGTTCTCTCAATTGTGTAATTAGGTAGGGATTCTAATCTCATAGCAGTTAACGTGTGTGTGTGTGTGTGTGTGTGTGTGTGTGTGTGTGTGTGTGTGTGTGTGTGTGTGTGTGTGTGTGTGTGTGTGTTTGTGTCTGTGTGTGTGTGTAGTCAAAACAGCATGAGTCCAGGTCCTGTCACCTTCATTCAAGTAGCATTTCGAAGATACTTTTACACTGCTACATGACTTCACAGCAATGTTATACTGCCCTTCCAACATATTCTTTTCAAAAGACACTGATGATGTCAGCCTCTATAAAGTGCTCTGTGACAGTCTTAAACTCAGACTTATGTAGTGGTGCAAGCATTAAGTCCTGTGCTTTGTAGATTGTATAATTAGGTAGGCTTTCTAATCTCACAGCAATTAATTTGTACGGTTGTACTCAGAAGAGCATGAGTCCAGGTTCTACTGCCCTCACTTAGGTAGCATTCAGAAGCTACTTTTT
The DNA here is from genome assembly GCF_019279795.1 of Protopterus annectens. Classification (NCBI taxonomy): domain Eukaryota; kingdom Metazoa; phylum Chordata; order Ceratodontiformes; family Protopteridae; genus Protopterus; species Protopterus annectens. The sequence goes on from NC_056733.1 coordinate 370,627,929, forward strand.
TTACTGCTACATGATTCCCACAGTAATGTCATACAGCCGTCCCAAAGCCCTCTTCTTAGCAGAAACTGATGATGTGACCCTCTATAAAGTGCACTGTGATGATATTGACATCAGATTTCTGCAGTGGTGCAAGCGTTAAATACTTTGTTTGTCTATATTATGTAATTAGATAGGTAGTGGTTCTAATCTCCCAGAACTCAACTTGAATATGTGTGTTCATTCAGCTGTCAATCTGGAGACCATTTTACACCAGGATGTGAGACCACAGCTATGTCAGATATTCTTGCCAACATCTTCTCTGCATACACTGATGATGTTATACTTTATAAAGTACACTTTGACACTATTAAAGAAATACTTGTGTGGTGGCACTAGCATTAAGTACTGTTTTGCTCATTATGTAACTAGGTAGGGCTTCTAGTCTCACAGCAGTCAACTTGAGTATGTGTGTTCATTCAATTATCAGTCAGGAGACAATCCTACATCAGGATGTGAGACCACAGCTATGCCAGACACTTTTGCCAACATCTTCGCTGCATACACTGATGATATCATCCTCTATGAACTGCTCTTTCACGGTGCTTAAGTCAGACTTCTGCAATGGTGCTAGCATTAAGAACTGTGTTCTCTAGCTTGTGTAACTAGATAAGTATGGGTTTTAATCTCACAGCACCCAAATTGATTGTGTGCGTATGTGTTTATTCAGCTGTCAGTCTGGAGACACTTTCACAGCATGACATGAGTCCAAAACTATGTCAGACACTTCTACTCAAACATTATTTTCTTTGCATACACTGATGCCATCCTCTGTAAAGTGCACTCTGACAGTGGTTTAATCAGACAGCTGTGGTGGTGCTAGTCTTATATTGTATGGAATACAGCTTCTATACCTAGACAGGATCTCAGAAGGGTGGGAAAAGAGATATAGTCCCCTTTTAGTGATATGCCTTGATACCCCCAGAACTGGCAATGTCAATTCAAATGATGAAAAGCCTCTAGGTGTGTTGCATGGTATTGACTCTCCTCACCAAGAGCTGGATCATGACAATCAACCAACTAACTACTCTAGGGCTCTTACATTACAGTATAACAAAGGATCCTATATCGTGAAAGACAATGTTAGTAGGTATTGATGCATTTTGACCAATGATGACAAGTTGAGAAATATAGTGGGACCAAGACCTGCCTTTATCTATAAACAAGCTAGCAATATTAAAAATATTGTAGAAATGAAGAATCCCTCTACACTAATGAAAAAAAGAAAAGGTAGAATAAAGTGTAGGAGTTATAGTGAATGCATATACATTTTAGAATATCATCAAGTTCCATAATGGACAAAACACACAGAGAAGACTAATACATTCAAATAAGTTGAACAAAATGGCACACTGCTGGTCTCCAGTAAAATATCGTTTAATTTGAGCACTTTCGTCAGCTGTTTAGCTATTGACTTAATCAGAATAACAAATGCATCAAACTACATTTCATTAAATACTCATTTAACCTTGTGACTAAAACCAATTACATCCATTACATCCAATCAAAGTGAAACATTCATTAGTTTGGATCGCTTCAAAATAATTGTCTAAATCAAATTACAATTAAATTTACAGCAGCAAGGTGAATTTATAAAACTGAATTCTATATAATATTGCACTATCCTAAACTTATCTAATCCTTACAAATTTACACTAAATATAATACATATATAAGTATATAAATAAATATTTTCACTTAGATATGAAATTCTGCTTTTAATTTAAGATAACTTGATATATAAACTATTTCATTCAGTCCTGGGGGGGAGGTGGCATTGCATTTTAGTTGCCACATCAATTCACAAAATTCTAAAATTAATTCAATAGGGTCCCCTCTATCCCTGTGTCCAACTTGCTCGATAGCAGTAAATTTAAAACAATGATCAGGGTTATCTTTGATGTGTCTATACAATGCATTTTTTACATTGCTTTTCCTAATATCATATAAGTGCTGGTATACACATTTATTAAAACTGTTAATTGTCTTTCCTATATAAAATCATTGACAATTTTAACAAATAACAATGTAAACCAAGCTCTTACTAGCACAATTAAACCTTTGTGTCAAGAAAACTTTCCCATATCCTGATATAATGAAATCCTCATTTTCTAAAATGTAAGAACATTGGTTGCAATGGCCACCCTTTTTCATATTATCTCTTCCACTATTAGATACATTTCATTCCAACAATTTTTTAAGGGGACTTATCCCTCTTATATATAACCACTGGGTGGTCACCAAGTTTGTTTACGTACTGTTGTTCTATTTCAAACAATGTCCAATTATTCCTTAAAGTGGCCTTAATGCTGTCAAATGATGGACTATAAGTTAACACCATAGACTGTTGAAATGTTGTTCTATTAATGTTAGTAACCATTATTTCGGTATTATGGCCATTATCAATAGATCTCCCCAATATTGGTGCAAAATGGCCTTGAAATCTCTTGTTAATAACTTCATTAAGTATTGGGCCAAGAAAATTATTTGGGTACCCATGTGCCACTAGCATATGTTCCAATATTTCTATCTCTTTAAGAAAAAGTTGATTATCACTTACCATTCTAGCCAACCCAACTCCTTGTCCCTTAACCAAAGATCTTTTTTGGTGAACAGGGTGTGTACTTGAAAAATGTAACAGAGAATTGGAGTAGGTTGGCTTACGGTACAGTGTAGAGACAAAATTATGTTTCTCTTTATCTTTGCAAATGGTAATATCCAAAAATGAATACTGTCTTCATTGGTTTCCATAGTGAATTCTAAAATATGTGTACTAGAATTTAAAATATCTAAAAATTCATATAAAAACTCATAGCTTCCATCCCATAAAATTAGAATATCATCTAAAAAGTGGCCATAAAATAGACATTGTTTAAATAATTCAGTCTTGAATATTACTGTGGTTTCCTATTCTGCTAGCACAATGTTAGCAAAAAGGGAGCCACACGAGGCGCCCATGGCTACCCCTACCTTTTGCTTAAAATAGTGTCCCTCAAATATAATAAAATTATTTTCAAGGGCTAACTCCATTAAAGTCTGAAACATTAAAATTCTAATGTGCGTCAGCCCTGAATGCTTACAGAGAAATTCATAAAACATTGTAATCCCTACATCATGGGGGGTACTTGTGAACAAGTCCTTAACATCTATAGTAGCAAAAATAAGAATAAGATTTTCTCTATATAATTCTTTAGAAATTTTCTTTAGACAATCCCAGAAGTCAACCAATATGTGCCCAAATTGTTTAATAACATCCTTGCACCCTAAATCAATAAATTTAGCCATCGAGAATGTCTTGGATGCTTTAGCGTCCACAATAGGCCTCATTGGTGGATCAATAGTGGACTTATGTATTTTGGGTACTCCGAAGATTGTAGGTATACGTGGATGTTCTTGTTGTAAATAATTATGTTCACCTAAAGTTATTTGTTGATTTAATAACAAATCCATCAATACAATGTCTATGTGTCTGTATGCTATGTTAACTTGATTAAGGGACACTTCCTCATAAGTATCACTGTACAAGTGGGTAAGCATCTTTTGAATGTAAATTTCATAATCTTTTTACTAACATTGTGCTAGCAGAATGGGAAACCACAGTAATATTCAAGACTGAATTATTTAAACAATGTCTATTTTATGGCCACTTTTTAGATGATATTCTAATTTTATGGGATGGAAGCTATGAGTTGCTATATGAATTTTTAGATATTTTAAATTCTAGTACACATTTTTTTAGAATTCACTATGGAAACCAATCAAGACAGTATTAATTTTTGGATATTACCATTTGCAAAGATAAAGAGAAACATAATTTTGTCTCTACACTGTACCGTAAGCCAACCTACTCCAATACTCTGTTACATTTTTCAAGTGCACACCCTGTACAGCAAAAAAGGTCTTTGGTTAAGGGACAAGGATTAGGTTGGCTAGAATGGCAAGTGATAATCAACTTTTTTCTTAAAGAGATAGAAATATTGGAACATATGCTAGTGGCACATGGGTACCCAAATAATTTTCTTGGCCCAATACTTAATGAAGTTATTAACAAGAGATTTCAAGGCCATTTTGCACCAATATTGGGGAGATCTATTGATAATGGCCATAATACCGAAACAATGGTTACTAACATTAATAGAACAACATTTCAACAGCCTATGGTGTTAACTTACAGTCCATCATTTGAGAGCATTAAGGCCATTTTAAGGAATAATTGGACATTGTTTGAAATAGAACAACAGTACATAAACAAACTTGGTGACCACCCAGTGGTTATATATAAGAGGGATAAGTCACTTAAAAATTTGTTGGAAAGAAATGTATCTAATAGCGGAAGAGGTAATTTGAAAAAGTGTGGCCATTGCAACCAATGTTCTTACATTTTAGAAAATGAGGGTTTCATTATACCAGGATATGAGAAAGTTTTCTTGACATAAAGGTTTAATTGTGCTAGTAAGAGCTTGGTTTACATTGCTATTTGTCAAAATTGTCAAGGATTTTATATAGGAAAGACAATTAACAGTTTTAATAAACGTGTATACTAGCATTTATATGATATTAGGAAAAGCAATGTAAAAATACATTGTATAAGCACATCAAAGATAACCCTCATCATTGTTTTAAATTTACTGCTATTGAACAAGTTGGACACAAGGATAGAGGGGGCCCTATTGAATTAATTTTAGAATTTCGTGAATTGATGTGGCAACTAAAATGCAATGCCACCTTCCCCCAGGACTGAATGAAACAGCTTCTATATCAAGTTATCTTAAATTAAAAGCAGAATTTCATATCTAAGTGAAAATATTTATTTATATACTTATATATTTATTATATTTAGTGTAAATTTGTAAGGATTAGATAAGTTTAGGGTAGTGCAATATTATATAGAATTCAGTTTTATAAATTCACGTTGCTGCTGTCATTTTAATTGTAATTTGATTTAGACAATGATTTCGAAGCGATCCAAACTAATGAATGTTTCACTTTGAATGGATGTAATGGATGTAATTGGTTTTAGTCACAAGGTTAAATGAGTATTTAATGAAATGTAGTTTGATGCATTTGTTATTCTGATGAAGTCAATAGCTTAACGGCTGACGAAAGCACTCATATTAAAGGACATTTTACTGGAGATCAGCAGTGTGCCGTTTTTTTCATCTTATCTGAATTTATTAGAATATCAACAAGTCCAACTCAACAGTAGTTTAAAATCAGTTGTCTTTGCACAAGTATAGAAATTGTCTAAAAAAGAGATAATATATTTAGTGATGTGTTCTATCTGTTTAGTATTCTATGCTGGAAAAATAGACAGATGGTTGAGAAAACAGACATACGAACACAATTATGACATCCTTAAATGCAACTAAAAAAAGAATGTTCTTTATAGACATTCATTGGTATGTATTGGCTTTAAACATTTCTCATTTATTATTCCAGAAAGAATAACATACAATGTTAGAGGGGCTCCTGGAAAGAAAATATTGAACTTAGAGAACTGATATGGCAGCTCAAGTGAGATTCCATACATTCCCTAGGCTTTATTGAATGCACTTCTCTAATTCCAGTCCATACCTCCCAAACTGGAATCATCAGAAATCTGTACAAAGGCCCATGAAAAATAGGTAAAACTGGCCAAAAATCTGGACACTGATTAACATAAAATTTGCATACATAATTATGTAATCCCATCCTCTCAGATGGAATTGTGGAATACGATTCAAAGCATAACTTGAAGAACAGACAAAATCAATCAAAATATAACCAGATTTTCACAGGATCAAGATACTCTAAAAACAGTAACTTAAAGCTCATACCTGCCTCTTGACATCTGCTGATGGCAAGGATAAACATGCTTCTTTTCTGCCTAGTGTACAGTAAATCATTTTCCATAAATATTTTGTAGTCCCCAGTTTTAATATTGTTCACTTTTTCCACATTTTTGTCAGGACCAGCCCTTTCTGCTGGCATGGCTGCATCTTTATTAAAATAGGTCTTGGCTGTTTTCTCATGACCAGGTTTGGAGTATACACAAAATAAAGAAATCCTGATGTGAAATGCCAGTCTAGTTGTTTATTTATGCTTTCATAAAATTAATGCAGTCTATTCCTTCCACACTAACTACTAGAGCAGATGAAACTTTACATTCTTTCCACAAAAAAGTCAAAATAGATGACACTATGAAACTTTTCTGATGGAAGACTCACTAAAGTACCTTTTTACTAGTACCTGCAGGGATTGTCAGACATTTGCAAGGTGCAACCTATGGACTTATCCCAGAGGAAATGTAAACCAGAGTATCTGCAAAGAAAGGTTTAGCATGGCATAGAAACTAGAGGGTAAATAAACTACTGGATACACTCATAAGGCATCACTTTATTTAATGACTAATGTGGTGATATACAACTCTTCTACTGCTTCTTGATAGGATCCATCCAACTAAACTGGGTGGCATATCTTGGGTCATATACGCTCTGTTATAGCAGTTTACAAATAATTTAAAATCTACATACAGATGTAGGTCAGTACACATTATGGAACCTGGATTACTAGATTGATGATGTTCAAACATGTGCTACTTGTTTTCTGACAGCAATATTCATTCAAAGTCTCACAACATCAGAAACGTCCTGTAAAACACCAGCTGATAGTCAAGTGCAGTCAAGACTGTCCTCTTTGGAAGACAAAAATAGAACCTTTTGTAGAACAACAAAAGGTGAATTTAAAAAAAAAAGTTTCTCAGTGTATAAATTTGCAAAGTACTGCAGCAAAAAGAGCAGATAAGAAGAGCCATGTTTTCTACAGTCCATCATAAACGAACAAGCAGGCACTCCAGTATTAGTTTGCAAAAGCAGACATAGTACTCGCACGTGACTATAGCTACAACAGCCTGATATATTTATGTGTATATACTACACACACACACACACACACACACACACACACACACACACACACACACACACACACACACACACACACACACACGCACATCCACACACACACACACCAATAAAATTTAACAAACACTTTTGAAATTGTATGATCATATAGGCAGTTTGCGACACCTTGTATCAAATGAAAACAAAAGCTGTAGACAACAACACTGGAAAATCATTTAGCTTATTTACAACCACAACGTTTTTCTGATAAACATAGTGATTCAGAAACAGAAAGTTTGGTACATTTGCAGCAGGCAGATCATTATATGTAGTTTCTAAACATTAACACAAAACAGACAAGGAGATATGCAGTACAATCAAAAACAGAAACTACAAGGAGATATGAAGTACAGTCAAAAACAGAAACCTTTCTGAAGAAACAATCTCCTTTAAGAGATCAAAGTCTGAAATTTAAAGAACAAAATTATTTTAAAGTAAATTGCCTGCATGCCCCTGAAAATCTTGACACATCACTGGACAGACAATGTAATAGTCAAAACAAACAGCTGGTAAAAGCAGATGGATGCTTTGTACAAAACAAAATAATCTGGACATCAGACTGAGTCACTCCACAAAGGACATAACCGGTTTAATTACTGAATGAAAGGACTAAGACACAGAGACAAAATGACCTACCTGGACATAGTAAGTTAGTTCATCAAAACTCCCAACCTGAAAAAAAATATCTTAGCATCCATGCCATTCAACTGTCTACTTAAACAATCCACTTTGTTTCGTTGATGCAGCATCCTCTTTAGTTTTGGCAGGATGCAGCTATAAACAACTTTAAGTTCTCACAATCCCAGTCTCAAACTCAAGCAGGCAGCCAGTTAGGCATTGTAATGTAGTTAGTCATCTTCTGAATTACACTATCCATTTATGGCATATAAGCATTTACAGCATAAATAATTAATTTTCTCCACGTTCTCTGATCTCACCATCTGTAAAAGTCATGGTTGCTGTTGTGTGTAAAAGGGTCATGGTAGCATTACATTGTGGTGGATGCCTCCCGCCCCTCCTCAAACTCCATACCACATCACACCACCACTAGTCTAATGCATTCCTTTTGGAATCTGCAGTAAGTTTCATTTTGAATAAATCAGACTCTTTTCTTCAATAGTATGAAATAAAAAAATAAAAGTCTAATATCATTCTTCTCAAAAGATGAAAGGAAAGCATCCAGATGCAAAAAGCTTGGGATTAATGGTATGAACAAGTAATGAACTACTTCAGATAGACAGGAATCTAATCTCCACCCTCTTAAAAGATCTGTAGAGTGGAAACATAGTACGTTAATTAGTGGAAAAGAATGCAAATGCCATCCAGCCTCACAACGCTGATGAAAACTAATAAAAACAAACTCCTAAGGGTGAGGAAACCGAAGCAAGTTTTGTTTATTTTCACAACACTGATGTCACTGTATGTACCCCTGCACACTGATGTTGCAGGATATGCTAGCAGGATGACATCGGCAGCAATGGAAAAAATGTATATATACATATGGGTCTATTTTACTTACCCGAATGGCCACATCACCAACTTTCACTTCACCGAGATGAAAGGACCGACAAGCCAGAAGACTGACATCTGGAACACTGACTTTCTACTGGAGGTAAGTAAACGCTTGTCCATTCTATTGAACTTTGTCCCTTACCCCCATAGTAGTGTGATCTTGGAAATGATATATTTAGTTAGGGGTGTATGGGGGATGAAGCAACCCACATAGACAGTTGTGGGGGGTAAAGCATCCCACATGGGTGGGTGTAATTTTGTTCTGTTTATTTATTTATTTTTTTGGGATGGCCAAGAGGTTACTTACCTCAAGTGGAAAGTTGGTGTTCCAGATGTCGGTCTTCTGGTTTGTTGGTCCTTTCATCTTGGCAAAGTGGTACGGTGGTTCAGGTAAGTAAAGTAGACCCATATATATATATATATATATATATATATATATATATATATATATATATATATATATAATAGGGATTTGAAGGGGCCACTCAGGACTTCATGGCAGCCCATTATTTTGCCCTCAAAACTGGGAAATGCCAAGGAATTCAGTACAGTTGACAAGTATGTTCTAGTCTTAAAACAAAAAGCTAGCAAGCTATAATCCATCTCCAACAGCTCATTTCATATTTTTTAAGTATATACACACATATTTATTCAGCATTATACTTTCTTTTATTTATGTGTTTAACAAGAGCTTCTTATAAGTGTTTTATATGTTATTTCTTATGTCATTTTTTATATATGTCATTTCTTTATATATTCATTGTACTTTTGACTTTTCAAACTGTTGTACTATATATTTAATACATTTTCTGCACAGATTTTAATATGAGAAGTATTTAAACAATGTTTTTAATTATTTTTTTTTTCTGAATAAGATTTCCCTTTAAATAAGCAGGTTTCTTTAATTAATTACTTCACTTACTTCTACTATTCTACTATAAAAGTGATATATAAGTAAGTTCTGGCTGTCAGTGTTTCATTCTGAAGAAGCCTGTGTTTTAATGTGAATGAAAAGCTACTTGTGAATTAAAGGCTTTATTCATTTTACTGTTCATGGTCCTTTTAGATTACTACTGATTAGGGACTTACTTTCTGGAGATGGTTACTGCTTGTACCAGGTGGAATTTTTCTTTTGGTTTAAGTTTTGGGTGTTTGAATTTTTCCACCTTTGGATCATGCCTTGTTACTGGTTCATATGAAAAACAAATTGGCTAGTTTGCACTGGAATGCACTGTGATCAGGCTATGTTTGACAAAATTCTGGGTAATTAGTGATTTATAATCCTGTTTTCCAGATGACATTGCAAAGCTAGGCTCTCTAATAAAATACTGAAATGGAATGCTGAGCCCTGAAATACTAAAAATAGACCGAAAATACAGAAGCTTGTATCGATCACTGCTTTCTCCATTAAACTTGTTTTTTGTAATGGCATGCCCCTGTGTACCCCATGATGTGGGAGGTAGCCCCTCACAACCACATACTTATATATACCAACTCTAAGATTGCCATAACTCAGAGAAAAGGGAATATTCTGAGAAACGGCAATCTTGAATTTAATGTAAGTCAGATTTTCAATCATTTAGCCTTCCATTCTGATACTTGGCATTTTGGGAATGATATGACAGTTAAAGGGAGCCATTTCTGTCTCCTAGGGGAGCACCAGTTGTTTGAGCGAATTGTTGGTACCTATGTGGGCTTATGAGCAAATAAGAATATAGATATGAGAGGACTGAAGGACGTGGTTTTCAAAGTGGGAGGAGTAGAAGGATGAATGAAGAAAAGAGTTTGCATTTTGGTTAGGAGAAAGAAAAACTAAGAAGGGAATATGGATTTTTGAAGCATTTACATTGGGTCTGCATGAAGACATTTTTTTTAGCTGAACCCGGCATTTCTTCTATGACTGTCTATAAATGTCTAAGGTATGCAAAATGTATTATCTTCTCTTAGAATAGTTTGGAAAGAAAACAGATAAATGTATAGCTGAGACCAATTTGTTTCAGCAGCTACTTTGAAAACAAAGGAAGGATTTGTTTTAAGAGAAACACTATCTTTGTAGAAAGCAATGTCAGGTGAGAATAAAGATAATGTCAAAAGCTCTGAGAGTCTCCTGGTTGATGTGATTGCTACTAAAAACAATAATTTTCAAGAAAGGAATTTCAGATGTGAAGTGGAAGATGGTTTGCATGGGGCTTTGTTAGAGCTTTCAGCTCTAGATTCAGATCCAGAGGTGGTTCTGGATCCTGAATACGAGGTCTGGGAAGGAAAATTCCCCTTATGGAATGCTTTGCATTATTTATATGGTGAGAATGAATGATCTCCAAGGCCTGCATGAAAATTAGAGATTGCCAGTAGTTGTACACTGATGGTGGAGTAACTATATCTAGACTAAAAGACAGACTCTAAGAAGTAGGGGATGTCCAAGACAAATGCAGAGAAGGGTCAGTAGTTTGACTGTCAGCCTAAATTAATAGGATCCTATGGTTCTTTCCAAAGAGATATTTAGGGTAAGCATGGTCAGAGCAACAGACTTGCTGGTAAGAATTGATGTCTAAATGGAGAGATGAAATCAGCAATAAAAAGAGAGTAGCATTGATGTATTCCTGAAATTAAATTCATCCTCAAGTCTTGATGAGTACCTTCACATAGTGGACCCTGTTTTTTTATGCATTTTATATATCATGAGGAAAGAAGATTGGGTACTGTTAGAAAAATATGTATTAATATGTGTGCATTAGTGCCTTTTTAGAAGCCCAAAAGGGTTAATACATTTATTCTGCTTTATACTGAACAAATCCATATTAATGGCAAATGCTTTCTGACCTTGTATTTTGTCAGCGCAGCTGAAATCTTGTTTATGTCTTAGGAAATGTACTGAGAAGCAGATGGTTTTCTGCTTGATTAGGAAAATAATGAATAGAACAATATTGCTTTCTATAATGTTATTAAACTTAGACAATTAGCCCTGTCTGTGTTATGAGAACATAACCAGCTGCAGGAAGGATAGATAAAGTGGAACAAAGACTGCTTGAAGAATATGAACTATAATCTGTGATTGCTTTGTGCTCGAATGAGTAGAGTACCTTGAAATGTAACACAGCACTGTAGAAATAATTGCAACTAGCTGCTGGTCTCCAAGGCCATGTTATTTTTCCAAAGTTTTCTCATAAATCTAGAAGTGTTATGCCGTATCAGCAGAAAATCATGAGCAACATCTACTGTGAAAAACAATATTGTAAACTTGTGATTAACTACATCAGCTTCAGTAGGCAATGTCTTGTAAGAATAGTATAAGAATGGCTTCACTTCCTGATTTTAGTTAGATAAACTCTGTATTTTTGCATGCATGTTTTTGTCTCCTTGCTGCAAGAATTAAAAGTGCCTTAACCTGAACCTTACGTGTATTGGTCTTTGAAGTTTTTCCTTTGACAGATTGGTCCTTCGCGCCGGAAACCTCCACTCTGACCAGATCAGACGGGCCAGGTGGCTTGAAACCGTACGGGGAAGAAACCACATTGGTTCTTCTTATTTGAAAAGACCTCCGACTGAATTGTCATCCAAAAGAGGCCAGCCATTGTTCTGATCTGCGACTGAAGGATGGGTTTACCTTGAACCAGGCGATCAACCATGGAGGCTCAGGTAAGGTGAGATTTACCTTTTTCTGTTTTAGATCAGGGACTTGATTTGCATTGTCTGTCAGGGGATTTGTCTTGTACAAGTCAGGGACAGGAAGATTGCAGTCTTGTCACAGATCAGGGAAACAGAATAGGTAAGGTAGTTATTCTAGATAGACTGTGAAAAAGAGAAATCATGGTGCCAAGTAAAAATAAGAAGGGTTACGCAACATTTTGAAGATTAGAATAAAATGGGAAATAAGTGCACAAAAAGATCCCAAACTCCGCCGTTAACTAAAGATGCGAAATTTATGCAATTAAAATGTGTCGATAATGTTAAATACTACTCAAAATGGGTTAATAAGTATGAATTTGATGGTAAATTAGAAAAATCCTCGCTTATTAAACTTATCAAACAGCTTAAAACCGATTCCAGAGGTCGGGTAAAAAATCAACGTCAATTAGGAATTCCTCAGGCACACAGGTGGATTGAGGAAGCAAATTGTAGGGAACAAAAGAGTAATAATTCAAAAGCAATGTTTTTAGATAAAGAGGATAATAACATAGTAATAGCATTGGCCCCTCCGCTCCCTCCGCTTCCCTTACCAGAATACGAAGTGAGCGGACAAGCTGGTCCACCCCCAGATATCCAGCTATTCCTGCAAAAGCAAAACCGTTTGTTAGAGATCCCGTCGAGACCAGGTCTCGAACACAGGCAGGAAACTCAAAAGGGGACATTGAGTTATATCAAATGGGTAGAAGTTCATGATATATGAGTGAAGAAGAAATTTGCCCACTAATAGAAGTACCTAATCCTCAGGCAGGACAAGAAGGACAGGACTCAACTCTCTTAGTTTACAGACTGTGGACACCGGAAGATATCCGGAAAGCCACTGAGGGAATTCCCCATCCAAAAGTTAATTTTAGAAAATTTTTAGAAGACCTACAAGGCATGAGGTTAAGTTATAACTTAAACGGAGAGGAAGTAGAAAAATTAGTCAGACAAATCGTGGGACCAGATTGGCACATGATCAGTGGCAACTGGAATCCCCGTGACGCAGAACACAAACCCCTCCCACATAGTAGCGCAGAACTAGACAACAGAGTGAAAGGTCTTAAAGACCGAATCTCTGAGAAATGGAAACCTAGGGCAGACTGGACTTGCATTAATCAATGCATCCAACAAGAAGGTGAAACTGTTGACAGATATTATGCTAGATTATTAGAGTGTTTTAATAACCATTGTGGAATGCAGGTACCTGAAGATCAAACGCATGATTCCCCGTATGAGCAGCAGTTAAAGAATGCATTTTTAAAAGGCAGTATTTTGCCTATAAGTAGCTTTATTACAAAGCACATGGTAGATCATCGTACAAGTAGACTACAGTCACTACTTGAATATGCTAGACATGCCAAAAGGCATTTTAACAGTAAAAAGAAAAAGAAAGCCCAAGTATTCTCTGCAGAAGATGGAGCAGAAGTTTGTGTAGTACAGTCCAGGAAAAAGGGCAAAAAAAATGCCCGGGGAAACAAACAGTCTGATCAACGATCAGAGGACTTTGAAGGGCGAAAGAAAAGGGGGGAGTGCTTTAAATGCGGTAAGAAGGGACACCTGTCAAGGGATTGCAAGAAAAACAAGAAGGCAACTATGGAAGATAAGGAGGGTGAGGACTGACTATATGATAGCCAGGAATCGCCAGAAGAGAATAGCCAAGAAAAGACAAATGCAAATGTGATAGAGGGAGTAGAGGATGTGACAGAAGAAATAGAGGAAGTGCAGGAAGTCATGGATAAGGATGTGACAGGAGAAATAGAGGAAGTGCATGAAGTCACAGATAGTGAAGAAAATGAAATTTTAGACTTAGCTTTATTGAGCTTGGAGCTCTATTTAGCAGACACAAAACCAGAAGTTACACTCCTGGTAGAAGGGAGGGAAGTCACATTTTTGTGTGACTCAGGGGCATCACGGACCCTAGTACATCCCTCCAAACTACCAGAGAATTCAGAGTCACCGGATTACATATTAGTGAAAGCAGCTAATGGACAGCTGTATCGGGAGCCCCTCTCCCATAACATTGCGATAACTGATCCTGTTTCAGGATTAACCCAGAAAAGCAAAATTGTCGTTTCTGCAAAATGCCCAGTAAACCTCTTGGGCCGAGACCTTATGCAACTATTTGGCATAGCAGTAGTTCCAACTATGCAGGGTATGGAAGCACAGTGACAAATTGATACTTTTGCAGTGCGATCGGAGGGTGAAACATTTTATTGGTACAGCCAAGACTTAGTTACGACTGGTCCAGGGGCAGTAACCGAAGAGCTGATGAACGTAGCCATCAGCAAGTTCCCCTCCCTTGACACTGACAAACAACAATTGTTGCACTGTACTCTATATTACTGTAACTCACCAGGACCTGACAAGGAATATGAACAAGAGTTGTTTAGAAACCGTGCAAACAGATTAATATTGCGTAATCTGTACTGGGATATGGAAGGGAACAGTGTAGTTAGCTGTTCATTACCCCAGGAGTTCTTTGCACTTTATAAATCTAATCGATTACCACATATAAGCTTAACCAAGGACAAGAATGTGAAATGGGCAGACCTAGGAAAAAAAGTCATGAGGTGGGAAAAACAGACAGAGTTAGAACTGTCAGAACAGGGGGTACAAAAGCAGAAGTTAAATTGGATAACACAGACACACCCAGCTGTGCATTTGCAGTCAAGCGAGGACAGCTGATTAGCACTCTTATCAGAAGAAGAAGAAGATGCCTTACAAGGCATACCAGAAACTCTCTGGTCAACAGGCAAATCAGATGTAGGACTTATTCGTACAGCGGGACCAGTTACTATTACGCCAAAGTCAGCATTTAGACCACAAAAGAGGCAGTATCCCTTGAGAAAAGATGCAGAGGTAGGAATCAAACCTATTATAGCAGCTTTACTTAAGGAAGGAGTACTGGTGGAATCACCTGATTCACCATGTAACACACCTTTATTTCCTGTTAGAAAAGCAAATGGAGAATGGCGCATGGTCCAAGACTTACAAGCTGTAAGTGATGCAGTGATACCAAGGGCACCTATGGTGCCGGATCCACACACCCTGTTGAATGATTTGAAACCTCAGCAGAAATATTTTTCTGTGGCAGATATCAGCAATGCGTTCTTTTCGATACCGATACACCCTGACAGCCAACATTGGTTTGCATTCACATTTCAGGTGAAAAGGTATACCTACACGCGACTACCACAGGGATATTGTGAAAGCCCAACAATATTTTCACAAGCAATGGCAAGCAACTTGGCGGGATTTACCCCACTGAGAGGCAGTCAGATTTTACTTTATGTTGATGACATCCTGCTGGCAGCCCCTACCCAGCAAGATTGTAAGGAAGATACTGTAGCATTGTTACAATTTTTAGCTATTCAGGGACATAAAGTAAATAAAAACAAATTGCAGCTTTGGAAAAAGCAAGTTAGATACCTAGGATATGTAATATCCAAAGAGGGAAGAACATTAGATGAGGACAGAAAAGTAGTGATTTTACAAGCACCGAAACCCACTACCAAGAAGGAAATGATGTCCTTCCTGGGTACGACCAACTTTTGTCGGAGCTGGATCCCAAACTATGCTTTGGAATCTGCACCGCTGACCAACTTGATATACAAGAAGCCTATGGCAGCACAGGATTTATTACTATGGACACCAGAAGCAGAATCTGCTTTCTGCAAATTGAAACAGTTGATAGCATCCTCATTAGTTTTAGGATTACCAAACTATCATAAACGTTTTTTCCAAACAGTGGATTGTAAGCAAAGTTATATGACATCAGTGTTAACACAGCAGCATGGGGACAAGCAGCACCCCATTGCTTACTATTCATCACAACTGGACCCAGTGGCGCAGTCTTTACCCCACTGTGTACAAGCAGTAGTTGCAGCTGCAATGGCAGTGCAGGCTTCGGCCTCAGTAGTGTTGTTCCACCCTCTCACATTGAGAGTGCCTCATGCAGTCATGATTATTTTATTGCAAGAAAAATTAGCATATCTTTCTCCTGCTAGGCATCTTTCCTGTATGACTATATTGTTGAGCCAACCTCATATGACAGTTGAACGATGTACAACTTTGAATCCGTCTACCTTGCTTCCAACTCCTGCAGATGGCACACCGCACAGCTGCCTGCAGGAGATTGAGCAAAAGACACTGCCAAGAAAAGATCTTACGGATGTTCCCTTGGATGATGCCAAGGTGACATATTACGCAGACGGCTCATGCAAAAGGGGTCCCACAGGACAGAACCTAGTAGGATATGCAGTAGTTTCTGATACTGAGATTATAGAAGCAAAATCTTTACCACAAAATTTATCTGCACAGGCAGCAGAACTGATTGCCTTGACACGGGCATGTACCTTAGCAAAGAGTAAATGTGTAAACATTTTTACTGATAACCAGTATGCTTTCTCTACTGTACATGTTTTTGTGCAACAGTGGAAAAATCGAGGAATGATAACATCTACTGGCAAATCAATCAATCATGCGCAGTTTATTTTAGATCTTTTAGAATCTATTCAGTACCTCAGAAAGTAGCTATTTGTAAATGCATAGCTCATACCAAGCAACAGGATAGAATTTCAAAAGGGAATGCAAGGGCTGATACAGCTGCAAAGCAGGCAGCTTCAGAAGCATTTATTTTGAATGAGGAATTACAACCTTCTGAGATTTTAGACTTAGAAATGTTGAAAACAATGCAGACACTTACTACGCAGGTTGAGAAACAAAGATGGATAAAACGAGGAGCAATTCTCAAGGAAGGGCTGTACATCTCCAAAGAGGGAAAACCAATATTGCCATCTAACTTGTTTAGATATGCAGCTTTGTTGAGCCATGGGCAATGCCATGTCTCAACAGGGGGGGTGGTACAGTTAGTGAACCGAGTGTTCACAACATATGGATTTATAAACTACACTCAAAATTTTTGTTTGTCATGTCATGTTTGTAATAAACATCATGCACAAGGGGCATTGAAGCCCAAGCAAGGGAGTTTCCCTACACCACCGTATCCATTCCACACTATCTGTATGGATTTCATAGAACTGAACAAATGCGAAAATAAGAAGTATTGTCTTGTCATTGTAGATATGTTTTCCAAATGGGTGGAAGCTTTTCCGACCAAAAATCCAGACACAGTTACTGTTGCGAAAACCCTTGTTAAATAAATTATTCCTAGATTTGGCATATTGGAAAAGATCTACAGTGACAATGGCACACATTTTGTAAACCAAACCATATAACAGGTATTTTGGAATTTCTTTGAAAAATCATTGTGCGTACCACCCACAATCTGCAGGATTGATAGAGAGGTACAATGGGACATTAAAAAATAAATTAAGGAAGCTCATTGAGCAAACACATAGAAATTGGGTGTATTTTCTGCCCCTGGCACTGTTGAGTATGAGAACTGTTCCGAATGCAAAGGGATTGACTCCTTTTGAGAAGTTATTTGGGAGGGCATATTATATACCTCAGTGGAAACCTCTCATGCCTGCAGATCAGGAAGCCGACTGTACACTTGCTGAGTATATGAGGAGAATGTTGAATTCTAAGCACCTTTTGCAGTTTAATTCTGTTTCAGATAAGGAACAAACCAGACCATCGGAAGCAGCAGTAGTCCCAGGCACATGGGTCTGGGTGAAAGTCATCAAGAGAAAAAAATGGACGACACCGAAGTGGGAAGGGCCATACCAAGTGCTACTGTCAACACCCACTGCAGTCAAGATCGCAGAGCGAGCATCCTGGATTCACCTGACACACTGTAAACTGGTTAAAAACTTTGAGCTAGATAAAAATCTTGTTACTGTTACACCACAAGAGTAAAAATGACAAAATCCAGAGCATACAGGAATGCAGAACAACCACAGAAAAATTGCATGATTATCCTGTTGGCTATACTGATGACATTAATCTTTTTTGTTGTGGCCTTTCCTTTTTCCAGCCACACAAGCTAAACTGAATAAACGCGATGCATTACTCATAGACTGGCATCCAAACTTTAACACTTACCAAGCGTTCAAACATGTGTACGCTGAGACTTTTAATGTTTCAAATTGTTGGGTTTGTACAGCTATACCAACAGCGTACGGGGGATTATTAATGACTGCAATCCCCCTAGGGGTCAATGAGACCTGGGAAAACTTGGTTTATGATACTACGGCTGTTAAATCACAAGATAAAATAGCATTGCACCTGCCTGTTACACAAAAGGGAATTGTGTGTTTTTATAAAAATGATACTGTCCAGGTGGGTTGGAGTAATTGCAATATGACTGTTCCTTACAAATGTTACACCAAAGCTAATAATGCAGGTTCTATTTGTGATACAGACTATGACTCGTTTCTTAAATCAATGCACAGAACAATTAATGAAGTACAACATAATCCTGTTCTTTTTAAGCAACTGTCTATAATAAACAAGAAAATGTTTCATGCAGGGCAAGCATATGTTAATAGTAAAGTTACTACTAAGGTGGAAGATTGTTATTTTGTATGTGGCAAAAAGGCCTATAAATGGTTACCTGAGAATTGGTCCGGCAGTTGTTTTTTGGGTTACCTGGTTCTGGCCATACGACACACTGCAGTTTTGCCTCGAGGTAAAATTCAAAATGCACGAGAGGTCACCAAGAAACCTGTCAGGAAACCTGAGAATAAAGTGGGACAGATCGAGGCAGGCTGGAGAAACCATCATTCCATGGGCGATAAACTAACACATATGGACTTGAGTGACACTGTCATATTGTGGGCAGGCATATTACCAGCATATGGTGCAGTGAAATCAATTTGAGAGCTGAGAAAACTGTCTAAACTCCTCGAAGTAATGAGCAATGCAACTTTTTCTGCTCTTGAATTAGTGACTGATGAACTGAATGCCATGAGAACTGTGGTGCTTCAAAAACATATGGCTCTTGACTTCACCCTAGCGGCGAGAGGTGGTACGTGTGCTTTAATCCAAGAAGAATGCTGTTCGTATATTCCTGACAACCAGCACGAGATAGACAACCATCTTGAGGTGATTCAGCAAGTGTCGACCATGACCAAACCAGGCCCAAACCCACTGATGGACTTTTTCCAGAAATGGTTTGGGGGATGGGGTTCCATCCTAATGAACATCTTGATTGCTATTTGTGTAGGAATGCTCCTGTTAGGAGTATGTGTTTGTTGTGGCATCCCCTGCGTGAAAAGATTGATCAAAGATTTTATAGATTTGTCGGTTTCTGAAACCTTATATCAAGGTACTGAGCTTGATGAACTATTGAAGACTGAGATGCTTTCATAAGTTAAACTGAATGACTTTCTTAACTGCAAATCCAAAATGGAAGAGGTTAGGAAAAGAAACAAATCGTTTATGCTTTTGAAAGTAGAATAAAAGTATTAATAGAGGGGAAATGTTAGAAAAATATGTATTAATATGTGTGCATTAGTACCTTTTTAGAAGCCCAAAAGGGTTAATACATTTATTCTGCTTTATACTGAACAAATCCATATTAATGGCAAATGCTTTCTGACCTTGTATTGTGTCAGCGCAGCTAAAATCTTGTTTATGTCTTAGGAAATGTACTGAGAAGCAGATGGTTTTCTGCTTGATTAGGAAAATAATGAATAGAACAATACTGCTTTCTATAATGTTATTAAACTTAGACAATTAGCCCTGTCTGTGTTATGAGAACATAACCAGCTGCAGGAAGGATAGATAAAGTGGAACAAAAACTGCTTGAAGAATATGAACTATAATCTGTGATTGCTTTGTGCTCAAATGAGTAAAGTACCTTGAAATGTAACACAGCACTGCAGAAATAATTGCAACTCGCTGCCGGTCTCGAAGGCCATGTTATTTTTCCAAAGTTTTCTCATAAATCTAGAAGTGTTATGTCGTATCAGCAGAAAATAATGAGCAGCATCTGCTGTGAAAAACAATATTGTAAACTTGTGATTAACTACGTCAGCTTCAGTAGGCAATGTCTTGTAAGAATAGTATAAGAATGGCTTCACTTCCTGATTTTAGTTAGACAAACTCTATATTTTTGCATGCATGTTTTTGTCTCCTTGCTGCAAGAATTAAAAGTGCCTTAACCTGAACCTTATGTGTATTGGTCTTTGAAGTTTTTCCTTTGACAGGTGCACAGGCCCTAGGATAAAAAAATGCCCACTTTTGGTGTATTCTTTTGTGGTAGGACTGGAAAAAGGCAGTGTATTATTCTCAGGACATCGAAACATTCTTACCATAGGGTTAGGTCAGGCTTGGTGAGAGGATGGTCCCCTTGGTAGAAGGAAAATGTAGTTCATAAAAACTGATAGGCCAAAATAGAGGCATATAGATGACAATGTAGACTGCCAAGGATAAGAAAGAAATGATGCATTGTAACTATTATGCTAACAGCCCATAATTTCTAGACAGAGAATATTTAACAAAAGTAGGAGATTAGAGGAAAGAATAGTACTTGTATACTTGTATAAGAAAGACTCAAAAGCTACAGAAAACATTTAAATACCTTAGTAGAACAGATCAAGAAAAGACAATATATAGGCAAAGAAACACTTGACCTGCAGGAAAAAGAAATGACTGAAGAAGAGATAAAGTGTAAAGAACAAAACACAGAGCTTTTTGAATGGTATTAAAAGAGAAAGATGGGCATGGAAAAGAAAAAGAGATCTGATATGGTGTCATATACACTCAAAGGAGAAAATCAAAGTATTCTTTATGAAAAAATGTAGCTCCAAAGATATTTGTTAAATATATTTGTAGAGAAATACAGGAAAGGGCTCCTGGATCCTTCTTCATCCTCCACCCAGTTTTTTTAAGTGATAACAATCTACCCATATAGCTTAAGAAACTGGAGTAGTGATCATAATGATGAACATAGTAAAATTGTGTAAGTAAAGTTACCTTAACAACATAGCTTTGAATTATCACTGTTGCAGCTGCTTCTCACTCCCTCCACCACCCTTATTTTTGGCAGCATGTAGACATGTATTTTTAATTTTCTTAGCAATGACCTCATTGGGCTTAGCCTCCCTCTGCCTGTTGGCATCAGGGCCAGATCCAGCACAAGGTGACATAGGCAGCTGCTTTGGGCCCAATGCTTGCTGAGGGAGGGGGTTCTGCCTACTCTTAAAAATTAAAAAATAAAATACCCATTCCACTGCTCTGAGCGCAGCCCTTCCCATTTGACTGCAGTGTCTGAGCCAATCTTCTGCTCAGTGAGCAGCCATTCTTGTCTGTTTGCCTGTAGCAGCTGATCCAGTCTGCTGGTCTGTGAGTAGCCCTTCCACTCTCTGACTGTCTTCAGTGTCCAATCTGCTGCTACAAAGCAACCCTTCCTGAGTACAGGAGATTTGTCTCTTGTGCTGTCTTTCCGAAGATGGTGATGTGCAAGAGATATGCCTTGTTTATCAGTGCACAGGGGACTTGTCTTATGTCATCCTTCAGGTGATTCTGATGTGCAGGAGATATACTTTGTCTCCTAGAGTGTATGCCAGGGGACCGGCTGAGATCTGCTTTTTTCCATGATTTTGTTGCGCATTAGCAGTTAGTGGTGTCATTTTGGGTGCAAAAGAAGTTCATTTGATATCTCGCTCAACTGTGATTTGGACTGATCTGGGGTGTGTGTGTGTGTGTGTGTGTGTGTGTGTGTGTGTGTGTGTGTGTGTGTGTGTGTGTGTGTGTGTGTGTGTGTGTTTGTGTCCAGTGCAGCAAGATACAGGATTGTATCTTGTAGGATTACTACTATTGCAGGGGCAAAAAGAGCAAAAGGATTACTGTTACTGCAGGCAGAGGGCTACAACTCTATGGATATGTGTGTGTGTGTGTGTGTGTGTGTGTGTGTGTGTGTGTGTGTGTGTGTGTGTGTGTGTGTGTGTGTGTGTGTGTGTCCAGTGCAAGATGCAGGATTGTATCTTGTGGGATTACTACTACTGCAGGGAAAAAAGAGCAAAATGATTATTGTTACTGCAGGCAGAGGACTACAACTCCATGGATGGTAGCTGCAGGGAATAGCAGAAGCGTAAGGATTATAACTCCTCCAGGATGCAGGCAAAATCAAAAAATGAAAGAACCTTTTCAGGTGAATCAATGGAGATAACAATCTTCCAGTAATACCATTCAGAAAATACATATGCTCTACTTTTTTTTATTACCCAAATCCCAGGAGTATTGTCTGGTAAGAGAAACATTTAACCCTGTTTCTGATTTGTCAGTCTTTGTCTCCGATTTGAGATAAGAAGTTATGAGGACAGAGGACATTACATTGCTTTCCTCTGTATGGTTTTGACAATAGTGAGCTGAGATACATTTCTGGCCCATTCTTTATGAATGCATTCATTCACATATTCTCAAGTAGATGTCTGAGGTGTACAGTCATTCAAGTGGCTGAAACTGATGATTGCGTGTGTATGTGTGTGTGTGTGTGTGTGTGTGTGTGTGTGTGTGTGTGTGTGTGTGTGTGTGTGTGTGTGTGTGTGCGTGTGTGTGTGTGTGGGGGGGGGGTAAATACTTGGTTCCTGCAACCTACAGTAGTCATGATGTAAAGGGAAAAAATGATTATAATAAACAGTATTATCATATGAGCCATGTAATTTATTATGATCTTTGGTTTCAAGTTTTGTTGACTTGACAGTGTTTTATTTGGCTGTGTATAAACTGTATAGCATGAAATCTATAAGATTATTGTTAATATTTTAACTGTAAATACGTTTTAATTAACCTTGTTTGTTTAGGTGCACAGATTTAAAAAATGGACTGTGTTAGGCTGTACTAGTCTGTCTGGTATTTAGTGCAGATGAATAAGGCTATAAGTTACTTCTAAAGTGGAGGGTTTGATTCCCTCAGCCTTGTTTCATCCATTATGTGACTCTAACCAAGTCACTTCACCAGACAGTACTCACAGACTGCTCCTGAAAAGAGACACTTACTTCCAGAACCTTGTCCCAATCTTTAAACAAATGCATTGTATATTTCTTTTGAATTTCTGTGCCATTCACATAGACACTTATTAGTGTTTGAATATGTGCTGTTTGACTATGAGTTCCATCACAACTTATAATTTAATGGGTTGCCAGATGCATTATCAATAAATGTGAGTTTCAAGGGATGAGAAGTTTGTTGTTGTCCATGCTAACTCTGTTTTCAGAGTGAGACTGTTCCTTTTTTAGCAGATAACTCAGTGTTTTTTCTGTAAAATTTGAAATAACCATTATAAATTAAATCCAAATTTCTGTAATCATTGTAAAAGTAAAAAAAAATGTACATACACTTATAGGTTTGAACATTGTTTTATGCTAAGTGAGGATAGACTGCCAAGGAGGGTATAATTGGTATGGTTACGTGGTAGGAGGCCAGTCCATACCCTGCCTAAGACCCTGTTTAACTTTTTAACATCTTCTTATGTGAGCATTTGCACAAGCTTTTTATACTTCTGCTAAGTTGGCTGGAATCTGATTTGAGGCTTCTTCAATGTGATGGATGGGTGGTGACTGGCTTCATTGTTTGCTGTGTTGCCCTTTTCCATTGCATTCTGCATCCCTTCTATGTTCAACAGTGCTTGCAGTGAATCTCTTTTTTTTTGAGTATATAATGAACTCACATAACATTACACAGCTGACAGAGAAAAAAATTCTCATAAAAGTTTTATATTGGATTTACTACTAATCAGCAAAGACGGACTAATAAACAATGTTAAAATAAATGAATCATTAGTAGGCTCAGATAATGATTGTATTTATTTTGATATTTTGGGAGTGCCTGGGATAAGAAAAAACATACTATATTATTACATCAGTATAGTACATGAAACAGAAAAAACAGATTAGTAAAAGAAGTTAAAATATAGACTGACAAAATATATATTTAAGAAATAGCACTAACTGTGGATGGAATTCATTCAAATGCAGATTTAAAGGTAAACAGAAAGAAAGAAAGAAAGAAAGAATTTATCAGAAATATAAAAATAACAAAACACGTTTCAGTAAGAACTGTCTGAATCAAATAACAAAACAGCTAGAAAGGGTTTATTACTCAAGAAACAGATATCACTGTTAGACAGAGGCACAGGGTACTAACCTCGAAAAAGGGCATAGCAAAATTAATTTAAAATGGGTGGCGAAAGCCAAACACACTCTGGCTAGGCTTATAAATGCCCTAGGGCAGATAGCCTAGTATGAACCTTTGAACCTATGAACCTATGAGAGCTCTCCGATAAATGTAAACGACTATAAGAAAATGTTTCATAAATATGTTAACTCAAACAGGAGTGTATAGACAATTGTAGGGCTTGTTCATACAAACAGAATTGTTGTGTCTTTTGGCTTTTCACGGTTAGGGGTCACCACAGCAGAATTCCAGTCCACTAATGATTGGCAGTTGATTTTTATATACCGAGTTGCCAGCCCTGACACACAACCTTCAACAAAGGTACACCCACTCATGTCTCCACACAGAAGACTCTCTAGCTGAGAATCGAACCAGACAGCATTTTACTAAGAGGCAACAATGCTACCGCAGCACCACCACCACGAGCATACAAACAGCAGAATTATTACAGGATATTTGAAATAGCAAATACACTGAATGAAAAAACACTGAAGATACCTTTCCACAAAGGAAGGAGCTAAAATGAAATAGTGCAGAAATAAGCACTTTCATTTTTATTAAGTAGAACTTTTTCAGATTATACACAGTAAAAAGCCACAGTCTTTTAAAATGTGAATAAATGAATCATAGTGCTTGGTGCAGTGAAGACTGAATATTTAAAGGAACAGAACCTCAAATTCAACTTACATCACTAAAATATATTGAATAGTAACAGTTTATCTGATAAAATCTAACAACCTCAACAATAAAGACGTAAGAAAAAAATAATGTTACCACTTTGCTCACTGCTGGAATAAAAGTGAAACAAAAGAACACAGTGCAGCATTTAAAGTTTATCTACTCTAATACGCAATAAACTAGACAGAAAAATCCTGTCATTTAAACCAGGAGCTTGTGTTGCATTCATTAATACCTGACAATATACTTCCCTGGTCTCCAAAAAGGCTGACCAGTTAACTCCTGGTGGGTTAAAATGAACTTTCTCCAACACACAAAAAGTAATTTGTTGAAACTAGTTCACATACCAGCATGTTTTGCTAAGGCATTAGAAATGTTCTTAGTTTTAATAGCATACCAATGCTAATAAATCCTGGATTTCAAGCTTTTCTCAGTTTTTCTGACATAAAAGGCTGGGCAAGATATGCATGCTGCCAAGAAACCTGGGTAGTATAGTTTGCTCAATATTTAACTGTAAACAAAATGTACTGGAGAAATAAGCGAAAACATCACAATAGATGGGGATAATTTATAACAGTGTTGTATTATACTTGCAGATCCACTTATTCTCAAGACTTTATATATTTCAACAGTAAGACCTATCATTGAGTCCAACTTGAACTATGCTCCAGACCAGAAGTGTATCCCTCACTGGTAAGATCAGACCATAAACTAATCTCACTGGATATTCACATCCCAACCCCACAACCTGCCCAGAAAACCACAGTGAAAAACTTCTCTAAAGCAAATTTCACACTCCTCAAAACCGAGGTGGAATCCTTCAAAGCCCCCGGGCCTGTGGAAAATACGGCCCAGACCGCAGAATCCTTTATAAATGCATTCTATGAACACCTTCAGGAATGCATGGATCATGCAATCCCAAATAAAACCAAGATCCAATCCTCCAAAGGCAGGCGTCCTGTCTGGTGGACCCCAGCCATAAACAAACTATACAATAGAAGGAGGAAGCTACTACATGATAGAGCAAAATCCCAAAAAGGGAAGGCATCTCTGATCAGTATTAGCAAAAAACTATGGACACTCATAAAATCGTCTAAGGCCAGCTTCGAGAGAAAAATTGCACAGGACACTAAGGATAATCACAAGGCTTTCTTTAGTTATGTTAGGAACCTGGGTGGGAATTCCCAGATATGCTCAGAATTAGTCCAAAATGACAAAAAATACACCGAACCCACAGACATTGCCAACATCCTAGCTGACAAGTTCAGCGCAAACTTCTCCCCCACTCCCCACCAAAAGGGCAAATATCTATCCCAGCAGAATGCTGCCCCCCTGACATCTCAGATGCTCAGGTAAGAGCCGCCCTCTCCAAAGCAAAAAACACAGCATCAATGGGACCAGACGGTGTCCCGGGCTGCGTCCTACATGAACTCCAAGAAGAGCTAAACCCAAACATAAAACTACTGTTCAATCTCAGCCTTACTACAGGATATGTACCCAAAGAGTGGCGTATAGCAACAATGGTTCCTCTCCACAAAGGCGGTGCCTCAATGGATCCTGGAAACTATCGCCCCATAAGCCTGACTAGCTTGGTCTGCAAAGCTATGGAAAGGATCATCATGGACCTCATAAATACAGATATTGGGGACCTACAGACACTGGATTCTACCCAGTTCAGCTTTGTTAAGGGCAGATCCTGCCTCTTAAACCTGGTCGATTTCTTTGAAACAGTCATCAAGGCCATTGATGAGGGGAAGGTGGTCCACACAGCCTACCTGGACCTCGCAAAAGCCTTTGATACAATACCCCACTCGGGCATTATAGATAAGCTCACCAGCTTAAATATAAACCCCTATGTCACTAGATGGGTTGCAAACTGGCTCAAGGACAGAACCCACATGGTTAGAATTGCTGGAGCCATGTCAGACTCCAAACCAGTTACAAGTGGCATCCCACAAGGCTCAGTCCTGGGACCTCTCTTGTTTGGTATGTATTTCTCGGAGGTACAGTCCAACATGGAAGGACTGTGGCTGACCAAGTTCGCAGATGACTGCAAACTAGGCGCCATAATCGACTCTCCAGCCGACACAAGCATCCTACAAAAGGGCCTCATAGAAACAGACAACTGGTGCCAGAGCCATGGCCTCAAGCTAAACACCAAAAAGTGTATAGTCATCCCCTTTGGCAAAAACAAAGTGCCCACAAATTACCACATAGGTGGTAATCCATTAAGTACGGAAGAAGTAATTAGGGACCTGAGGACTCAAGTTGGTAGCAATCTCTCATTTGAAAACCACATGGCCAAAGTGGTTAGAAAAACATTTTATATAGCCCACTTAATCATGAAGGGATTCACATCTAGATCAGGGGAGGTCATCGTGCCTCTTTACTCATCCCTCATCAGGCCCATAATTGAGTACAATGCCCTTTTTGGGATGTACCTTACCAGACACCTGCAGCAACTGGAAAGACCCCAAAAGTACCTCACCAAGAGGATCAAAGGGCTCAAACAGATGCCATATACTGCCAGGTTAAAGAAACTCCAGCTCTACTCAGTGGCATACCGCCTGCTCAGAGGCAATCTGTGCCTGACGTATAAAGCCATGTC
This sequence comes from Protopterus annectens, assembly GCF_019279795.1. Classification (NCBI taxonomy): domain Eukaryota; kingdom Metazoa; phylum Chordata; order Ceratodontiformes; family Protopteridae; genus Protopterus; species Protopterus annectens. Next base: position 370,655,454 of record NC_056733.1, read on the forward strand.
CAACCCGGAATTAATGGACATGCTGCACCACAGAAAATCCAAATCCCATCGAGCTACATGCTCAAGAGACTTGAACCTCAGCACTGAAATAAATAGGACATGCTGGAGGGACAGATTCATAACCCAGAGGCTCCCTTCACTCTGGAATAAAATCCCAGTCCAGGTTAGGCAGAGTCCCTCATTGACTCTCTCCAAGAGGAATCTTGATGAGTGGATGGGGGATCGTAGGTTTACCCCGGGTATCACTTCTATGTCATTGTTAGCCAGAGGCACAGTATACTAACCATGAAAAATGTAACGGCAAACTCCACTTACAATGTGTGTTGAAAGCCAAACACATTCTGGCTAGGATTATAAATGCCCTAGGGCAGATAGCCTAGTATGAACCTATGAACAGAATCACACACACCAAGTAGTACAACTGTGGTCACTGTGGAGTAATGTTTGCCAATGTCCACCCAAGTTGGTGAATACACAGCAATGTCGGACAAGCCTGGTTTAAGTAGGCCATAGCTGAACAAAATGCAACATGCTCATAGTTGCCCATCTGGCCCTTAACTAGTCTGCTCAGTATGAGCATTTACAGCAGTGATGGGACTCAAACCCATGATACTGTGCACCATAGTGAAAGTACTGAACCACAACACCATGACAGCATTGCAGTATTCAGCCAGTATGAGAGAATGTTGCCAAGTCTTTGCAAACTATCCCATTGGAGTCTGGCAGTAAGAACACAACATGACTTCCAACGCACACAGTATTAATGTCAATATTGGTCATGTTCACATACATCCACAAATGTAGTGGACTTCAGATCACAACATATGGAAAGGTCACACTGGGCATGCTCACACACTTGGATAAATGAGACACATGTCAGGCAACAAACCATGGAAAGCCTGAACTGGGCATGCTCACACACTTAGGCCATGTCTGAGTATAGCAGGCAGTCACACATATCTGGCAGTTGTATGTGTTAAGCCAGGAACCTCCCACGATCCAGCAATCCACCCTGTGCACACAGTTAAATGACAACAGACACATATATTAATATACCGGAACCCTGTCATGATCAAACATGTTACGCAGATACACAAGTTGTTCACAGAAACTGTGAAAGCTATGGCAATAAAGACCTGCAAACAGTAGCAGCAACAAATATTGTGCATCCCAAACATAAACATAGGTGCAGAGGTGAATACTAGGCTGTCTGCCCTAGGGAATTCATAAGCCTAGGCAGAGTGTATTTAGCGTCTGCCTCCCCAGTAGAGTAGCCTACTGTGCCTCTGTAAAGTAGGTCACAAAAGGCACCCTTTAAGGCTACTTTGCTGTGCCTCTGTCAAGCAGGGACACAGTGGAGATCCCAGGGGTGAATTTGCAATTTCCCATCCATGCGGCTGTATTTTGCTGGAAGAGGGTTGGTGAGGGGCTATGTCTAACTTTAATTGGGATTCAATTCCAGAGTGAGGGGAGCCTGTGAGTAATGAATCTGTCCCTGCAGCATGTCCTATTTATGTTTGTGCTGAGGTTTACATCCCCGGAGTGTGTAGCTGTAAGGGTCTTGGATGTTATGAGGTGGAGCATATCCATTACTTCTGGGTTTGAAATGGCTGTGTACGTCAGGCATAGATTACCTTTGAGTAGGCGTTAAGCAACTGAGTAGAGCTGGAGATCCTTTAGCTGAGCTGCATAGGACATCTGTGTGTAGCCCATGATTCTCTTCGGGAGGTACTGTTGTGTTCACTGTAGTTGCCGCAGGTGTTGGGTAAGGTACACCCCAAAAGGGGCATTGTAGTCAAACATGGTCCTGATGAGTGAGTAGTAGAGGGCCACAATGACCTCACATGATCTACATGCAAACACCCATGTGAAAAGGAGGGCTATACAAAGTTCTTAGCAATGACTCTCTGTCAATGTGATTAGAAAAGGAGAGGTTATGCTCTATCTGGGTCTGAGGGATATTGCTCTGTTATGTAGTAGCTTCCTCCTTCTGTTGTACAACATATATATGGCTGGGGTCAACCAGACAGGTCTCCTGTTTTGGAGGAGTCATGGTTTTATGTGGGATAGCATGATCAATGCATACCTGCAGCTGCTCATACAATGCGTTTGTAAAGAATTCTGCAGATTGGTCTGTATTAACCTCCAGCACGGGGCCTCTGAAGTATTCCATCCCAGTCTTCACAAGTGCAAAGTCTGCTTTTGAGAAATTCTTTACAGTGATTTCCTTGGCTGGGTGTGGGGACGGGATATGGATATCCAGGGAAAGTTGATCATGGTCTGTTCTTAACAATGACAGTTCTACCTCTGGTGTGGAACATAGAGTCCCCATGTTGGTGATGGTCAGGTCCAATATGTATTCCCCCTAGTGGGGTGGTGACTGGTTGTGCCATAGCACATAGATTCACAAATTGTAGTGGCTGTAGGGTGATGCTGAGGGCTTGAGTAGTATCCCCAGTCAATATTTGTGTACCTGAAGTCAACCACTATAATGGTGTGTGTGAAGACCTTCATATCCGACACTGTTCCCAAGGAAAGCCAAGTGTGGTTACTGGGTATGGGTGGGTGGTCTGAACTACACACCAAACCAAAAGGCAGTTTTGCACAATGGTAGGTGTATATGTATGGCCTGTCATGCTTAGTGCAGTGGGACCAACCCAGAAGTGTATGTATCTGTGATGTATATGGATACACCCCCCACTTGTGTTCTGTGTCACAAGTCCTGTGGTCAAGAAGCATGGTATAGAACATAACCTGGCAGTGCCAGTGTGCATATGTGACCCTGAACTAGGTTTCTGTAAATGCACAGATATTGTTATCCCCCATACTGAGGGATAGTTAAAGATGTACATTCTTCTTTGGAAAGACTGATGATGTCAGCACCCTATAAATACAGCAGGAGAAGGGAAATCATTCAGTAATGCGAATAGTGCGCTGCACTAATGCGTCTGTCTCAAGTATCATAACATAGTTAAGTAGGGGTTTGAATCCTGCAAATACTGTGTGGGGGGTGGGAGGTGTGTGCAATTCTTTGTGAAAAGAATGGCCATTTTGAAGACTGGGATAACACACTAAAAGATGTACATTCTTCTTTGGAAACACTGATGATGTCAGCACCCTACAAATACAGCAGGAGAAGGGAAATCATTCAGTAATGCGAATAGCGCACTGTACTAATGTGTCTGTCTCAAGTATCATAACATAGTTAGGTAGGGGTTTGAATCCTGCAAATACTGTGTGGGGGTGGGAGGTGTGTGCAATTCTTTGTGAAAAGAATGGCCATTTTGAAGCCTGGGATAACACACTAGAAGATGTACATTCTTCTTTGGAAACACTGATGATGTCAGTACCCTATAAATACAGCAGGAGAAAAGAAATCTTCCAGTAATGCGAGTAGCATGCTGTGCTGATGTGTCTGTCTCAAGTATCATAACATAGTTGGGTAGGGGTTTGAATCTTGCAAACGCTGTGTATGTCTGCAATTCTTTCTGAAAGGAATGGCCATTTTGAAGACTGGGATAACACACTAAAAGATGTACATTCTTCTTTGGAAACACTGATGATGTCAGCACCCTATAAATACAGCAGGAGAAGGAAAATCATCCAGTAATGTGAATAGCATGCTGTACTAATGCATCTCTCTCAAGTGCCGTAACCTAGTTAGGTAGGGGTTTGAATCCTGCAAATGCCATGTGTGCGTTCGTCACACAGTTTGTGAATGTGTTGTGTGTTTTGCTTTCATTATTGTATGACATATTATTATAACAGTAATTGCCATGCACACATCAGGTATGTGTTTGCCACATACAGATATGTACCTGTGACCTTTAATAGTTCCTATGTGTGAAGCCTGCCCCATATGAATACAGTTGTTACCTTTGCCGCCATGTGTCGCAGCTTACCAGACCTTAGGCCATACATGTATGTTGGTGACAATGCAAGCTGCTGCAGTGATCTGTGTCCTAGGCCAACTATGTGACACACACCCATGAAAGCTTTGATAGATTAATGTGGGTGACGGTTCATATCTGCAGTATATGTCAGACATGTTAAAACACAGCAAAGTCTGTGAGTGATGGCCATCCAGTGTAGGTGTATGGCAACTGTTGCCGATATGCATACAGACACCTTCTTGCTTAGGTGATACACAGAGGGACTGCAGAATACCTTTGGAAATGTGAATATCACAGGATAGACAAGATAACACCTGTCCACATGTACACACTATTACCAGTTCTACATGATGGGTGCTACCACCTACATGGTACTGTTGGAATACTATGTTAACTACATGCCGATGACAATGCCACAGTAGCATTACAGCAATATACCATGGCTTGGACAACAGGTATCTGTCCGTATGATACCCTTATGATGGTTAGGTGTGTCACGTGTAGAATGCATTGCAGGCCACTGTATGTATTTGCAGTCATGGATGGACATATCCATAGTGTGTTGGCATGTACATGAGACTGCTATATGCCAAAGGGTATTGTTCCCAGGGATGTGTGGGGCTCAGTAACAATGGCTACTGGTATAGTGTAGTACTGCAGGGATATAACTGACACCAGGTTTCTACGTCTGTGTATCAGTTGAGGAGACACCATGTAATGACCACTGAATGTCAGGCTATGTAAGCTGTGTATACTACCAGAATGCAGACCATTGACATGTGGAAACCGTATCACCCACAGCATACTGTCAAACCATGTCATGTTCCATGCTGACCATGTTCACAAATGTACACCTGTAAATCGGTGATGCAGACATCACACATGTACTGTCCACACCCCAACACATGCAGGCACAGGTACACACAACAGCCATGTGGCACATGTGCAGATAGTACACTTTGGGAATTAACACTGGTGTATACAAAACTGCAATGACAAACATAGCTAATGCATCATGCATGCTCGAATATACCCACAACAATATCATTACACTGTACTGTTAACAACATGATAATATTACTACAGTGCTATGTAGTCACCCTGTGCATCAGTACCATGCTATCCTGCTCCAGCATCAATGTTACAGATGGCAGGAGGTGGCACAGTTTCATCATATGCACAGGGTGTGTACTTGGTTTGCCAGAGTCTGCCATTGACACATCCAATCGACATGTATGTGTGTGTGTGTTAGTGAGGGACAACAGTACAAGATGGGCAATGTTGCTGCGATGTGTGTGTGTGTATGTGTTAGCCCTAGGTGTTAGCATTATGTGTGTGTGTATGCATACACATAGTTCCACCATGTGGCTGCCATATACGGGTGTTTGTGGACAGCCACAGACTGTACCTGCCAGGTCATACAGGTCACTGTCTCTGGCCACGGACACGGTACCTGCGCCTGGCAGGGGTGCTACGGACAGTATCAGGTACTAAGCCAGACTGGGTCATCAGAAGCAGAGGGTTGTTGACTGGACACATGTCCCTGCTGGGACTGTCCAGAGCCACGTGCACATGGTCTTCTAGGACGGTCTAATGACAGCACAGACCCAGCATTGCTGGGGCTGATACTGGCACTATGGGAGCGGCTGCAGGTTTGTTGTTGTCCGCGACGACTGGCAGCTGATAATGTTGCTGGCAGATGTCCACGTCGATGCCTCAACCATCCTGCACTGTCCTGGCTCCTGGACATGTAGTTGTGGAACATATCTAATGTGTCCCCCCAACGTCTATCAATGACCCCGCTGATGTTACGGATGGCAGATGCAACATCATGCATAGTGTCATTCATAGCGGTGCGATGTGCTCTAAGCTCCCTCAGACCCTGTCTGGTGTACTGTTCCATATGTGCCTGTGCCTGCATCACAGCCCAGAACATAGCTGAGGTTGATAGACCTTTGTGGGCAGGTCTGACAGGAGCAGTACGACCACGGATGCTCCCACGAGAACCCCTGGACATCTGCCTGTGTGGTACCATGTCAGGAATCTGGCCATGGCTGCTGTGAGGGGATACATGTGCCAATGATACCACACTACCCTGGTCAATGCCCACTGTATGCTGTCCCTCAGCTAAGGACATTGGTGACAATGGATGTATCGGCAGGATGACTGTGCGCATTGATAGGGTTGACTGCTGTGTACTGTCAATTGGATGACCGACAGACCCTGTCACACCTCCCTGTGCCATTACACATGTATCATCATTAGCACTATCCCCAGCAGTGGCTTCAGGTTCCCTGCTGCACTCCACCAGAGCAACATCAGAACCTGTGAGAGGAAGATAGGAAACACAGTTTACAAATGTGTACACGATATTAGCACACAGGCACACATGCACACATGCACACATGCACACATGCACACATGCACACAGGCGCACATGCACATATGCACACAGGCGCACATGCACACAGGCGCACATGCATACATGCACACAGGCGCACATGCACACATGCACACATGCACACATGCACACATGCACACAGGCGCACATGCACACATGCACACAGGCGCACATGCACACATGCACACAGGCACACAGGCACACAAGCACACAGGCACACTCCTCAGTACAGCAGATACAAACACAGACACACCTGCAGTACAACACATACACAATACTGTTTTAGGGTGGGTGACCATTTCACAAGGAAAAACATCACTGCACACGTGTCAGCATGCAGGTTATGTGTTGCACAGGAACATGCAGTGCAAGTGTAGACAGCCCTTGTTAATAACAGTATACGTGTACTTGATGCTTGTGTGTAGTTGTTCAGTGATTGTCTCCACCCTGGGACACAATGTGTACAAGGACATAACAATGTTGTGCAAGTGTTACAAGCTGTGGGTGCATAGATTTGCACACACACACACACACACACACACACACACACACACACACACACACACACACACACACACACACATGCACACACAAAACACATGACAGTGCTACGCAATAACAGCTATGCGTACTTTTGTGGTCAGTGGAACTGGATGTGGTGTAGTAACGTGAGCCATGATCAACATGCATCTTGTGGTCAGTCAACAATAATAATGTGTGCCAGACAGGCAGCTAGCATGCTGTACTTGAAGTGCAGTAACATGACTACATCCACAATTACACAGCCACTTGTTACATGGGTGTGTAAGGTGGCCAATAGTGAGCATTGCCTAACATGAATGTATTATTTGTTCCAGACTGTTGCACAAAGACATGATAGGCCTCTAACTCTCAGGTATATTATGTGTGCTGCATAGATAAGTGGGATGCTGAAGGCTGGCCATACAGCAGATGTCATAATTGGACATGTGTAGCAGGCTAAGGTGTAGTGTGTATGCCAAACATGTGTGTATTGTGTACATGTGTATCTGGTATGCCTATACAATGTCCAGTACTGTGTTGCCACACATGTGTGTCATGCTCTGTGTATTGCATGTGAGTGAGGCAGCTACTGAGAATAATGGGATATGCATAGTCTCACAGCAAACATGCACAGCATGCATTATGTGTAGGTGTGTTACATGTGCACATACTACACCTCCATATGACATGCACATGTCATTAGCAATAGTATTGTTATTACACACTCACCAGCATGGATTGGCTGCCTTGCTGTCACTCCAGAGGGACCTGCAAACATATGAGAGTGATTGCCAGTGGCCACAACTGTGCCTTTGATACTGTGAGTATGATAAAGTACAGTAGTACAACAGGTGGCTTTCACAGGTGTACAGATTATGCTCAGAATATCAATCTTGTAGAAGAATGGGCAGGTTAACAGCTACACAAACAGTACACATCTCTCACACGCATAGACTACCAGTACAGAGAACAGTCAACTACAGATATGGCATGTTACCTGCACACTCCATTTCAACATGCTGGGTGGCTCCGGCCTCCATGATGACATATGTTTGTGGATTTTCTTGTTGTTGGCCTGGAGCCACAACACTTAGGAGGTGCTCCTCCACACTGGTGAGGGGGGTTGGATAGGTACCCCACCACCTGTGGCAAGCTGTTGTCTGTGGATATCAGATGCACACTGCCAGACACATCTAATTAAATCACTGCAGTGATGGCGTACCTGCTTATATGTCCGGTTATGAATGCCTATGTCATTTACCCGATGGACAAGTTCTTGCCACAGTGCAGCCCTCTCATGCTGGTTCTGGCTGGTCCTGGAAAACAGCACACAGTAATTCTGCACCAGGCTCTGGTGGATCTCCTGATCCTCTGCTGCTGTATAAGGTGGGTTTCTCTGATGCATCATCACCCTGGAAGGAAGGAAAAGAAAAATATGTGAGCAAGTCATGTGGCACACTTAATATTCAAATGTACTGATATCACTTCACTGCCATATATAGCATCTGTCTGTCTATCAGGGGATACACATGTTCGATACCACATATCAGTGCTCAGCCCACAACTGTCTGACAGTGCCTGCCACACTCCATACAACAAACTAGTATACACCAGCACTCGGCACACTGTTTGGGATACAATGCACAACCTCACACTGGGGTATGTATCAAGCTAATGGATGAAGAATATTGTCGTCCCATGCAATGAATGCAATACACATGTACAGTTTCAACGGTAATTCACCCTAGTCTTTGATGCCATACCCCTACCTGTCATACGTGCACAGTTGTTACTAAAGCCAGCATACTGCTGTCACAGAGTATACATGCTGCCAGGTACACACACATACTCTGTAACACACATGTGATTGCGGCCATGGTACAGGCATCATTACACACACATTACACATACATACAACACACAAATGTATGACGACACAGATGAGCATTAACTGTGTACCTTATAGTACTATGTGCCCCTACTTACAAATACCTATGCATGTGGTATGTAATCTGTGCAGACTACAGGTAACACACCAAACAGTGTTACCACAGAATGTGAACATACACCATACTGTAGTGTTTAGGCCTACAACATCAGGTAGTACAACAGTTCATATGTGAGCTGGATTCAACAGCAGTACCACTTACTAAGCATACATGTATTGCTTCTGCCTATGATGGGACACCGCAGTCGTACACAGGGAACTATGGCACAACATATGCCAATCTACTATGTTTGCATCCCAATAACTGACACATCTTTCTCTGGCCTCACACCAAGGACACCAACTACCATGACAGACACAAACTCACGCTAAGCTATCACACCTTTACAGACCTTGCACACAGTCAGTGTCACACTCATTCAATGTCACATAGCTGGTATTACACTGAGTACATGTGTGTGTGCATTGTGTCATGGGTAGGTACTATGCTATTGGCCCTGGGCCTAGGGCAGCCTAGCCATATGCTACCCTGCCCTTTGGTACACATGTACTGTGATTTTACTTGCTCCTGTGAAACAGTTACACACAGGTGACTCACAGGGCATATTACCTATCTCCATGACATTCATCAGGGGTATGTATGACATCTACTAATGAGGAGCCTTGTTTGTTAATGCTGGGTGGTTTAGTCCGGGTATGGCACATTTGTGTATAGAAACCTGTACCTCCAGCATGTGCTGTTTAGTGCAGTGACAGGCATTAGGGCCCTAGGTCATGTAGACTGGACGGATTGTGAGGTGTTGCCATGGTGGTTGGCCAACTGGTATGGGTGTGACATAACTCTGTATGTCCAGCACTGGTAACCTATGTGTAGGCAGTATGCAAGGCTCTCTAGCTGTGGTTTTGTGAGTCAGTCTGCATAGGGAATGTGTTTGTGGCCATTATCAGTCTTTGTTAGGTATGTCTGTGGCCTTTCCACTTGCTGTAGTTCTCATGGGAGGTACATACTGCATAGGACATTGTGAGGTGTACAGGGGTACACTGACTTACATTTCCCTAGCTGACACACCTTTTGTGATGACACGTACCATGTACAGGGATTACAAGACTAGTGTGCTACTGTGGATATCAAAGGGGAGGCTATTGTACACCTGTGTCCCATGTTCCCTTCTGACACCTAAAGTGGTAGGCAGGCAACCACCTATGTGGTAGTTAGTGGGTAACATGTTTTGGAATGGGGTATGGTACTGCAGTATCAACACTGGTGTTCTGTCCATGCCTTGGTCACCAGGCATCTGTTGCAGTACATCTGCCCCCATGTCCCCCTCTCTCACTCTCTCTTTATATATATATATATATATATATATATATATATATATATATATATATACATATAAATATATATATATATATATATCAATATATATATATATATATATATATATATATATATATCTACATATCTACATATATGTATATATATCTATATACACACCGCTATATATAACCATATATATTTATACATATATCTATATATATATACATATATATATATATATATATATATATACATATCTATAGACATTCATATCTATCTGTATACATGTATGTATCTCTATATATGTATTTGTCTATTATATATATATATATGTATATACATATTCTCTATCTATCTATCCATATATCTCTATATATCTATACAGACCTCTCTCTCTCTCTATATATGTATAGATATATATATATATATATATATATATATATATATATATATATATATATATAAAATATAGATATGTAGATATATAGATATATATATGTATATCGATATATATATATATATATATATATATATATATATATATATATATACACACACACTTCTTAACATCCATTGCTGTACATATACATGCACATGTAGGTACATGGACTGCCCTTCTTTCATGGTGGGAATATCACTTCTGCAACAGTTGTGAGACACACCATTCTGTAATGATATTGCACACTGTTGTGCATAATGCATTATGCTGTCCTCAAGCCATATAGCTGTAGCAGGCCTCACTGGCTCAGTCCCACAGAAGTTCACCACCACATGATATATACCTGCACTGCATGTTGTTTTCAATGCCACACACTACAACCTACATTGATATGTGCACATAGCAACCTTCAACTACATATGTATGTCCAGCCTTCACTAACAGTTGCAGTATGTCCCTTGCCCTATGCACATCTTCATATACATATAGATACAGACTGCTAACACATATGGAGGGTTCACAGTATGTAGATTATTAGATTATGTAGTTTACATTACCTTTGTCTCTGACAGCTTTTTTTTGGCTTGCTGGCTTGCTAGCTTGCTGGCTGGCTGGCTGGCTGGATGGTTGGATGGCTGGCTGGCTGCCTGGATGGCTGGATGGCTGCCTGGATGGCTGGCTGGCTGGCTGACTGGGTGGCTAGATGGCTGGCTGCCTGGATGCCTGGATGGCTGGCTGGCTGGATGGCTGCCTGGATGGCTGGCTGGCTGCCTGGATGGCTGGCTGGATGGCTGCCTGGGTGGCTGGATGGATGGCTGCCTGGATGCCTGGATGGCTGGCTGGCTTGGTTTTTCTTTTTTTTTTTTTTTCTTTTGGTCTGTCTCTCTGTCTCTCTGTCTCTCTCCCTCCAGTTGCAATGATATTATTGCATGTGTTTACTGGCAGTACAGGCTGCTTTTGCAGGTATCTGCACATGTGCATGTGATGGCCTCTGCACCAATTGGTGGCCAGCATTTACTAATTGCATGCAGCCTGCTGTGTGGTAATTGCAGTTCTCACTGTGATTTCAGGACACTGCTATAAAATGTTAGGTTAGGTAGGTGTAGGCCTTTCAGTTTTGCAAGGTGGGGACCATGCTGGTTTGCTGTGGACACTGTTGTGTCAGTCAGAAGGTTGGTATGTCTCTCATATCTAAGGCTGTGTTGTAGCCACTGAAATGCATGTTGTACTAAAACCTGACTGTTGCTTTTTCCAGTTCACTCTTCTCAGTGTGTATGTTAACTCACACCTGCTAATGCTAACACTGTTTACATGGGAGTATGTACTTTCCTGTGGAAGTTGTGGATTAACTGGTATACAACAATAGTTTTTGCAATGTGTTGCTATGGCTTCACTATTTTCCCTTTACATTCACTCCTTGAAGGCCTGATATTTGTCTTTACTGGAATGTGTTGCTATGGCTTTCCTATTTTCCATTTACATTCACTCCTTGTAATGCATGATATATTTGTTTCAGCAGTGAGTTCTTATATGTTTGCTTTGGCTTGGTGCCACTGCATGCAGTCTGGTGAGCCCAAGGTCTGGGGTTTGACACTTACAAGGGTATTTTATTTTGCTGCTGTGCAGTACTAGGGCCTTGTATTTTGTACTAACAATTATGAATATCAGGCACATGCAGTGCTTGTAAACTGCTATACTGTCATTAGTTTGTTAGATGGCTACATCCTTTGATATTTCTGTGTTGTACTCCTACATGAGGGTGTGCTTGTGGGAGTAATTCTACAGCTATTCGCAGAGTGTGTAACAGCAGACAGGCTGATATGCCTGTGTATTTCTGACACTTGCAGGCCTCAGATACTCTCAGGTATATATTTGACCAGCCTCAGGGAAAGGTACATATCAGTGGGATACACCCGTGATATATTTCAGATATTCTGCAGTTGTGACTGTGGGGTATTTTGAGCATATGCATTACTACACCATTTCTGACATGCAAGTAGTGTCTACTTTAACTTATTGACAGTCACCATTACGTGGGTTACCCCACTTTTCTGCCTACTGTTAGTACATTTCACAGGGAGTCAGTGAGGCACAGGTAACATTTTTTTGCAAATCAGGGACATCCCTGTAAATCAGTCACAGTTGGGAAGTCTGGCCTCATACCTATTCAAATATGGCGGTGTTTATCCTGCTCTGATACTGTGTGGGGTTTGTAAGGTGCTACTGTAACATTATTACCTCCTAGTGTTAGAAAAATGTGTATTTGAATATATGAGAAATGCTAGTTTAAAAGCAAAGTAGTATATAATGCATTTTATTCTATTAATCATATAATAGTAAGGATTAATTCATGTGTAAATGTAAGTAGTTTTGAAACTGCAGTGTGGCTTGAAGCAAAGCTGACCTTTGACCCTGGCAGATGCAAGCTTAGCAAGTTTTAATGTTTATGCTTTTCACAAGTGATTATCTGCTGGGTCAGGAAATTAAATGTGTGAAATAATGAAATCTTCTGCTCTTTCCTGTTGTAATGATTTGGCCTTGTATATGTGTTATTGAGATAAGCACACAGCTGGTAGGAAAGTGTAACAGAGAACAAAGAAGATTATTAAAAGACTGAATCTGCTATTGTATTCGAACTGATATGAAACCTTGAAGAAGTAACTTTACAGAAAGACATTATGTCTGACCAGCTGGATAGCAAGGCCGTATTGTATCTAGAGGAAAAGTTTTTTTAAATATACAGCATCAACAGCTTTATGAATAGAAGACTGTAAGCTAAAGTGATGTAGATGCCCTGTGACATATCACGTCAGTAAGGTGGGCAGAGCTTAAATGTTAAACCTATATAAAATTGTATGCTTCCTGTTTCATGTCAGACAAAATTCTGTACTTGTACGTTTTTTGTCTCCTGGTGTACACTAGTAAACTTTTTAACCTGAACCTCCTGTGTATTGAAATCTTATTTTATTTAACAGTTTGGTCCTTCGCAGACGGAATTCCCTTGGTAAGCCACAGATCAGAGCGTATCGGTGGTCGAATACTGCGCAGGAGAAGTTACCGAAATGGTTCTTCTTGAGTGAAAAGACCTCTGACTGAATTGTCGTGTAAAGAGGCTGGCCACTTTCTGATCTGTGGCCAAAAAGCGGAACTTGGACTTTCTCAATACCGGAGGCTCAGGTAGGAAGAATTTGCCTTTTTTCTGTTTTAGATCAGGGACTAGGTTACAGTATATTGTTGTCAAGATTTGTTTTGCATATCAGGGACAAAAGGAAGTACTGTATATTTGATCATAGATCAGGGTAACAGAATAAGGTAGGCAGTTATTCTAGATAAACTGTGAACAGGAACTGAGAACTTGATATCACGTGATAAAAAGGGTTACGTAACATTTTTTTTGCCATGGGAAATCAGTGCACTAAAACATCGCGAGATCCGCCCCTAACCGAAGACGCAAAATACATGCAATTACAACGTTCTGATAACGTTAGGTATTATACGAAATGGGTTAACAAATATGAATTTGATGGTAAACTAGATAAAACTTCACTAGTTAAACTCCTTAAACAGCTTAAATCTGATGCGGGAGGTCAGGCAAAAAAGCAACGCCAATTAGGCATTCCTCAGGCACACAGGTGGATTGAGGAAGCAAATCGTAGAGAGCAGAAGCTGAAAAATTCAAAAACATTATTTCTAGACAAAGAGGATAATAACTTGGTAATAGTGACAGCTCCCCCTCCTCCTCCCTTGCCCCCTCCCTTACCCTTTTCAGGATATGAAGCGAGAGGACAGGCTGGTCCGCCTCCACGTTATCCTGAAGTTTCAGCAAGACCACAACCATTTGTTAGAGATCCTATTGAAACTAGGTCCCGAACACGTAAAACACATAGGGACACAGAATTATATCAAATAGAGAGAAACCTACAGGATGAGAGTGAGGAAGAAATATGCCCACTTATAGAAGTTCCAAATCCTCAGGCAGGACAGGAAGGGCAGGACCCAACACTCTTAGTATACAGGCCATGGACACCGGAGGATATCCGGAAGGCTACTGAGGGAATTTCCCATCCGAAAGTTAATTTTACGAAATTTTTAGAAGATTTACAAGGCATGAGGTTGAGTTACCACTTGAATGTGGAAGAAGTAGAAAAAGTAGTAAGACAAATTATAGGTCCAGATTGGCACATGATTTGTGGCACCTGGAATCCTCGTAATGCAGAGCTTAAACCCCTCCCACATAGTGACACAGAGTTAGACAACAGAGTGAAAGGTCTGACAGACCGAATCTCTGAGAAATGGAAACCTAGAACAGACTGGACTTGCATTAATCAATGCATACAACAGGAAAATGAGACAATAGATGGATATAATGCTAGATTATTAGAATGTTTTAATAATCATAGCGGTATGTTGGTTCCTGAGAACCAAACAAATGATTCCCCGTATGAACAACAATTAAAAAATGCATTTTTGAAAGGTTGCATTGCACCTATTAGTAGCTTCATTACAAAGCATATGATAGACCATCTAACAGGGAGGCTACAAGCCTTACTTGAATACGCTAGACATGCTGAAAGACATTTTAATAGTAAAAAGAAAAAGAAGGCACAAGTCTTCACTGCTGAAGATGGAGCTGAAGTATTTGTATTGCAGTCAGGTAAAAAGGGCAAGAAAAATACCCAGGGAAACAAACAGTCTGACAAACGATCAGAAGATTTTGAAGAGAGAAAAAAGAGAGGTGAATGCTTCAAGTGCGGGAAAAAGGGACATCTAGCAAGGGATTGTAAGCAAAACAAAAAGGTAATTACAGAAGATAAGGGAGATGAGGACTGACTATATGATAGTGAGGATACATCATGTGAAAGTCAGAAATCATCAGGAAAAGTTAATAAACAAAAAACAAATGTAAATGTGATAGAAGGAGTAGAGGAAGTGCAAGTAGATATGGAGGATGAAGAAAATGAAATTTTGGACTTAGCATTATTGAGTTTAGAGCTTTACTTAGCAGATACGAAACCGGAAGTTACACTTCTGGTGGAGGGAAGGGAAGTCAAATTCCTGTGTGACTCAGGAGCGTCACGGACTTTGATACACCCCTCCAAGTTACCAGAATATTCCGAATCACCTGATT
Source organism: Protopterus annectens (assembly GCF_019279795.1). NCBI lineage: Eukaryota > Metazoa > Chordata > Ceratodontiformes > Protopteridae > Protopterus > Protopterus annectens. The sequence continues at coordinate 370,671,103 of NC_056733.1, forward strand.
ATATATTAGTGAAAGCAGCGAACGGACAGCTATATAGGGAACCACTTTCCCATGATATAGCAATAACTGACCCTGTTTCAGGTATGACCCAGAGAAGTAAAATTGTTGTTTTTCTGCAAAGTGTCCAGTAAACCTATTGGGCAGGGACCTTATGCAGATATTTGGCATAGCAGTAGTTCCAACTGTACAAGGTATGGAGGCACAGAGACAAATGGATACCTTTGTAGTGCGATCGGAGGGTGAAGCTTTTTCTGGTACAGCCAGGACCTAGTCACGACTGGTCCAGGGGCAGTAACCGAGGAACTGATGAACGTAGCCATCAGTGAAGTCCCCACCCTCGACACTGATCAACAGCATTTGTTACACTGTACTCTATACTACTGTACTACACCAGGACCTGATAGAGAATATGAGCAAGAATTATTCAGAAATCGTGCAACTAGACTAGTATTGCGTACTTTGTACTGGGATACTGAGGGGAACAGTGTAGTCAGCTGTTCATTACCTCAAGAATTCTTTGCATTATACAGATCAAATCGATTACCACATGTCAGCTTGACAAAGAATAAACATGTCAAATGGGCAGACTTAGGAGAAAAAGTAACAAGATGGGAGAAACAGACTGATTTAGAACTGTCAGAACAAGGGATACAGAAACAGAAACTGAATTGGTTGACACAGACACATCCAGCTGTACACTTACAATCTAGTGAGGACAGCTGATTAGCATTTTTATTAGAAGAAGAAGAAAAGGCCTTATGTGAAATTTCAACAACTCTTTGGTCAACAGGAAAGTCAGATGTAGGACTTATTCGAACAGCAGGACCAGTTACAATTACCCCAAAGTCAGCTTTTAGACCACAGAAAAGACAATACCCTTTGAGAAAGGATGTAGAAATAGGAATTAAGCCTATAATAGCAGCATTACTCAAAGAGGGAGTACTGGTAGAATCTCCTGATTCTCCATGTAATACACCCCTATTTCCTGTTAAAAAAGCAAATGGGGAATGGCAGATGGTACAAGATTTACAAGCTGTAAATAATGCAGTAATACCTAGAGCACCTACGGTGCCAGACCCACATACTTTGTTAAACGATTTAGAACCACAACAGAAGTATTTCTCTGTGGTAGACATCAGCAATGCTTTCTTCTCGATACCTATACATCCTGATAGTCAATATTGGTTTGCATTTACATTTCAGGGTAAAAGTTATACATATACTCGACTACCACAGGGATATTGTGAGAGTCCAACAATATTTGCACAAGAAATGGCTAGCAACCTGGCAGGGTTTACCCCACCGGGAGGTAGTCAAATTCTACTTTATGTAGATGACATCTTGCTAGCAGCCCCCACCCAGCAACAATGCAGGGAAGATACTGTGGCATTATTGAAATTTTTAACAACACAAGGACACAAAGTAAACAAAAGTAAGTTACATCTTTGGGGAAAACAAGTTAGATACTTGGGATATGTAATATCCAATGAAGGTAGAATACTAGATGAGGAAAGAAAAACAGCAATTTTGCAAGCACCTAAACCAGTAACCAAGAAGGAAATGATGTCTTTCTTGGGTACAACTAATTTCTGCCGGAGCTGGATACCAAATTATGCTTTGGAATCTGCTCCACTGACTGACTTGATATATAAGACATCAATGGCAGCACAAGATATTTTACAATGGACAACCGAAGCAGAAACGGCCTTCTGCAGGTTGAAGCAGTTGATAGCTTCTTCATTAGTTTTAGGACTTCCAAATTATCACAAACGTTTTTTTCAGACCGTAGATTGCAAACAAGGATATATGACGTCAGTATTGACGCAACAACATGGGGACAAGCAACGCCCCATAGCCTACTATTCATCACAGTTAGACCCAGTGGCACAATCTTTGCTTCACTGTGTACAAGCAGTAGTTGCAGCCGCAATGGCAGTACAGGCTTCAGCCTCAGTGGTGTTATTCCACCCTCTCACATTGAGAGTGCCTCATGCAGTTGCAATAATTTTACTGCAAGAAAAAGTGGCATACCTTTCTCCTGCTAGACACCTTTCATGTATGACTATACTGCTGAGCCAACCTCATATGACAATTGAATGATGTACGACATTAAATCCATCAATATTACTCCCAACTCCTGCGGATGGCACACCACACAGCTGCCTGCAGGAAATTGAACAGTTAGCTTTACCTAGACAAGATCTCACAGATATGTCCTTGGATAATGCCAAGGTGACATATTACGTGGACGGCTCATGCAGAAGGGGTCCTACAGGGAAGAATCTGGTGGGGTATGCAGTAGTTACAGACACTGAAATTCTAGAAGCCCAATCCTTACCACATAACTTATCTGCACAAGCAGCAGAGTTGATAGTTTTGACGAGGGCATGTACTTTAGCAAAAAACAAGTGTGTAAACATATATACTGATAGTCAGTATGCTTTTTCTACAGTACATGTATTTGCACAACAATGGAAAAATAGAGGAATGATAACATCTAGTGGAAAACCTATTAATCATGCGCACTTTATTTTGGAGTTATTAGAATCTATTCAGTTACCTACCAAAGTAGCTATTTGTAAATGTGTAGCTCATACAAAACAACAGGATAAGATTTCGAAAGGCAATGCACGAGCTGATGCAGCTGCAAAGCAAGCAGCCTCAGACTCAGAAACTATACTTTTAAATGAGGAATTACAACCCTCTGAGATTTTAGATTTAGGCATGTTAAAAACAATGCAGACGCTTACTACAAAAGCAGAAAAACAAAAATGGGTAAAACGAGGTGCAATTCTTGAGAATGGATTGTACATTTCCAAAGAAAGAAAACCGATATTGCCATCTAATTTATTTAGATATGCAGCTTTGTTGAGCCATGGGCAGTGCCATGTCTCAACAGGGGGGATGGTACAATTAGTAAACCGAATATTCCAAACATATGGATACACAAACTACACAAAAAATTTTTGTGCAGCTTGTCATACTTGTAACAAGCATCATGCACAAGGGGCATTTAAAACCAAGCAAGGAAGTTTTCCTATACCACCGTATCCGTTCCATACTATTTGTATGGATTTCATAGAATTGAATAAATGTGAAGGGAAAAAGTTTTGTTTAGTTATTGTAGACATGTTTTCCAAATGGGTAGAAGCTTTTCTAACCAAAAACCCGGATGCAGCAACAGTGGCGAAAGCCCTGATAAAAGAAGTAATCCCTAGATTTGGCATTCCAGAAAGGATTTATAGTGACAATGGCACACATTTCGTAAACCAGACAATCCACCAACTTGGGAGATTTTTTGGTATCTCCTTAAAGAACCATTGTGCTTACCACCCACAGTCAGCAGGACTGGTGGAATGGTACCCTCAAAAGTAAGCTTAGGAAGCTAGTTGAGGAGACCCAAAAGAATTGGATACACTGTCTGCCTTTAGCACTGCTGAGTATGAGAACGGTTCCAAATGTAAAGGGTTTGACTCCCTTTGAAATGGTTTTTGGAGAGCATATTATGTGCCTCAGTGGAAAGCTCTCATGCCTGCAGAGCAAGAGGCTGACAGTTCATTAGCTAGTTATATGAGGAAACTGTTAACAAATAAATCTGTTTTGCAGTTTAACTCTTTTTCAGATAAGGAACAGACCAGACCGTTGGAAGCAGTCTTGGCCCCGGGGACGTACATTTGGCTGAACGTGACGAAAAGGAAGAATTGGGCGAGTCCAAAGTGGGAAGGACCGTACCAGGTTCTGTTGGCAATGCCTACTGCAGTCAGAGTGGCCGAGAGGACGTCTTGGGTTCATTTGACACACTGCAAACCGGTAAAGAACTTTCAACTTGATAAAAACTTTGTGACTGATACACAACCAGACCGAGATGGCCAAAAACAAAGCGAATAGAAATCTAGATCAGCCCCAGAGATGTTGTATAATCATTTTGTTGAGTATACATTTATTGACTGTAATTGTGACAATTTTCCTCTTGTTGTGGTTTATCCTACATACATCCACACAAGTGAAAGTGGGAAGGCGTGATGAAACGTCTATAGACTGGCATCTAAATTTTAACACATACCTAGCCATGAAATGTGTATATGCAGAGACTATGAACATTTCAAATTGCTGGGTTTGTACAGCTATACCAACAGCATATGGAGGACTGATAATGTCCGCTGTCCCTTTGGGGATAAATGAGACTTGGGAGAATTTACTTTTTGATACAGGAACTGTGAGATCACAGGACAAATTAGCTTTATTTTTACCTGTCACACAAAAAGGAATTGTATGTTTTTATAAAAATGATACCCTCCAGGTGGGCTGGAGCAATTGTAATATAACCATATCTTACCGATGTTACATTAAGAATAGTAATGGCAATACTTTTTGCAATACTAATTATGACTCATATTTGAACTCATTGAAAACAACCATGAATGACATTCGCAAGAATCCAGTTTTGTTTAAACAATTGTCAGTTATAGATCAGAAAATGTTTCATGCAGAGCTGATGTGAATTAGTACTAAAGTAGAAAACTGTTATTTTATTTGTGGGAAAAAGGCATATAAATGGTTACCTGAGAATTGGTCCGGCAGTTGTTTTTTGGGTTATTTGGTTCCGGCAATAAGACATACTGCAGAATTACCTTTGGGTAAGATACGAAATGTGAGAGAAGCAGCTCGAAAATCTGAAGGTCTGGTTGAAAAACCTGTGAATCCAGTTGGAAAGATCGAAGCTGGCTGGAAAGACCACAATTCAGTAAAAGACAAAAGCAAATTGACTCATATGGACTTGAGTGACAGTGTTATATCTTGGGCAGGAATATTCCCAGCCTATGGAGCAGTCAAATCGATCTGGGAGCTGAGGAAGTTGTTGAAACTTCTCGAAGTAATGAGTAATGCAACTTTTTCCGCCCTAGAACTGGTGACTGATGAATTGAATGCAATGAGAACTGTTGTGCTACAAAGTCGGATGGCTCTTGACTTCACCCTAGCGTGAGAGGTGAATGTCTGCGCTTATCAAAGAAGAATGCTGTGCTTATATTCCTGACAATCGTCATGAGATCAATAACCACCTAGAGGTAATTCAGCAAGTATCAGCCATGACTGAACCAGGCCCAAACCCACTGATGGACTTTTTCCAGAATCTATTTGGGGTGTTGGGTTCCATCCTAATGAATATTCTGATTGCCATTTGTGTGGGTATACTCCTAATAGGAGCATGTGTTTGCTGTGGAATTCCCTGCATGAAAAGATTAATCAAAGATTTTATTGATGTATCTGTTACTGAAACTTTGTACCAAGATATTGAAATTGAAAAATTGATCTCAGATGACATTTTTTCTGAAGTATAGATTGAATGACTCACCTAGCTGAAAATCCTAAGTAGAAAAGGTTAGGAGATGAAATGACACTATGCATACTTCAAAATAGAATAAAAAGTATTAATAGGGGGGAAATGTTAGAAAAATGTGTATTTGAATATATGAGAAATGCTAGTTTAAAAGCAAAGTAGTATATAATGCATTTTATTCTATTAATCATATAATAGTAAGGATTAATTCATGTGTAAATGTAAGTAGTTTTGAAACTGCAGTGTGGCTTGAAGCAAAGCTAACCTACGACCCTGGCAGATGCAAGCTTAGCAAGTTTTAATGTTTATGCTTTTCACAAGTGATTATCTGCTGGGTCAGGAAATTAAATGTGTGAAATAATGAAATCTTCTGCTCTTTCCTGTTGGAATGATTTGGCCTTGTATATGTGTTATTGAGATAAGCACACAGCTGGTAGGAAAGTGTAACAGAGAACAAAGAAGATTATTAAAAGACTGAATCTGCTATTGTATTCGAACTGATATGAAACCTTGAAGAAGTAACTTTACAGAAAGACATTATGTCTGACCAGCTGGATAGCAAGGCCGTATTGTATCTAGAGGAAAAGTTTTTTTAAATATACAGCATCAACAGCTTTATGAATAGAAGACTGTAAGCTAAAGTGATGTAGATGCCCTGTGACATATCATGTCAGTAAGGTGGGCATAGCTTAAATGTTAAACCTATATAAAATTGTGTACTTCCTGTTTCAAGTCAGACAAAATTCTGTACTTGTACGTTTTTGCCTCCTGGTGTACACTAGTAAACTTTTTAACCTGAACCTCCTGTGTATTGAAATCTTATTTTATTTAACACCTAGCATGGCTGTTTCTCTTATCACACTAATGTAATGCAATTCCACAAGAATTGCCAGTAAGGATTCAGGGAACAAGCTTTGTGTAATGGCCTTCCTATATTCCCTTTACATTCACTCCTTGTATTTCATGATATATTTCTTTCAGCACCAAGTTCTTGTATATCTGCCACGGCTCAGTGGTAATTCATGCAGACTAGTGTTTCCGGGGTTCGCGACTGACAGGGGTATTTTATTTTGCTGATGAGCAGGCTACAGGCCCTATCATACAGAGTGACTAAGGCACGTTTAAGGAGTTGTAAGCGGGTTTGCGCTGGTTTGCGTGATGCTTACACATGCGCACACTCGCTTAGCTAAGCGCACACAAGTGCACACCCGCTGACTACTGCTTAAAAGTGCTTACTCCCGCTAACACCCGCGCTAATTTCTTTTAAAGAAAAGAAAATGGGGAGAGAGGAAAGTGGTGAAAAATGAGGCACAAAGAGGGTAGGACAGTAGGAAAACAAGCTCAGGATGTGCAAGAAGGATGTAGGGAATGCCCATAGCTGCCCATTTCTTTATCAGCAACAGCTGTGCATATGTGTGAAATTTGGTGTGAAATTTGAAACCTTCCACCCCAGAGAAAGGGGTGAGGACAACAAAATATGTTGTACTGCCAATTAGAATTATCAATTTACATGTCCAGTGGACATGTGTGCGAATTGGGCAGCTATGTATGGGGCATAATTTTTTTGTGGGAACAGAGTGCCCTTTTTTTATTTTTTTTTCAGGTGAGAGTGGAATGTGAGGTACAGGAAGTAGGTATATTTGGGGGCGTAGGTTGGGGAGGTTAACAGACAAGACAAACAAGATGCATACAGGGGTGGAGTATGACACACGTGGGGGGGTAAACACAAATGACGGGGACGGATGTTTGGATATCGCAAGCCCATGAGCCCACAGATGGCAACAATGGAACTGAAATCCCCACCCATAGGCAGTTACCACTGCGCATTCACAGCCCAGGCCGGGGCTGTGCTGGGGGCTGGATAGGATGGGCAGGCACACCCGTGAGTTGCGCCACCCTCGCCTCAAGCTGGTGTAGGGGATCAGTCACAGAATGCCTGATCTCACTACGCACCACAGACCGGACCCTATGGAGGGTGAGTGGAGGCTCTCCTCCGGCCATGCTTGGAGAGGGGGGACAAGCCCCATCACCTGCAGCGCTTCCACCTGAAGGTGGCACAGGGCTACCGGAGGAGGAGGTCCCGACCTGGGCACTGGTGCCAGGTGCACTCGCCAGCTGAGGTGGGAGAGGTGGGTCCGCTGGAACCCGCCTTCCTTGTTGTCCTATGTTTAGCAGTATTTTATGGCATTTTGGGTTAGTAACAAACAACACCATTCAAAATTAGTTGTAACAGCATGCATCAGTATTCCCATTAACCAAACACCCATGAATTTCGAACATTGAGCAGCAAGCATAACACATGCATATTTAGAACAACAGTGCACATTCCAACAGCATGCAGGGTTGATTGGTGGCAACAGGCCATCAGGTTTGGATATGTGAATGGGGCACATGCATCAACGTACATGCAGATATGTATGAACCAACAGGACAAATGTCCATGGGAATTAATTGTGAATACACATACCGGTTTGGTGTGGAATGGCATCATTTGTGAAAATAGGGTAAGGTGGAGAAATTTTACATTAACAACTAAAACTACCTATACATATACTGTACATTCCTAGTAGATGCAGATATATATCCCCTACATGTATTAGTACAGCTTCCTGTATGTAACCTTAGGAATGTTGATGATGGGGATGTTACTGCTACATTAATATACATTCCATTTTTATTCATATATGTTCATATCTGGCTGTGTTCAGGTACAGCATCCTGCTACAATTGATTTATATGGGTCTAGACAACTGTGGATGTTCAGCATTTCATACAACCATACTATTTCCATAATGCAAGGGTACAGCAACATATCAAATTTGTGGGATGGACACAGTCCATGTTCTGTATTTTATTTAAGACATTACACTCTTTGGTTGTGGCTGTCTCATTCATTTCATTATGTAGTGACTGCAGTATACCTTTATTCCAGACTTATTACAGCTTTCTTGGTAGCTTCAAACTGTCTTTCTCACACTCTCTCAATTATTTTATATTTACATTTCAGAATGGTACTTAATTCTAGGCTTTATTAACATTTATTACTGGTTTACAACAACCCTTTACAGCTGGCTCACTTATTTCATATGGCAAAATTTACAAGGATGTATTTGACACTTGTCTATCCTTTGTTGATTGATTATCACTCATTTTCTGGCTGCAGCAGTTATCTGATATTACAATACAGGTGGAAACTCTATTTGAGACTTGTTTAATCTTTATTACTGGATTGCATTACACTCTTTTCCAGGCTGCATCACTTATCTAATTTTACAATACTAGCAGAATCTTTTTTCTAGGCTTATTTGACCTTTATTAGTGGGTTACAACACGGAACTCTTTTACAATCTGTCTCACTTATATTCTATGACAATACCAGCTAAATAGTTACTAACCTGCCTGGTGGTGCAACCTCAGCAGCCTATCAGCATATGCTCGCTGATTCGCGGAACGAACACCTACAGCTGTAATATAAAGGAAGTAATATTGGAACATATGTCTCCATACTATAGGCTAGGATAGCATTTCTTACATACTTAATTACATGGATACTTACTCAGTAGTGGGGCGTTGGGCATTTGGCAGGCCTCCTGGATCCAACGATTCAGTTGGTCCTCCTTCCATCGCTTCAGGTCCGCATGGTGGTGACGGACCTGTTCACCAGTCCTCGGAATGCCTGTGGCACTGGTGAGATCATGTGCCAACTGGTTCCATGCCTCTGCCTTGTACGCACCCCAGTGAACCTGGCCCTGCATGAGTTGTGCTTCTTGTTCATGGACTAGGAGCCAAACCATATATTTTGACTTCTCAACACCCCACCTTTGTGCTCTAAAGTGACTTCCCTCTCCTGCACCTGCCATCCTGACTGCAAATGGGTACCACAATCAGTTATGCTGTGTATTCCCACCTATGGGGCTTATATATGCCGGTTTTCCCACACTTATCTGTGACTGGCCATTTTGGATATTTATCAGCTTTAAAAACCTGCTTTGTCATGCTTTTTTTCCATTCATTCCTATATATATGCTAATACTGCATTTCTCAGTACAACTGTCATGGCTTAGTGGTTCAGTACTTTGACTATGGTGCACAGTATCCCAGGTTCAACCCTTGGCATTGCTTTTTTTATTTTACTACTGTCTAGACAGGCTAGGAGGTGTGTCTGTGTAAAGGCGGCTTTGATACAGCTTGCCCAATGTTGCCCGACGGTAAGCTGGTTGGCACGCTGTGCAGCTTTGCGCAAGCTGCTTACACTGGGTAACGTGTTATTTAGCTATGAGCACTCATATTATGCTGGGTGAAGCGCTGCTGAACTACGGGCACTCATTTTAAGCATGTTAAAGCGCTGCTCAACTCCGGGCACTCATATTAAACCTGTTAAACCACTGCTCACCTGCGGGCACTCATATTAAGCTTGTTAAAGTGCTGCTCACCTATGGGCACTCATATTAAGCTTGTTAAAGCGCTGCTCACCTACGGGCACCCATATTCAGCTTGCTAAAGCCTTGCTAAGTTTTGGGCAATTATGATCCTTTTTTTATATTTTATTATGTCGGATTTCTTCAAAAATACATGGCCCATTTCATTACATTTTACTTAAATTATAGTTTTATAGATATATATATATATATATATATATATATATATATATATATATATATATATATATCAGGGGATTGTTTCATGCTTATTTAAATAAAAATGGAAAATGATGTTGTGGGGGCTCGAACAGTGACTACCTCCTCTTTGGCCAACGTCTCTACCGCTACGCTATTGCTACTTGGCTTAATTTGCATATTTAGATCTTATATGCTTTTCAATGTCTGCTAACTGTGGCTGAGCGGAGGGCATACCTACGCAAACGAGCGCAACTACGGGCAAACATTTTGGAAATTATAAAAAGAAAAATTAAACTGCTATTTTTACATTTTACATTACAGTTGGGTTTATAGTCTGTGAGGGCATGTGTGGTGTTGTGTTCCTTGACATTTCCGCGGACTCGCTCGTGGGTGTTTACTTTCAGGACTCTGACTCTTCTGGTGGCATGTCCCTTTGCAGAACTCGACATTCAGACACGCCCCCTACTTTCCTACATGGACCGTGTTAGCCTAGGGTATGATTCAGCATGCCCTCATGTATGGCATGCTGACGTCATACCGTTAGACTGCAGCCTCTGTGTAAGACATATTAACTCTTACATGGAGGTTTCGTGAATTTGGTCCGAAATATTCACAGAATACAAATTCAGTTTTGTTATGAATTACACTGACATGTTTCTTTTCTCAAAATCTGACATCTGACAAGCACAGCATAGTTTGTGAAAGAAATATAATTCAACATCTGATATTTGACATCTGAAATTTTTTAAATGATGTTTTAAGATGTGACTTGTGTTTTTTAAAAAAACAGCAACTTATCTGATTATTTAAGATCAAAATATACAACAAAGGAAGGCAGAAACAGGATCAGATAACCACAATTCATTATTAAACTGTGTAAATCTGGTTTAATATATTATGGATTTAAAGGATAATTGTTAGATTATATTATAGCAATAACCCACACCTGGGTGTGGGTAATGCTAAATTTACCCACGGTTGGCGTGGTTTGGTCCCGAGGCGCCCGAGGACCAAAAAGCCAACCGTGGTAAATTTAGCATTACCACCAGAAGTGGGTTATTGCTATTATCATGACATTATTTAAGAAAAGAAACTATTACTTTTCTTAAATAATGGCATAGTATAATGCCTGTTTACTGCCCTTCCGCAGATGTCTTGGCATCCGGCAGTTCTGATGTACTGCGCGCCTGCGCAGTACATCAGAGTTGGTAAAGCAACGGAGAAAGCAAGATCTCCGTTGCTTTTATGTCTCGCTATGTTAAATGAGTTTAACATAGCGAGACAGTTTTAAAATAAGCAACGGACATCTCCGTTGCTTATTTTAAGTCTCGCTATGTTAAACTCATTTAACATAGCGAGACTAAAAAGCAACGGAGATCTTGCTTTCTCGTTAACACTGCCTGCGCTATGTTAAATGGGTTTAACATGGCGAGACAGCTAAAATAAGCAACGGAGATCTCCGTTGCTTATTTTAAACTGTCTCGCTATGTTAAACCCATTTAACATAGCGAGACAGTGTTTAAAGAGTTATACTAATGGAAAAAGTCCGGCGACGGACCTTTTTCCATTAGTATAACTCGATTTACAACGGGCACGCTGGCCAATCAGCGTGCACGTTTTGGGGGGATCATGGTATAATATATATCTCATCATTTTCAATTTTCTTAACTGCAGTTGCAAGTCAGGCTGACACAGAATAACTGTGATACTTAAAGAACATGTCAACCATGTAGAATGACTGAATTAAAAGTGTACTTGTAGAAAGCTGGAAAGAGAAAAGTATGAAGTGGGCATTTTGTTTATTTTCTTGGAATGGGTTACTATGTCATGATTTCATCTTGTTTGGTAAATATCTGTAAATACATAGAAGAGTCAGCTGAGTTTATGACTCTGAAAAATGCATTGTATTCTTGCATTTAGATAGAGATTTTGCCACTTTGCCTCCTGTAACAGCTATGTAATTACAACTTCAACATGAAAAAATGTGTATACTCAATAAACTGGCAATACATCTGAACTTTGCAAAAGGTTTTTCTCACTGATGTTCCAGAAATATCAAACATATTGTTTTGCCTCATTCAGAAACATTAAAACTGGACTGGAAAACAGAACTGAACTGAAAGTTGAGCAGAGTTGTGCCAAACAAAAGCATGCTTAATTTCTATTTGTTTTTAGTTTATGTTAGAAATGAACATTGATTTTACATTTCTCTGTAAACAAACTCCACTTAAAATGATGAAGGTGCCTACACTGTGATATATCTGCCACAGCATATATATGTATATATATATATATATATATATATATATATATATATATATATGTGTGTATATATATAGGGAGAGAGAGAAAGAGAGATAAACACACACAAACACATATGTTCTAATAAAGATATGTGCAAATATCCAGTATGCATAAAAAACAAAGACGCAAATTCAAAAAAAGAACACAGGGCGACACAGTTTTGTAAACTGTTTTTAAGTAACATCAGAGCAAAAGGGAAAAATGACAAGAGGGGGTAAATGGTAGGATGGTAAATCCTGAAATATGGATTTCTATCAAGAAACAAGTGAAGTATCTAAGAAGAAAGGGAATACGGTAGAATATAAGTACATCTTAATAGTTATATTACAGATAGAAAATGTATTTCAGACACAGAAATGCACAAGAAAATAGGGTCAGGTCCTCAATAATGAATATCTTAAATCTGATACAGTGGTGAGTGGCACAATTAATTGTCACAGAATTTACAAAATATTAAAAATTTCACAATCACAAAGTACTCATGGTCAGGGCTGGCAATAACATAAGAGGAACAGTAACATGAATATTAATTCTGAATGCTTAGCAGTCACTTTATGAAGTCTGAATCAAAGCAAAGGGCTTGTAGTGAACACAGCAAGAAGCTAGGAAATGATTTTAATTACATGACATTTGTATATCTTTTCAGCAAGATAATGGACATCTGATAGATCTAGAAAAATTGGAAGTTTAGTTGTACCATTGTACAGTTAACGGGGGAAAAGAAAGACTTAATAAGCTGTTCTCTATTACATGGTGTATCATAGGCAATATAGACTTGGCATCATGGAATAAGTGTAAAACATTTAGGACTGTATAACAGATTATGACAAAGAGACAAAAAGGCCAGATCCTGAGATACTGACTTTACGTAATGCTTTGGCTAAGTTAGTAGCATCATAACAAACTTTGGTGATGATAATGTATTTTAACAAATCAGTTAACAGACTCTGTCATCAAATGATAATTTCTCAAAAGGATAGGGCTGGAATAAATGATACATTTATTGGTTAGATTATGGAATATTTTAGATATAAGTAGTAGAAGTAAAGACAAGTAGCTTTGAAGACAATTAAACTGGAGTATGGAACACTGCATTTCTGAAATAGCATTTGAAATACTTGCCCATCTCCACTCCAACTTAGTAATACAGCATGACTTAAAACTGAATATAGGAAATGAAAAGTTATGATATTAAGGAAAAAAAAAACATCTGTGGACAACTTTAAGAGGGGACAAGGAGCAGGTATATTATAGAGCCTGAATTAGGGGATCTATAAATGGAAAAGATTATTTCAGAGAAAAGAGATGAGAAAGCTAGATTATAAAAAAGCATACAAATTACAAGCCTTCCTTGAAGGCTTGTAAGAGCCGAGACGTCAGAGCATTTTATTAAACAAATTTTGCTGTTGGTAAACTAGCTGGTGGTTTTATTCGTGTTTTGGATTTCTTATTGTGTGGTGTTGCTAAATTACATGCAATAGTCAGATAGTTTTATGTTAACACCATAGCAGACAGGCATAAAGCCCTGATTATAGCCCAGGCAGCCCAGATTCAGTTAGAAGCAAAGACATCACAGATGATGTCTGGAGATTGCAGATGCATTCATCCTTGAGGATATATGTATTCACACTGATTCCAACATCCACCGTAAACCCACCTTTAATAATTCTTACTTGGAATTTAATAGCTGTCATCCCTATTCACAGAAAAATGCATACTTAAAGGACAATGTATTAGGACAGCAAGAATATCATCTGACTATACTGAAGTGGTTAAAGAATTAGGTATGATGGGAAGTATGTTTTTGGAAAGGGGGTACCCCCAGAAACTTATTAGATAGACCATTGACTACACTTTGTCTAACTGGAGAACTTTGTACAAACCCTTATTGGGAATGGATTTTATCCCTGTACACGAAAATACATCTGAAAATAATTTTAGTAGAGCTATGGTTTTGAAATATTACCCTTATTCTCCTATGGTAAAAGATGTGATAACAAAGAACTGGAATATACTAAGGAGTGACACCAAACTTTATAAATTCCTCGGAAATAGCCCAACTTTTGTATATAAAACAGGTAGGAATATTGAGGCTAACTCAGAGGACAGTAAGAATAAAGGAAAGTATGCAGGAGACAAGGGGACCAAGAAGTGTGGATGTTGTATTCAATGTGAATACATATATCTCAAAGGAGAAATACAGCTAGAAAATACAAATCAGACTAAGGTCATCTTTCAGTATGGGAACTGTAGTACAAAGGGTGTAGTTTATTCGGTCATGTGCTCCACCTGTCCATCATTTTATGTTGGGAAAACAGACAGGTTCCTAAAAAACAGAAGTTATGAGCACTACTATGAAATTAGGAAACAAAACAGGAATAATGCTTTGTACAGGCACATGGAAAGTAACAACACCTGTAATACATTCAGATTTGCCATTTTGGAAAGGGTACACATTAACTCGAGGGGTGGCAGTTGTAAGTTATTATTAGAAGAAAAATAAGTTTTTTTGGCAGTTAAAATTAAATGCTTGCAACCCCCCAGGATGTAATGATTTTATTGCACTAAAGCCAGTATTAGAGGCTAGGATATAAAGTGTTTCTTTTGAAAGTGATTTCTTATAATTCATTTTCATGTTTATTTTATATTTTTCTGTAATATTCCACTTCAAGTATCGTATGGTTTTTGTAAGGGAAGCCTTCATTGTTATAAACTTTTTTATCTTTGATTTTATTCTTTGCCACAGGAAGTGTTTTTGAAGAAGTATGATGTCATTTCCTGGTTCTAGAAACTATAAAAGGAAGTTGGCCATCTTGTTTTAATTGAATCTGAAGAAGTCCTGTTAAACAGGATGAAAGCGCTAATTCCAAATTCTGAGTGAGAATTAAACTGCTTTTTTTATTTTAAAGGGAGTCTTTATTTTCTTTTGAATCATTCAGCCAGATTTGCAGAGTGATGTTGTGATTAGTTGCCTATTCTTTCATAGATTATATTATATTTTTATTAACATAGCAGAAGAATAAGACAGTAAATATAGCTTTCCTTTAACTGTATTTAACATTCTGTTGCCCATCAACCCCTGCCTTCCCACCATCATTTTTCTAACTGTCATATGTGCTGTTGAATGCCTGTGTAAATCCTCTCTACATCACCTGTTTTGATAGTCCATTCAATGGTACTTTTAGAGATCCATTGAATAGTAATTCCCAACAGTATGTGGCAGTCCTTTCAATGGTACTTTTAGAGATCCGTGGAGTAGGAATTCCCAACAGTATGTGGCAGTCCATTCATTCTATGGTACGTTTAGAGATCCATGGAGTAGGAATTTCATTACAGTATAAGGCAGCCCATTCTATGGTACTTTTAGAGATCGATGGAGTAGGACTTCCCTACAGTATGTGGCAGTCCTTTGAAAGGCACTTTTAGAGATCAATGGAGTAGGAATTCCCTACAGTATGTGGCAGTCCATTCAATGGTATTTTTAGAGATCCATGGAATAGTAACTCCCTACAGTATATGGCAGTCCATTTAATGGTACTTTTAGAAATCCATGGAGTAGTAATTCCCTACAGTCTGCAGCAGTCCATTCAATCCCTTATAGTATGTGGTAGTCCATTCAGTGGTACTTTTAGAGAACCATGGAGTAGGAATTCCCTACAGTATGTGGTAGTCCATTCAATGGCACTTTTAGAGATCCAAGGAGTATTAACAGTCTGCACCAGTTTCCACCTCCTCTTTATCCTGTATCAGTATATTATCTAATTAAATCAATTAACAAATGCAAACTTCTTGAAAAACTGGCACAAATGAATGCATTACTTGTGTGTGTGTGTGTGTGTGTGTGTGTGTGTGTGTGTGTGTGTGTGTGTGTGTGTGTGTGTGTGTGCGTGTGTGCATGTGTGTGTGTATGTGTGCGTGTGGAGGAGGGTGTTTACCTTAAATATTACAATTATTTTTGTTAGTTTTGAATATGTTGATCTAAAGGTCAGGTGGAGTTTACTTTGCAAATATAGTAATAACTGACAAATATAATTATGAATTGTGCCAATGTATCAGCTGCCCAGGTAATGGCTGAAAAAATTCAATAGAACTGTCTAGTAATGAAGGTGAATAATAAATGAATGAATGAATAATAGATAAATAAACAAGTTGGTCAAATAGATGAATCTGACTACATTAAGTAATGAACTTGTGAATATTAGATACACAAACAAATTACTGCAGTTAGAAAATATTAAAACTAAAAGACACTTCTCAAAGTGTTTTTTTTTTTTAGCAGTACAGCATCACTGTAGTTTCAAGGTTTTGGGAGATTGTTTTAACATCATCTATTGGTGTGCTGCATGTTCCCTACAGCACTGTTATAATCTGCTACAGCATCTTTTCATTCGTTTGTTGAATACCTAAAGAACTAATACTCTGTCCTAATATACCATGCAAGACTATGTAGTTGTCTTGTAAAATAACCATATTTTATAGCTTTTTGACACAACAGAAAATATAATGCATACAGACATGACATTCCATTTGGTTTTGCTGAGTTAAATATGAATATTTAAAAACAGTTCACCATAAATATGTCAGGATAAGTTTTTCACCAGAACAAACAATTGTACTATCACATTATTAATTTTAGGAAACTCATAATTTCTGTATTCTATGTGAAATATTAAGGAGCTGTTGATGTATTTAGGTAAGCTTTGACCAATATGTTATTTTTTTAACTTCTAGCAGCTTATGTTTCATGTAAATATTGCAGTCTTTTTGCTTTGTTACTTGGATAAGAATGCTCAGAAAATGCAAACATAGCCCATAAAGTTTATCATTCTCTGCAACCTTTTCCTTCATAAATAATAATCATGCCATGTTTAAACCTCTGAGTACATTGCTATGGGAACACTGTGATGTCATAGATTATTAAGGCAAGCTGGGAATGAAAAACAAAAACTGATAATGCCTTAAAAACATGTATTGTATTTTCGTGGTAATTCAGATCTAATAAGTCTGATTAAAGACAAATGCCAGCTGCTGTGTGCACAGACATTACATTTTGGAAGTTTGGTAGTTTAATACATGTAGCTATAGAATTATGTCACTGTTTCAGTCCAGGAGCATAAATTCATGGGAAATGTGACTGAAAATAAAAATCATTCTACAATGGACATGTAATGTGTGTTTTTGTTTGATGTTCACTGAAGTGAATTCTGCAATATTAGAGCATCAATTTAATCTTTTTATACAAAATGTTCTGAGTGCTGCAGAAAAAAAATACAATTTTTGCTGGGCACAATGCAGTTGTCACTGCATGACTGATATGTAATTTACACTAAGCATTTTGACAAATATGCCTTCATTTCTATATGTCTACTTCTCTGCTTGAAAGCTGCATTTAAAAATGAAATGTAATCTGAATTGTTAATCTTTGATATCCTTTCCAGCCATCTTCTGCACTGTTGAAGTTGGCCTCATGACAGAATACAAACATACATTCTGAAAATGTTTTAAAAATCCATTTGCAGTGTAAGATGTTTGCAAAGCTGAATGTGTATGCCCTGTAATCTACAAGAATTCATGTAGAATAGAGTAGAGGGGAGAGAAGATAGGGGATAATGCAAGTAATGATTTCTGCATGTTGATTTGTTAAGCATAAAACAAAGTGATGGGAAGTTAGTTATTATGTGAGAGTGACAAGAGTTGATTTCAGACTGTGTCCCAAGACTACCAATTGTTAAAAATAAAACAAACCAATGTACTACTGAGACCTTCTGCATCATCAAGGACTATTTTTTCCATCATTACAGAAGGAATATGTTCATTTTCTATGTTATAGGTCAAGATGAGTAGGTAATTGTCGCGTTCCACTTTAATAAACCACTCAAACACCAAAAGGCCTTTGACAACCTTTATTGTTTAACATAATAAATGATAAATGCGTGAAACTTTATTAAACACAACACAACTTCAATTCCTTGGAAGAGAAAACATAAAATAACTAACCATAAGGGCAGCATAACCACTCACCCTTGTAATAAGCAACATCACCCATTTGTTCACTTATCCTCACACTTACAAGGCAGCATTCCACCCCTCACCTTCAACATCTCTTCACCAATCCAAAACCACCAGGTCCAAAACACCTCCACCATCAACAAGCTTGTTCTTCTTCTCCGCTCACCATCCCCAAGGGCTGTTCCCCCCTCATACCTTAACCTTACTAACCAGTCCCTCCAAAAACAACCCCAAATTCAAATTAAACAAATCAAGTCCAAATTGACTAAGGTGAACCCCATCTGCCCAACACCACATGGGATCCTTATCATCAAACTCACTATGCCGGATAGTATGCACCCCAATCCCCTTCAACTGTTTTGCTAATGTAAAATTCACATACCTACAAGCCCTCTCAACTGCAGAAAGCTTCTTTGCATCCCTCCAAACTAACCTAGAATTAATCTCCAACCAAACCAGACAGACTGATGTATAAAGCTTCCTTAAGACTAAAAAATCTTCACAAATATGATAAACTAACTGCCTCTTTGGTATCACGCCCAAATCATTCCCCGGTAGGTGAATCAACAAAATTTGAGGCAACCTCCACTGGCTCTGTAACATAGTAAATACCTGAAGTATCCAGTTCCACATCAACCCTCTAATACCATGCCAGGTAACCTTCCATCCAAAATGCTGCAAGCCCAAATCCATGCCATTGGTCCTAACCGCAGCCTGCCTAGCTGCCCAGTGCACGAAAGAATGGCCTAAAATGATAATCCTTTTCCCTAACAAAAAAATTAAATTAACAACAAAATAAAACATACCGATCCTTATTTAATATAAGTCAAAAATGCCTTAGAGGACCACTGCCCCACCCTCTTAATGACTTCAATCGAACTGCCTCCTTTCGCTAGATCAGATGCCCTACCCATCCTGAAAGACTGAGTAGAAAATGTGTCCCCCTCTAAGCCCACACTGAAAAGTGCCCTTCTCATGACTAAATTCAACTGCCCCCCCATTAATGCCCTACCATCTATGGATGTAAAAACTAATTCATGTGCCCTACCCTCTCTTGCCGCACGCAATCTCCTTCCCCATGCTACCGGGCACATCCATTCTGACCTAACTACAGCCAAAACTATAGATGCCCCTTTCCCTTCTTGATTGTTTTTTGATGACATCAACCTAATGTGCACCGCCCTTGGCAATATCAGAACATCATCTCAAAACAATGTTCCCAGCAACTCTGACATGAAAAAAGCTCCACAGTACATCCATACACTCAGCGTACCCCACATCACATATTCCTCTGAGCTTTCACATACTCTGCTTAAACCCTGTAACAACATTCTTAAAATTCCTACAATCACCAGCCATCTCCTATCCCTAGATGAGCCTTCCCCTCTATCCCAACCTTTCAACACATGCCCAACTATCCAGGACTTAGTCCAATCCTCTAATTTGGCCGAACAAGCAAACACACCAATTGCTGCCTAAACCACTTTCACCAATCTTACTGCCTTGCCCTGTACCCTCAGCTTTGCTAAATAACACAACAATAACTATTTCAACCATACACATTCTTCTTCTGGTAATTGCCTCACAAAACTATCAAAGTCATGCAATGCCCTACCATACATTTTCCTGGTGGATGCTGTCCACAACTGCTGCACCAACCCACCAATCACTGCTGCCCAGTCTGCTAAATCTTGTCTGGTACCACCTTAGGGTCCCTTGCTGCTGTCGGAGGCACCTGCCAAAACCTGAAAAACTGAAAAAGAGACAGGCTGTCAGCAATCTCATTCTTCACTCCCAGAACATGTACCACTGTAAAAGAAAATTTAATCCACAAAGTCTGCAACACTAGCTTAAAAAGAACCAACAGCAATCATGCATATTTAGCCATATTAACCTGCAACACACTCACCACAGCAATATTGTCCAAATTAAACATTACCCTCCTACCCCTCAAATGAACCTGCTACACGACTGATGCAGCCCAAATAGGCACAACCTCCAGGAAGGCAACATCCCGCTTCCATTCCTCAGGCCAATGAGGAGGTCATGGCACTGAAAACCATTGCCCCGCAAAAAATGCTCCCATACCCAAATCCCCAGCTGCATCTGTAAACAACTGTATATCCCCTTGACCCACCCAGTCTGCTGAAATGTGATCCCATTAAACTGCTGTAAAAACTGTAGCCACAAAGCAAAGCCCTCCCATGCTAACTTGCTAACCCTTACCCTGTGGTGCTTACTTTTATCTCCTTTCAAAAGGAAAGCCACCAACCTACAAAACGTACGTCCAGGATGCACTGCCCTGCAAGCAAAATTCAACAACCCCAACAACTCCAAGACATCTTTCACCCAAATCTTACTCTTGGACCTCATTCATATTATTTTCTCCTGTAGTCAAACCACCTTCTCTCCCGTCAAATGAAATAAACCTAGACCCACATCCACATTCAATTCCAGGAAATCTAGCACTTTCGCAGGGCCCTCAAGCTTATGTTTAGCAAATGGCACTCCCAACTCCTCGCACACCTCCACAAACTCACACATCACCACTCGTGCCCCCTCTTTCCTCTCACCCACTAGCAAGAAGTCATTTAGGTAATGTACTGCTCTCTGCCCTTGCACCCTCTGTTGCCATATCCAATGTAAGGCCGTACTAAACTTTTCAAAAGGAGAACAAGTCACTGCACATCCCATCGGCATAGCTGTGTCAAAATAAAAATTATCCCCCACTACCATGCTCATTAATGGCCAATCCTCCTCCTGAACCAGCAACAGACGAACGGCTGACTCAATGTCCACTTTTACCTGCTAAGGGTCCTCAAAACTTCTAATGATGTGGACTGCATAACCCAAGGAGGCATACGTCACTCTAACCTCCTCCCCAGGGATTAAATCATTAACAGAATTGACTTCTGGGTAAGATAAATGATGTATTAAACAAAACTCACCAGGTCTCTTCTTGGGAACCAAACCCAAAGGTGACACTTTAAATTGAGTAAATGGTGGACTATCAAAGGGGCCCAACAACCTACCCACCTATCACTCCTTCTCAATCAAAGCTCCCTGCATATCCTTCCTCCCTCACACTGACTTCAAATTTTTCCCACCTTACATCACCCACTAAACTAGACTTGATCAAAAATCCCCTCAAAAAACCCTTAACCAATTCCCAGGCCATTACTGGCAGCAGATACTGTGCCAGCAGCTCCCGCAGGACCTGGACCTTAGTAGGTGAATGGGTCCCCTGGGCACCCCCTAGTTCCCTGAAAGGACCCCCATTTGGCGACGAAAATTTTCCCTGCTATGCACCCCTTGCAGTCCCATGGAAGGCCCACTCAATCCTCTCTGACCCAGAACGAAGGGCACCTGACCCCCAAACTGACTCTCACCCCTACCACATTGTGTCGCTGAATCTGTGCCCATACACTTTGACTAAGCATGGGAGAATCTGCAACCTATCCAGGAACATCTCCTCACATTAAAAGCCCAACATACTCTGACACCCCCTTCTGCTGGCTTTCCCACTATATTTCCCAACCCAAAGCTGTCCATTATAGTGAGCAACCAAATATCAGGGTGTCTAACCTCCCAGTGCATGGATTTGTCAACTGCCGTCTCCTTGAGAAATTTCTGATCATACTATAGCCATGCATTACCTGGCCTTATCCTTTGCACCTCTCGTATAGTCAGAAAATAGGCCAGGAAAGGAAGGGTCAAAGTATTATCCTTTCCAACCACACCACCATGTAATATATAAAACCCAAGACCCAATTTTCCCATGTCCTCTGCTGAAACTTATCCACACTCCTGCGACCTAATGCCACCAAGGCTGCCAAGAGGTCTTTTCTGTTCGCTGTCTCAGCTTCCATCAAGCTCTGCACCCCATCCATATCAATTAACTCAACAATATCTATGTATTCTCCCTTCCAAATCTTCTCCTTCACTACAAGCAAGATGTGAGGAGTCAAGCTGATTGCTGCACCCTCCTGCTCTAAAGCCTCCATCGTCAACCAATCCCCTGGATGTGCCCCAAAGTCTGACCCTACATCATCTAAACAAGGGTCCATATCTTCCCCTAGCAACAAAAGAGAACTATCCAAACTCAAATCATGACCCCCCCCCCCATGTCTGCAACCCAGCACCACTGACCTTGCCACACTAACATCCTGTGAGACCCTGGGCTGTCCATGAACTCTGCCTTGCAGCTCCACACTCAACCCCTGGCACTCACTCTCTGCTACCTGTCCTTCAGCTTCCCTCCCCAAAGAGACTAATAAGCCATAACCCGACAGGGCTGAAGGTGGTGCCACCGGTTTTGCAACCTTTGTTGTCCTCTCCTCCACTGTCAGCATCTGACCTGCACTCTTGTCTCTGGTTGCTCGTTTACTGTTCCCCGTCTGTCGCCACTTCTGAGTCTTAGGACCCTGCATGCTGGTAGTCGCTTCCTCATTTGGTATCTCCCAGAACAAGTCCTCCTCCTGGGCCAGGATGCAAATCCTGTAATTCTGCCATGATGATTCCACTCAATACCTGAAAAACACGCACCTTTAAACATAACATAATCTGACACTTCTATGCATGAACAGGAAAGTAGTAAGGCCAATCAAGTAACTTCTTTCCTGCACCTAACCATTATATTTCTTTTTTTTTTTTTTTTTTTTTTTGTATATATGAACCAAGCTCCCTTTACTTACCAAAAGAATCAACACTGCCAAGTCAAAAACCCAGGGCACTGTACACTACAGACACAGCAATGTACCACTGCAGCATAAGGGCTGTCGCTACAGCTACACACAGTAATTGAACAAGGTATGCACAGCCACCTGTGACATACCTAGCCCTCCTCACCTTGAAAATTATCTTTTTTTTTTTTTTCAAATTTCATTTTAGCATCCCAGGTGTTACCACGCATGTGCAGCCAGCCTACTGGTCAGAAGAAAGCCCACAAATGGCACACATCACCTCAGCCCACTAACCACCAATACAACTCCTGAAAATTAGAAGAAAGGGCTAAATTCTTACCACAAAACCCCCCAGGAACATGCCTCTAACCTCTGACCCTCACCCTGCAACTCAAAATGCTATTTCTTACTATTTGTTTTTATTTTACTTTAAATAATGCCACAGGCATTACTGTGCATGCGTGGCCAGCCATTAACGGCCTGAGGGAAATCCACGAAGCATCACGCTGCCTCCCCTCTACCCACTAACCACCAATGAAACCTGGAACAACAAAAAATGATTACTGAGGGGGGTTAGCTTTGCTCAACAACCCCCCCCCCAGCAGCCATTCCACACTCGTCTCTCACATGCAAGCTGCACCATGACTCAAACACCACCAACAAACAGAAAACCACTCAACCACCAACGAACAAGCAGAAACAACAATCACAGTGGGAATCAAGAAAGAAAATAGCAGGTAAACATTATTTACCTTAATAGCTAAGAAAAGTTTACCAATGATCCCTCTCACCCTGCAACATTCATTGCATCCACCTACACATACCGCTATACAATGAGGCTCTAACCAACTTACTTTCTCTCCCCTAACCACCAACAAATGAAAATAAAAGGCGATCATTGCAGGAAACGTTACAACGCTGCCACTTTAACTAAGGTTCCCTACACAGCCAGCAAATATTCAACACATGCAACCCACACACCACCATATCACAAGACTGTAACCATCTTACTCTGTCTTTTTTTTTCTTTCTCCTCATTTCTACCCTACCTACCCCCTCCCCCAACACCACAGAGTCCCAAGACTACCCCCCAAGAGAGAGAGAGAGAGAGAGAGAGATAGAGAGAGAAGAAGAAAAAAAAATGATATCTATCTAATATGTCCTCCTGCCTGCTCCTTATAAACCGGGAAACTGTACTCACCTTACCATCTTTGTAACCATCCAAGGCCTACCTTACTCCCACCTCAGGTCATCTGGGACGTGATCCTGCTTCACAACAAGCTCACATCAAATGTGACTCCCAACAACCAAGTTCCACCTCGAAAGCCTTCAAGACCCAGCCCCTGTCTTACCTCACTTCCTCCCTTAGTCTCCAACCTGCTTAACCCTTTCATGCCTACTCCCTTCAAAACTCTCTTAACTACTCACCTTACCTGCTTCTTCACCATAATTCCCAGCTCCCCCCCTCCATTAAAGATGTCCCGTGACAACTTTGTCTGTTCCAAACGTCATTTATTTCTGAAGTTTAAAATTTAGCCATTCTTCTTTTGAGAAGTTTCCTTTTTTTTTTCGTCACAACTACTGTATGTTCTTGACATTCCAAAGGAGCAAATATAATAGCAATTCACCCTTTTATGTGGGGTAAATTAATAATGTTTGCTTATGGTTTTTTTTGAGAAAAACACTATTATTTGAAAACACCCAACCAGTGGTAGTCACTGTTGCAAGATAAATTATAATATGTTCTTGAGAATTGCCTTGTCCTTCTCCAGAACATGAGCATGTACAGTACCATCAAATTTTGCTTTTTATTGCTCAAAATATGTAAGCATTTTCTGGCTCTTGTGGTAAGACAAGAAATAAAAGGATGAAAAGATTTAATCAGCTGAACAGTGATGGCAGCATAGATAAATAGCTGTATTAAATATTTAAAACAGAAAAAAAACTTAACTAGACATACGTAGTGCAGATATCCAGACGTGTCAGGCCTTGCATAAATCCAACATGCAGTACTTGTTAGGTGAGATATGGAATTATGCCTGCTGCATTAGATGTCCTTTAACAATAATAAATTAATATTACATCTTCATTTAGGTATAGAATTTATTCTGGCAACTGGATGAATTTTAGTAAGACAAGTATCTCTTCAAGGAAGACTTGGATAGTAAACTATACAAAGTGCTTCAGTAGTAAAGATTTGTTACCAATCAAGTGTACAGTTTATATTTCAACAGTTCAAACAAGCCAAGCTGGGCCAGTGCAAACAGTGTACACTTATACTCTACCATACCCAGAGTAAAAATATTAACACATAAAATTTCCAGTTTACATTTCAGAATTTAAACAATGACCAGAAATGGCAAACCACACCCAATGTAATCCAACAGTTGCACTCATTACAGAACTACTGTTACTGAAGTGTTCCATTTATAGATAAAAAGCATGAAATGTTACTAGGGAAAGGCATGGCTATATGACACTATGGCTGAAAGTGATATACTTAAATCAGCTGGACCAATTAGTTTGCACAACCATTCCCTTATAATTCCAGTTGCATTATACTTATCACTGTAGGTACCAAAAGAAAGTCAAAGGTCAGCTTCACAGCACTAAGATACATCCTCAGTTCTTGGTCAGACTACAGGAACTCAATTTAGAACCTCCCAAAAGAAGACTGGATATTAAATCAAAAGTTCTTCTCCAGGTGTCTGATCATGCTCAAACCAACATTTTATTTACATTTCTTGTCACTGACATGATTAGTTTTCTTATATTTTATTTTATTAATTTGTTAAACAAATAAACCCACTAGGCGCAAGCTTCTTTTCAGGGATCCCCCAGGAGTATTGTATGCTTAACTGACTTTTTTAAGAGTCACACAGCAGCCACATTACAACTTAGGTTATTAACCCATGGACTACTAGCAGCTCATAGCTTTAATCAACTGAGCTGAACTGAAAGACTGGCTTGCTATACAATCATTTTACTCTTCTATGTTTCTGGGAAAACCACAAAGGCCATTTACCAGGAAATATTTTTAATTGCTAGCATGTTATTAGAAATCAGTGTATGGAAGGAACAGCATTACAAAATGTATGCCAGGATAGAGCTTGATAGTATTTAATTCCCAAACTCTGGATAGTACTAACCTCCTTTTGGAACCCATGAATTCTCTTTGTTTTTATTGCATCATATTGTACTTTCTTAAATAACAGAGCAGCAATAATATTCCATTGCCACTACTGTGAAGAACCCATGAACAGTAAAATCCTATGAGTTCCTGGAGAAGAAGAGGCAGGAAAGTGAATTTACAGTATGATGATGAGAGACAGACACAGTTTCTACACCCCCCATTCTGTTGTAAAAGAAATACACTGAGCTAAAGAGTTTTTCAGCTATGTTGACTGCCTGGTATAGCCTAGGTCTCCAGCCTCCAGTGGGTAATTTTCTGCTGATCTTTATACCCACCTCCTTCATGAGAAATGTACTTGTCATTATATATGAAGAAATTTGTGCAGCTGAATCCTTCTTAACTCTGGTAACCACAAGTCCACAGGAGATCTGACCAGTAGATCACCTGTCATCATCAATGTCATAATAATATGCAATGCCACAGCAAGGGTCGGGTGAAAAGATCAACTGCCCCATGCACCAAATTGTACAGGATGGCAAACATTAAAAAAAAAAATCTTTCACAGCTTGCACATTAAGTATTAGACTTCATAGGATTATAAGACCAATGGAGTTGCAAGGAAAATAAATCAAGAGGCCATTTTGTCTTGCTGATACCCACCCTTAAGATGTACCTCCTACTTCCAGGAGGAAAAACATACCATACCAGGGATGAATTAGTAGATACTCATCCAATCATCCAGGTTCTTCCTGAAAGATGTGAATATGTCACTTTGCTTAACATGTAAAGGCAATTTGTTCCAGATATATAGTAACCACTAGTTAAAATAAAACATGTTTGAGGGAAAGATTCATTATCTTATTGAAGAGGTTTAGATCTTTATTTTGTGTGTCTGTAAGGTTTTTTATTTCTGATGGATGTAAAAAAAGATTGAGTAGGGTAGGGTATGGTCTTGGATGGCACATAATACAAGATATAGACTTCTTTGTAGCAACGTTTGAGAGACAGAATATGGGGATAGGTCTTCAAGCCTGTGTTAGCAATTAAGGGATTTTTGACCACTAGTCTTTTTAGTTGATAATCCTTGGGGTCTTTCTAGTGGCACATTATTTCTAACTAGATACATACTGAAAGTGGCACTGTAATCTATAATTGGATTAAATACCGAGGGATGATAACTTCTTTTACCTGGATGAGATAGATGCCTTTAGAAATGAATTGGGCTAGAAAAAAGAAAGACTTCTTGACTCCTGTTTCTAAATGGTGGTCAAACAAGGAGTCATTGATCTAGATGCCAAGATTCCTGACTGCCATGTCCATTTGGAGTGGAGTAATGGCTATACTATAAGATATACACAAGAAGGTGTTTA
Organism: Protopterus annectens; assembly: GCF_019279795.1. Classification (NCBI taxonomy): domain Eukaryota; kingdom Metazoa; phylum Chordata; order Ceratodontiformes; family Protopteridae; genus Protopterus; species Protopterus annectens. The sequence goes on from NC_056733.1 coordinate 370,698,558, forward strand.
CCAAATGTGACAATAGTGCATTTTTATGCATTCTGTTTAAGCCCTTTTTGTACACTTTTAATTTGTAAGTTTTAGTTCTTGCTGTAGTGATTTTTACATCTGGGGAGGGGGAAAAGCAATAGTACTCAACTTACAGTCATCCACAAATGTGGTTATCCGTAGGCCTAGCTAAGTTACTTATAGGTCAGAAAATATATGGCAAAAAAGGTGGTGTTCCAACACTGAACCTTGTGGTCCCACTAGTTACTTTCTTAGGTATCTTGGGTCTGTAGTTCCATGCATCTGTCATAAGACCTCCTTTATGAAGCATATTACAACAGCTATTTTCAATACTTATGGAACATACTGTCTGGTCAGGTGTAAATTAAATAAATGTAGAAGGAGGTTCAGTAAAGGCATCTTCATAGGTTCATAAATATGTACTAGGCTAACGACCATAATGGCCATTTTAAGCCTAACTATGCATCCCAAATTTCTAACAAGTTCTGCTACTCTTGCTAAGTGTAAACAGGGGTGTGGGAGATGAAACATTTACAAGCAGGGTCCTGGGAGATGAACCATTTGCCTTGTGTCCATTAGAGACATAGGTGACAAACCAGGGATGAATTTCCTGTTCCCCATCCAATTGTCCAAGTTACACTTCAATTGAGTCAGGAAGGAAGTCTGCTTCACATGGATGGGGAGCCTGTTCCAGACAAGAGTTAGTCTCTAGGATACATACCTGTCTGTCTAGCAGGTCCTATTTATATCACAAGCAAGGTTTAAGTTTTTGGAATGGGTAATTCTGGTGCTGTTTGTTTTCTGTTTGTGCAGGATATCCATCAGGTTGGGATCTGACAATACCTTGCATGCCAGGCATAGATCTTTTCTCAACAGTCTGTAGGAAAAAGAATACAGAAATAAGGCCTTGAAGTGGTGTGGATAGGACTTGTTACATACACCCAGTACTCCTTTAGTGAAGAACTGTGGACTTTCCAAATGTTGGATGTGCCTGGTTAGATACATACCAAAGGGGGCATTGTACTCAAAGATAGGTCTGATGAATGCTGAATACAGTGAAACAATGGCCTCCTTGAACCTACAGTGGATATAAAAAGTTTACACACCCCTGTTAAAATGCAAGGTTTTTGTGATAAAAAAATGAGACCACAATAAATCATTAAAAAACTTATCCCACCTTTAATGTGACCTATAACCTGTACAATTCAAATAAAAAACAAACAAATCTGTTAGGGAAAAAATATAAAAAATAAAAAACTTACAATAAGTTGGTTGCATAAGTGTGCACACCCTTAAACTAATACTTTGTTGAAGCACATTTTGATTTAATTACAGCATTCAGTCTTCTTGGGTACAAACCTGTCATCAGTTAAAGTGACTCTGATTAACCCTAAATAAAGTTCAGCTGTCCTAGTAGGATTTTCCTGACATTTACTCAGTTACCTGCTACAGCAAAAGCCATGGTTCACAGAGAGCTTACAAAGCATCAAAGGGATCTTATTGGTGAATGGTATCAGTCAGGAGAAGGGTACAAAAAATTTTCCACAGCATTGGATATACCATGGAACACAGTGAAGACAGTCATCAAAAAGTGGAGAAAATATGGGACAACAGTGACATTGCAAAGAACTGGATGTCCCTCCAGGACTGATGAAAAGGCAAGAGGAAAACTGGTCAGGGTGGCTGCCAAGAGGGCTATAGCAACACTGAAGGAGTTGCAGGAATTTCTGGCAAGTACTGGTTGTGTAATACATGTGACAATAATCTCCCTTATTCTCCATATGTCTGGGCTATGGGGTAGGGTTGCAAGATAGAAGCCTGTTCTTGCACAGAAAAATATCCAGGCCTAGCTAAAATTTGCAAAACAATACATCATCTCTCCCAAATGCATGTGGGTAAATGTGTTATGGTCTGATGAGACCAAGGTTGAACTTTTTGGCCACAATTCCAAAAGGTACGTTTGGCACAAAAACAACACTATGCATCACCAAAAGAACACTATCCCCACGATGAAGCATGGTGGTGGCAGTATCATGCTTTGGGGGTGTTTTTCTTTCACTGAAACAGGGGCTTTAGTCAAGGTAGAGGGAATTATGGACAGTTCCAAATACCAGTCACTTTTGGCCCAAAACCTTCAGGCATCTGCTAGAAATCTGAAGATGAAGAAGAATTTCACCCTTCAACACGACAATGACCCTGAGCATACATCCAAATCAGCAAAATAATGGCTTCACCAGAAGAAAATTAAAGTTTTGGAATGGCCCAGCCAGAGCCCAGACCTAAATCCAATAGAAAATTCATGGGGCGACCTGAAGATGGCTGTGCACAAGAGATGTCCTCACAATCTGACAGACTTGGAGTGCTTTTCCAAAGAAGAATGGGCAAATATTGCCAAGTCAAGATGTGCCATGCTGATAGACTCCTACCCATGAAGGCAGAATGCTGTAATTAAATCAAAAGGTGTTTCAACAAAGTATTAGTTTAAGGGTGTGCACACTTATGCAACCAGCTTATTGTAAGTTTTTTATTGTTTTATATTTTTCCCCTAACAGATTTGTTTGTTTTCAATTGAATTGTGCAGGTTATAGGTCACATTAAAGGTGGGAAAACTTTTGAAATGATTCATTGTGGTCTCATTTTTTATATCACAAAAAAAATGGCATACAGGGGTGGGTAAACTTTTTATATTCACTGTAGATGCCACACCTTTGTTTATAACTTGCACAACATAGAATGATTTCCTCACTACTGTAGACCCATGATGTTCAAAGGCTAGATTGCTGTCTATGTGTGTCCCCAAGTCCCTGAATACTGGGTCATCTCTTAGGGGTGTGCCATCAATATGATAGTTACTAGTGGTGGATGACTTACTGAAGGATACTTTTATGCATTTTTTAGCATTTAGTTTTAGTCCATGTCTTTGACAAAAGTTATTTTTCTGTGTCAGCCCTTCCTGGAGAACATTTGTGTAGGTGGAGGGTTCAATAACTGCTTCTAATATGCAATTATCTGCAAATTTAGTCAGCCAGTGGCCCTTGACATTGTCTTTGTCTTCAGATAAGTAAATTCCCAAAAGTAGTGGTCCCAGGACCGAACCCTGAGAGACTCAGCTCATGACTGGCCTCCTTATAGAGGTGGACTCACCAATTCTAACTTCATGGGTCCTGTCTATGAACTAGCTTGCTATCCATCAAGTGACATAAAGGTTTATACCTAACCTCTTGAGTCTGGCAGCAATGCCTGAGTGAGGTATTGTATCAAATACCTTGGCCAGATCAAAGCAGGCAGTGTGAACCATTCTGCCCTCATCCATTGCTTTGGCGACTTTCTCAAAGACATCCACTAGGTTGAGTAGGCATGACCTGCCCTTGACAAAGCCAAACTGGGTTGGTTCCAGTGTCTGGAGGTTTCCTATGTCATTCTTAATCATTTCTATGATAATTATTTCCATGTCTTTGCATATGAGACTAGTGAGACTTATGGGTCTTTAGTTTCCAGGATCTGTATATGACCGACCTTTGAACAGAGGGATGACTGTTGCTTTTCTCCATTTGTGAGGCACAAAAATTGTTTGGAAACTACAGTTAAATTGCAATTCCAGAAAACCTGATAGGTCACATTTCATGCAATTTAGAAGACATCCTGGAATATTGTCTGGGACCATCAATGAAATATTCTTATCCTTAGAGACAATATTGAGGCCCTTTTCCCTAGTGATAGCAGGGGAATTATATTTGATGATATTTCCTGAGGGGAGCTTGACATTTTGTCAGCTAATTACTTAATGTTTGGTGCTATTTATTAGGCATCCAGGTAAATTGCCTGGGCTCAAAAAAGAGTTTCTTTTCAGTAGCACAGTTAAGGCATGATGATCTTATGTGGTGTTTGGGGCTCAGGGATTTACAGAATTTGAATGACAGTTTCTAGGGTAAAGTAACAGTGTTGTTGTATTTCGGCTTTTCTTGGTTAGGGGTTGCCACAGTGGAACTCCAGTCCGCTAATGATTGGTAGTAGATTTTCACAGTGCCGAGTTGCCAGCCCAACCTTCAACAAAGGCATGCCCATTCACGCATGTCTTTTGGAACACCACTCAATCCACAGGGAGGACATGCAGATGCCACACAGAAGGCACTCCCCGCACACTAGCTGAGAATCAAATGGGAGAACCTCTTGTTGTGAGGCAACAATGCTACCGCTGCACCACTGCGGATTCAGGGTAAAGTTAACAGTAATAATTGTATTTAGGATCAGCATGGGTAATGCCATTTAGGATTATTTCAGATCATTGTTGGATGTTATTTTCAATTTCTTAATGTAATTAAAGCAAGGTTAGAGATTAGTCAATAGATAGCTTGTAAACTCTTTAATTCTACTCCATTTTTAAAGGTAATCTGTTAACTACCTTAAAAAAAAAACAGGACAGATAGTTTGCAAGCTATTAAATGGAAGATGCTAAATGACAGCTTGTGAGACTGTTCTTTAAAATGTTTGACAGTTTGATCTTAAACAAGCTGTCATTAAATGATCACTACTGTGATCATTTATAGACAGTGTTAGTTGGGGGCATGTGCCAAATGGGCACCAAATTCCCTTGCAACAACTCTGTCCAAAAATCCGGTGATTGACTCAACAGGTAGTATGCACAGTTTCAGATTGTAGAAACAGACTTCTAAATGAACTTACTTAGATAAACAGTCTAAGGTGCAAAGTCATAAACAACCCACCATATGAGTTGACTGTAATTTGTAGCAGCTTTCTTGCAAATGCACCATTTTAAATATAGTTATCAGGGATAGGGACTCATGCATGTGGAATCTGCATATGGCCATGTCATGCTACATCCTCTGCACAATTTAGCACAGCATGGCAAATTTACAGACTTTTTTGAACACTCTCCATATTTCTTTTCTAACATTCCCTACTTGGTAAACCAGAAACAAAAATAGAACTGCCATACTATAGTCACAATTTGAAGTATACTAACCCTAGTAAATGTATGCTGCAATATCGAATAAAACTCTCTCATTAACATCTGGATGTTATACATTTTATTATTGTAGACATAAACATTGATAGCTATACTTTTCTGCATCCTCTGTTATTTTCATTTTTACTATTACTTGCCGTTCACATTAATCCACTAATGAGTCTTTCCTTTTTTCATTGCACTTTCATCTGATGGCCACATCATACTCATCACTTCTACTTTTTGTTGGAATTTTACTTCACTTACCAGTTCAAATATCTATCAGTGAAGCTTTCAGCCATTTGTTGAAGAAGGTCCTCACCAGCATGGCAACAGAATACCTTTCAGCCTGTCTCAGAAATAGTCCACTTATCTCAAATAATACATATTTTTCTTTATCTGTCAGTAATAAAGTTAAGCATATTTATGTTATGTTTTAATTTTTTTTTATTTTATTTTTTACAATTTGTTTACTAGAGTAGAGCATTAATCATAGCATGACTAGTCACAGTTTTAGCCTTGAATATGCAGTCTCATGTTATATTCATGCTACAAACCAATGCTTATTTTCCGCAAGGCTTATACAACATGATAAAAAGAAATGCTTACAAACCGTGTACATCCACACACTATTACTGTTCCTAGCTCCTTTGTTCAACCTTTTGTCTCCACTGAAGTGAACAGGTGTCTGGCTTAGATGCAAGACATTTTCAATATATGCAGACATTTGGATGCTTTAAGACCACAGACATCATCCCTCTGCCCAAGAAATCATCTCCAGCATCATTAAATGATTACCGGTCGATTGCACTTACCTCAGTAGTGATGAAGTGTTTCAAAAAAATGGTCAAGAATCATATAACATCCTGACTGCCTGCTACATTTGATCCTTTTCAGTTTGCATACAGGCCAAATCATTCTACCGCAGATACCATAACCTTAACATTTCATCACACCTTGGACCAACTGGAAAATAAGGACTGTTATGTACGCATGCTGTTCATAGACTTCAGCTTGGCTTTCAACATGGTTATTCCACAACAGCTGATGTCTAAGCTGGATAGCTGGACATAGAAAACACAATATGCAGCTGGATCCTCAGCTTCCTAACTGACAGGCCACAAATAGTTTGAGCTGGAAAGAATCACTCAAACAAAGTCACCCTAAACACCGAGGTCTCACAATGCTGCATACTCAATCCACTTCTTTTCACAATTCTAACACATGACTGCACACCTATGCATCAGTCAAATAGAATCATCACATCTGCAGATGACACCACAGTAATCAGCCTTATCAAGAAGGACGACGAGGGGGTCTACAAGGAAGAAGTGAACCAACTCATTCATTGATGCACTGACAACTTAGTACTAACTGTTGGGAAAACCAAGGAAATCATCACTGATTTTAGAAAGAAGAAAAAGCTACACACCCCTATCATCATCAATGGTGCTGCAGTGGAAAGAGTAAATAGCACCAAATTCCTAGGGGTACATATCTCGCAAAACCTAAGCTGGGGCACAAACATTTCCTACCTTATAAAGAGAGCCCAACAATATCTCCACATCCTTAGGAGACTTTGTAGAGCTAACCTCTCCCCACATGTCCTAATCACCTTCTACAGAGCCACGATTGAGAGTGTACTGACAAACAACACTGTTGTCTGGTACAGAAATTGCTCTCAAGCTGATTGGAAGGCACTGGGTAAGATTGTTAATCAGGCCACAGAAATCATTGGCTCCACCCTTCAATCCCTACGGGACATATATTCAAACAGATGCTATGGCAGAGTCCAAAAATGATTGAGGGATATACACCATTCAGCTCATAGACTGTTCAAACTCCTGCCAACAAGGAAGCTCTACAGAAACATTAGATGCAGGACATCCAGATTCCATAACAGTTTCTTCCCACACTCTGTCAGACTGCTGAATAACAAACCTATAGCCAAATGCCCTACATAGGTAAAATATTTGTGTGCAATATGTCATCATTTACATAAACTCTCTGAATAGCTCACTTCATAGTTTCTCTCTGCACTAGGAAAACTGAACTGTAAGTTTATGGTATATATATTGGTGGTGGGTAAGTTTACACGTGTGCCTCTTTTATTTATTGCAGTACTGTTTTTTTGCATATCCTTATATTTCTACTGAGTCTATTCCTGCTGTTGTATTTGTTGCGTTTCTGATGTAAATAGAGCTTTCAAATTTGTTTTAGTTTATTTACTTTTTTGTATCATATTTTTTTTTTATTTATTTTAATTTAAATTTTTTATTAATTTAATCTATCTTCCTTCTGTAAACTGTCATTCTTATGGTATGAGCCTGTGTATCGAAATTTCAGGCAGTGATACGCACTGTTTCCTCTGTGTTGATCTCTATGACAATAAAGTTGACTTTGACTTTGAAGCTTTACAGGAAGTGAGGTCAGCAGTGCTTAATAACGACTGCAGATGTGTGTGGTATCCTGACTTAAACAGCACTGTGCTTGTGCCTGCTCGACAATAAGTAAGCACTGCCAATGAAAGTTTTCTAGATTAAGCTGCTGGGAGGAGCTACAATTTACCAATTTAAAAGTATTTTTGGGGTGGTCTTTATCTTCAGAAAACTGTTTCTTTTAATTTGAGAATGAGAGGAATGGCAGTGTAGGGGACTACCCAGGGTGGTAATTGACCTAACTATAGCTCTCTCCAGAATGACAGTAGCAGTTAATTTTCTAAGTGTCTCAATTAGACCTGTGCATCTCTGTAAGTCAGCTTGATGGCTTGCATGTCTCTCTGCAGAATGGAACAATAAAACAGAAATCAGTCCTCCACTACAAAAGAAAGTACAGATCATTTTCTGTGTCTCTTTAATTTCAGTACCCACTGCAGGCTTATTTTTTACCATTTACTGGATCAAAGCACTGACCCCAGCCCCTGTATTCAGTGACAGCCTACTGTGTGTGTTCATGTCAAAGACTGACCCCCGGATTCATGAAGCTCAGCGCAAGGCCGGTGCAAGGCCTGCACTGGCTGTGCAGCGTATATATGGTGTAGTAGCACCATATGCATATTAATGAAGGTGTGCTGCCACCACATCCACGTGCATAGAACACGTGCGCGAGTACATGGGGCGTTACTAAGCTGCACCCGGAGGCGTGTCAATGTCGGCTGTCGATGAGCAACCTAAACTGCTGAATATTATAGTCTGCCTGTAATAGTAATCACACCTATCAGTGTCTGTGGATAATGAAACGTATGCAAAGCATGCAAGACAGTTCCCAGCCACACAAAATTGAGAACCAAACAGAAATGCACGCAACACAATATGAGTTTCCGTCCATGGAACAAATGATATTTAAAATCGTGTGTCTGTAATGTACTGCACTGTAAGTAGTTATACCCAGTGGAAGTGAAGCGCATCATGTCAGCGCGCCGCCAATACACACATCTAGCCCCATGGGCAGGGTCACCAGCAGTCCCACAGTGGTAGTGATAGTACACAGCTGGGCAGTTGTGGCCATATAACAACTGTAAAGAAACCTGACAGTCCAAATTGTATACCAAACTCACACAAACATATGAATATTAAAATGTGCTATACACATGAACAGGAACGTAACCGGCACATACACATAGGATGCTATATGCGGAACCGGGACATCCAAATGCAGAACCCATGCATGCAAATGCAATACGCAACAACCCCTGTATAGCACATAACCTGCACCCATGTCCGAATGTCAACCAAATCCAGCCACCAGCCTTGCGCAGCCATACACCTACACATAGCGAGTATTCCCCATATGTAGTAGGAAGTATCGTCCTAGGCAGTGTCAGGATTGCAAATATGTATCCCACGTGTGTAAGCATCCCATCACAGTTACGTAAATCCAAATGCCCGCGCGTACATGTTCTGGCAAAATGTGTTTACATCCCGCGTGGGATAAGTAACCTGTTGAAACATCAGAGTTGTTTACACGCCACGGTGTCTAGTACTGTACACATCTGGACAAAACATGTATGTGTAGTCACGGTACTGTTCAGTTTCTAGACAGACATGCAAAACATACTACGCAGGATGGAACACCTGTCCACCATGCAGGTCTCCCCACTAGGGTTGCCACCTGTTCAGATGCCCAAGGTGAGACATCTTTTGTAGAAATGTGAGAATTTGCAGGATAAAACATACCCCCGGCCAGTGCAAAGGACAGAATTACACTTGTTTGCCAAGATAAAAGCTTATTTCATAGCATTTGAATTGTTTATGCTATCCCAAATAATAGTTATGTGTTTCAGATACAAAATACCTGTATCATGCAACTATTAAAGAAAATAAGAAATATACTTTTGTCTTAAAATCACAGGACATTTGCCATGTCTTAGGTTTCATTGCAGGACACAACTGTCCAAAGTGGGACTTCCCCTCGCAAAGAGGAAGAGGTGGTAACCCTACTTCCCACTGAATTATCGACAGTATATATTCAACTCAATCACATACAGACACCACCTCTCAACCTATTAGAGCAACAAAATCTGGACAAAGCCTAAAATGATGGGTGGACAAATAGGGACAGATGTAAATACTGCTCTCACAAACTTCGAAAGTTCACAGAATAATAGTATGTACATTAGCATGAAATGTTGTGAAGGATGTGGGGTAGTCCCCGAGTATTACAGAGGTCCGTACATTTTTACTGTAACAAACCTTCACATATGTTTACTGTACTACTGCATACCTGTAGTTAATTCATAGTTAATTTATGTCCAAAATAATAATCCTCGTATGAATGAATACAGGAAATAGTCAAATGTGAATGGGAACACCACTCACTGTGGATTGTGTATTGTAACCACCCCCACCCATATTATGTATTGCCAACATTATAAGCTGCTGACAGGTGCCCAAACACCTGTGTCTGTAAACACAGGTAAAATAATGTGAATGGGAACACCACTCACCGCGGATTATGTATTGTAACTACCCCCACCCATATTATGTATTGCCAACATTATAAGCTGCTGACAGGTGCCCAAACACCTGTGTCTGTAAACACAGATAAAATGTTTAAAATGGACAAACTCTGTCCATGTGCTTTGTCTGACATTTGAACATGGTCAGGGCAGTTCCGTTCACCAGGCAGACAAGCCTAAACCCAGATCACCACATGAACACCCTGACAATTAAAGACTTGTATGTGTCAGGACTATAAGCCTTGGGGTTCTGAATATCCCTGCAGTGATTAAATATGCAGCTTGGGTCCAGAGCAGTAGGGAATAGGGAATGTGTAATATGTAGTACCACATTTTTCCCAGCAGGAGAATGGATGCCTGTGTCGTAAGTGAAGCAGTGAGGCATATGTTAATGTAGCTATGTACTATGGGTATGCATATAAATGAGTCAGAACACCAAAAGTATAGTGGTTACAGCATCCGGCCAACGTGAATGCAGTCCCGGTTCAACTACGACTACAGCACATATAATGTTAAAGTGTAATGAATGCGTCTGTGCTGTACAGACATTTAAATATGTAAAGGTGAAAGTGTGTTTCGCATATGTCCGTTAACCGGATTACAGATATTTTACTGGTACTGTCACAAGTAATAAAGCCCACGTAAGCACAAAGACTTAGTAAACATATGTAACCCACAATAAGGATATGCATGTGCCTGCACATAACCCACAATAAGGAAATGCAAGTGCCTGTGCGTGTAATCCGCTCACAGCATAGCAAATGAATGCTGGTTTCTACACGTAATGTCTATATATGGATATATACATTTGTGTATAGATATATATCCACAGACTTAAACTAAATAAATATATGAAATAAAGAATGTACAGACATATATATATATATATATATATATATATATATATATATATACATATATATATATATATATATATATATATATATATATATATATATATATATATATATATATATATATAGATATATATATATATATTTATACACACACACAAACACATACAACATTAATTGATATATACCTAACAAATGTCCTCGTAGATATAACACATGTACATAAATAGGTTACACCATAGCTAGTATGGATAGACATACAGACATGCAATTAAGGTAAATACACTTTTGCTCTCAAAACTATTGCCCGGAAAGTATTAGTGTGCCAGATCTGTAAGTCCTACTCTTTAAACATGGATATAGGTGTCCTTTGCAGGACCCCAAAAATTGTGAATCTATACACGCACTGTCCTGTAATGATTGCTGCAAAGAAGTGTCATCCGCAACTACAATATAGCTATACATGCAACAGTAGCTTGTGTAAGTGTAATAACACATGGGTTGACAGAATGTATGACATATGTCCCGACATGCGGAGAGTGGATAGTGCTTAGAAGTGTCGTCATACTTTATTATCGCTCACATTAAATATGTGTTATGACTACTGCGGAGGGGTGTCAGGTCTGGGAATCATGGGTATGCAATAATGGGCCTAGGTGCCTAGGTGTTGGTTGGCACAGATTTATGAGGTCCGCCCCATGGGAGTGATTAATATTCCTATGTGGGTATAGCAGATGCCTCTAACTTCCAAAAATGAAGAACCCATCTACTGGATATTGTGTAAACTATTGGGGGAAGACGTAGGGAGTTATATTAGTGTCGTGTAAGCGATTATCATGGACGTAGATGCGTACGAATAAGATGGTAACCATACCTCTCAATCAGAATAAGACATCTGGACAAAGGCATTTTAAAATAAGTACAAATAGGGAATATTTCAAATATTCCTCTTACAAAGTCAGAACGTTGATAGAATAATGGAACATTCATTAGTATGAATGTTTTGAGGGTTATTAATTTTAAACTACAAATGTCTGTCATTATTGTCTAACCCCACAGTCCCTAATGACTTGCCACTAAATTACCAGAAAGGCACAATATTATTAAAAAAGGAACAAAATCAGAAGTCTAAGTTCGGGACATTTACCCAAAATGTGTACAGTTGAGAGGTATGAAGGTAACCCTGACCTAAATAAATGTACAGAACTAGTGAGATTAGGTGGACAGGTGTGAAGAAAGACGTGATGACAAATGACAAAACATGTATAAGTCAAAAGCATGTACCTCGATAAATTTGGATGAATACTAATGCCCTGTGATAGTCAATGTGGAAGGTTAATAGACACAACATAAATGTGTCCCTCAGGGTGCTATGCAGTGTCCCCGATACAGTGTTCAGTCTCTCACACTCGCATGTGAGTTCTGCCACTGACGGAAAGCGCAAATACTGGTGAACACATAAGGTAGACGATAGCAGAATATGTTTTGATTAGCACCTTTTGGCTTTTGTGTGGAACACAACACTCTGGGCGGGTGTGTCCTACAAAAGGAATGTAATGGCATCTGACCTGTGATTTCTTCATATATTGTGTGTAGTGGTGTAATAAAATGACATATCTTGTATCAGAAACAGATACATGTTATAGGAAACAGTATTATCGACTATACCACTACAAGACAAATCTGAAGGTATGAAAAGTGCTGAAGTAGTCACTTTAGTATTGACCGCAGGTATGTGTGGACTTGTCAAATGTCACAGCTGTACATATAGTTCCTATAGGGCTGTCACCTCTTCAAATGATGAAAGTGGGAGCTGCTCTGTAGAAATGACAGACGTAGCAGGTAAAAACATACCTACAGCCATGCTTACTCCACAAATAGACATATTAGCACACAGCAAAGCTTAGGCCAGGATTCACGAAGCCTTGGCTGGCGTGTACGAGTAGAGTAAGAGTAGAGCAAGGCAAGATGTCTGCTGAGCTATTCAGCAATATCCTGTAGGGGCGTGTAACACAGCCCCTAAAACGAACGTTGCACAGACAATGTTAGGATATGCAAATTACCCCATTTGTATGTGAAAGCTAAGCAAATGATGTAAAATATGCGATACATGAAACTGTGCTGTCCGTGCAAGAGTAGAGTTATGTGCAGAAATGTACACGGATGTTAACCGAGTAACGTTCTGCAAGTAGCTAAATGGAGCAATGTCATCTGCAAATAAAGGATGGATTTAGTTGAAGAAGCATGCCAATGGCCAAATATAAGGCCAGTGGCATGTTTTTCCATTGGAAATTAATAAAACTCTAGTTGTCCTCCCCGATCTGCGGTGTTTAAGCGTAGCGCAGTGGCGCGAGTACGCGCTGTGCATACAAAACAAGACAAATATGTAAAATATACATACAAATTGTAATGTCAGTTAAAAGTTAGTTCGTCATGCAGGTGAATGGCAAGCTGAAGACAACATGGCTACTGAGTAGTGGTTGCTATGTGTGGAAGCGCACTCTCAAAGATGTAACCAAGCATTAATAGGCAATCCTATGCAATTGAGGCTGAGGATAGTGAAGCACAATTTGTCATGCCATATGGGCCAAGCCTCTACAGTGTAAGAGTAGGTTAAGGGGACTATCAGCGTAGAAGATAGGTGACATCATGAGTGTGTATGTATAAAACACTGTAATCATATTGGAGCAGTGTGTCACATGTTTGCTGTCAGTGACTCATCAGTGGAAGAGGCGTGTTATGATTTATCCTAGGTAAAGTCAGTAAACTGACGGTGTACACCATGGATATCACTGAAGTTCCTTGCAAACCTGGTGAAGTGTGTTTGCACCCGTGCAAGCCTGTAAGCCCGAGTAAGCATGTGTGCATGTGTGTCTGTCCGTGTGCGCGAGTTGAAGAATGAGTAAGCTACTGTAAGATTGTTGAAGCCTGTGTAATGTTGTGTAAGCCAGTGTAAGTGTTTGTACGCATGTATAAGCCTGTGTGCACACGTGGAAGCGGATGTGCACTTCACTGTGCTCCTATGTGCGGCGCCGCTCACTGTGGACACAAACAGTGAAAAGGAAGGTAAATAAATAGCAGTAAGTTAACCAAGGAGAACTACCACAGCTAGCAGGTGAAAACAATCAGACTGAGTATATTACACAGCCAGTACAGTAGGCCAACACAGCACAGCACGTACAACTCTATAAACAGCATTCCACCATGTTTTTCTCAGACACACTGCAACACTGTAGTATACTAAGAGAAGTGAAAACTGTAAAAGTTTAACTGAGACAACATAATGTTAGGGGCTGCCATTGCTATTATACGTCAACATATGCAACATGTGGAGGCTTGTGCCAATGTGAATGCTGCTCAGCATCACACAGTGAGTAGACGGAGAGGAGTGTGCAGGCACAGGGTAACCTACAAGGGGCTACATGAGCTGGAGATAGTAGAGCACTATAGAGTGGACAGAGACCTCCTGCAGAAGATAGTGGAGCTGTGCAGGCCATGTTTCACACACAGAACCAACAGAGGGAAACCTATCCCAATGGAAACCAAGGTATGTGTTGCCCTAAGGATACCAGCAACAGGTACCTTCCGGAGATCAACTGGTGATATGATGTGGATTTTACAAACATCAGCATCCAGGGTACTGCACCATTTCATGAATGCCATGTCAGCACATGTCAGTGATGATGTATATATCCCCAATTCCCGTAAGGTATTGGGCAGCAATATGTGTCTTTTCCACACAATAGTGGAATACCCTAAGTAATGTGTGCAATACACTGCACGCACATATGCATCAAAGCACCAGCCAGTGAGTGTGGTAGGGCCTACACCATCCACAAGGGCTTCCCCTCCATGAAGTGGCAGTTTGTGTGTGATGGCCAGCCCATAATAATGAATATGTGTGCTGGATGCCCTGGAAGCTGCAATGCTTCTGATATGTGGCATCTGACGCAGCTGTACAAAACATTTGGCAATGGGGACAACCCTCATGGTCACCTAATGGGGGATGCTGGATGTGCAGTTCAACTGTGGCTGATGACACACATCAGAAATGCACACACACATGAACAGGAATGCCATAATGAGGCACACACACATACAGAAACTTTACTCTAGCATGTGTTTGTGTCGCTCAAGTCACAGTTCTGGTGCCTGGACACATCTGGTGGAGCATTAAAGCACTTGTCAACTACATGTACCAGAATTACCTGTGGCCTAGGTCATCTGTGTCACACACACACACACACACACACACACACACACACACACACACACACACACACACACACACACACATGACAGTTTATATACATAGTGTGAGTGACTGTTCATGTAAGTGTATTACTGCAGAACAGTTCAAACACAGCAAAGTATGTCAATAATGGACATTCATCATAGTTGTACAACCACCTTGGAGGATATGCATGCAGAACTCTCATTGCATATGTGATAGTGATGTACTTCAAAATACCATTGTAAATGCAAATATCAAATGACAAATGACATAGCACTTATCTATATGTACACATTGTTACCCATTATACATATTGGGGTGTAATACCTATGTGTTACTGTTGGTAAAGTATGTGTAGTAAATGTGGATAACTGACTCTTTTTAGCCTTATAGGTTTACAGCATGGGTTGGATAACACATATCTGTCTGTATGATACCCTTGTGTAGAATAACTGTGTCATGTGTGCATTCTAGGCCACAGTATGAATTCCCAGATGTGGACAGGAATATCACTATTGTCTTTGCTTGTAACTAACATGGCTATATGTCAAACAGTAATGGTCCCAGCAATGTGTGGCGGTCAATACCAGTGTGTACTGGTATAGTATAGTACATGTAGGATCTACATGCTACTGTGTGTCCTACATGTGTGGGTCAGTTGTGAAGATATCATATAACAATTGGTTATTCAGACTGTTGAGGTCGTGTCTACTACCATAATGCAAAACAATCACAGATAGTAACAGTATCACCCACAGCACCGTGTAAAACCATAGCAATCACACATGTGTAGACAAGTACAACAATATGTGTAGTATAATGCATACTGGTCACCAATAGAAACTATGAAGTGTTAACAGTGTGTAATACAGGGCATGTCACCATTCCAATGTGTCCACTATACATGTACATGCAGACAGTGCACCTTCACCATGTTCACATATAAATACATGAACATCTGTACTACACACATCACACACGTACTGCACACTCTGAAACACATGCTGCCAATACTACACACGTCAGTCAAATGGCACATGGATGGATAATACATCTTCAGAATTAACAGTGCTGTACACTATACTGCATTGATGATCATAGCTGTAATGTATCATGCCTGCTTACATACACCTAGAAGGAAATCACACTTTGTGTTAACAACATTGTAATATTATTACAGTGCTATGAAGCCACCCTGTGCATCAGCACCATGTTAGTCTGTACCTGCATCAATGTTACACATTACAAGAGGTGGCACAGGTGTCATCATATGCACAGGGTATGTAGTTTCTTTTCCAGAGCCTGTCATTGAACCAGCCAATCAACATGTATGCATTTGTGTGTGTGTGTGAGGGACAACAGGTTTTGCATGGCCCAATGTTGATGCAATGTGTGTGTGTATGTGTTATCCCTAGCTGTTTGTTTTATGTGTGTCTCTGCATGTACACTGTTTCAGCATGTATCAGCCATATACTGGAGGTTGTGGGACAGTCACAGATTGTACCTGCCAGGCTGTACAGATCGCCATTCCTGGCCATGGACACCCCTCCATACATTCAACCATAGTCCAGTCCTGTACCTGGCAATGTATACACATACATTCTTGGGATCTGCATCACAACCTGTGGATAAACGGGTGTCAGTAATGTTAACCTGATTTGCATAGTATTGTCATTTAATACATAGTTATATGAGCCATACTCATCCTCCAAAGTAATAACCACTGCTGACTGCTGCTGAGATGTGCACATGACCGTTTAAAGGTGCTGTACTATCATTGTTTTCAAAATACCCAGCAACAAAATAACTGGTCACTACACAACTATAACCCAGGATCACTACAGCACACAGTATGTGCACTATCACAGAGCCATAGCACATTCAGATACATCCAAGGTGAACATGTACAGATAATGCAGCACATTCAATAGTGCTAATATCCACATACATATTACAAAAAAAAAAAAAATATATATATATATATATATATATATATATATATATATATATATATACACACACACACACACACACACACACACACACACTTGGCAGGGCTGGGAGTTGAACATACACCTGACTACCTTATCACACTACAGCATTACACATTTACAGAACGCGCTACTGAGATTACTGAACACTGCACTCCCAGAGGCATACTTCTAGGTGGGTGACATCATCCACAAAGGCAAAGACGCTGATAGGGAATGTATGTGTTGTGAGGCATCTAAAAGCATTACTGTGTCCCCAGGCAGCTGGAAACACACACACACACACACACACATGGCAGGGCCGGGAGTTGAACATACACCTAACTACTTTATCACACTACAGCATTACGCATTTACAGAACGCGCTACCGAGATTACTGAACACAGCACTCCCAGAGGCGTACTTCTAGGTGGGTGACATCATCCGCAAAGGCAAAGACGCCGATAGGGAATGTATGTGTTGTGAGGCATCTAAAAGCATTACTGTGTCCCCAGGCAGCTGGAAACACACACCCACACACACACACACACACACACACACACACACACACACTTGGCAGGGCCGGGAGTTGAACATACACCTAACTACTTTATCACACTACAGCATTACGCATTTACAGAACGCGCTACCGAGATTACTGAATACAGCACTCCCAGAGGCATACTTCTAGGTGGGTGACATCATCCACAAAGGCAAAGACGCCGATAGGGAATGTATGTGTTGTGAGGCATCTAAAAGCATTACTGTGTCCCCAGGCAGCTGGAAACACACACACACACACACACACTTGGCAGGGCTGGGAGTTGAACATACACTTAACTACTTTATCACACTACAGCATTACGCATTTACAGAACGCGCTACCGAGATTACTGAACACAGCACTCCCAGAGGCATACTTCTAGGTGGGTGACATCATCCGCAAAGGCAAAGATGCCGATAGGGAATGTTTAGAGAGTGAGCAGTCTGAAAGCATATTACTGTCCCAAGGTAGACGTAGACAAACACGGCAGTGCTGTCATCGGGCCAACTAAATATCTACGGAGCACTACAACACTAAATAGATACGGGATGCACCACAGTCAGTGCACCCTTCCAGACAGCAACCAGTGTGTTCAATGTAGGCATCCATCGTGACATTGACAATGGACATCTGTTGCCTGGATGACCACCATGGCTATACAGGATGCTTAGCATCACACGTCTGGAATGTACTGTGTGTTCATCTACTCAATGGTGTACTGGGCATGCTCACACACTTAGCAGTTGCAAAGGGCCATCTTGCATGCACACGGAGTCTAATCACGGAAGGGCACAGTGTGGAATGTACTGTGTGTCCATCTACACAAAGGCATACTGGGCATGCTCACACACTTAGCAGTTGCAAAGGGCCATCTTGCATGCACACGGAGTCTAATCATGGAGGGGCGCAGTGTGGAATGTACTGTGTGTCCATCTACACAATGGCGTACTGGGCATGCTCACACACTTAGCAGTTGCAAAGGGTCATCTTGCATGCACACAGAGTCTAATCACGGAAGGGCGCAGTGTGGAATGTACCGTGTGTCCATCTACACAACTGCGTACATGGACTGTACTGTGTGTCCATCTACACAACAGCATACTGGGCATGCTCACACACTTAGCTGTTGCAAAGGGCCGTCTTGCATGCAGATGGAGTGTAAACACGGAAGGTCTCAGATTAGACTGTACCGTGTGTCCATCTACACAACTGTGTACATGGACTGTACTGTGTGTCCATCTACACAACAGCATACTGGGCATGCTCACACACTTAGCTGTTGCAAAGGCCTGTCGTGCATGCAGATGGAGTGTACACACAGAAGGGCACAGTACAGAAGGGCAAAGTAAGGTATAACTGTCCTCACGCACAGGGCGGTCACACATGCAGTGACCTGTACACACACAGCTGCCAAGGCCTGTCATGCATGCAGATGGAGTGTACACACAGAAGGGCACAGTACAGAAGGGCACAATAAGGTATAACTGTCCTCATGCACAGGGCAGTCACACATGCAGTGACCTGTACACACACAGCTGCCATCACAGCTGTCACAGGTGCAGGTCACACACGTACACACTGCAGTGTACACTGTAGCTGTCAAGTCAGCACCATGTCATCGGTGCAGCACTACACAGCCTTACAGTACCACAACACCATGTGACACATGACCACTGGGCTGTACAGAGGTGTACACCAGCTGTGCAGAGTACACATGTACCAACAGGGATCCAACAGGTGTTATGCATTGCAATGATACCAGTATACATGAACAGGTCGGCTCAAGACATACCACGGCCCTTACACAGCTGTGACACCTGACTGTTGCTGTACACCAATGAACACACATCTGGATATGTCATACATGTGATTGTGTGGATGTGTGCATGGACTGCACACACAACACATACATACATAGCCTTTGATGCAGCTCGTGCATAACACTGGCCTAATCAATGCTACACACGCGAATGGAAGGTGGGCCCATGTCTGTTGAATGCTCACACTACAGGGGGTAGCAATGTTGACCGGGACACATACCCTTGTACTGGTCGCCTGTGACACCCGTGATATCATACCACAGTCCTTGTGTTATGTATGTCAACACACATGTCCAACAATAGCAATGCATACAAACATGGCAACAGGAGACACATGTGACATCTGTACTGTGCATGCAGCAACCATGCATGTGCAGTGGCCGATGTCCGTAACATAGTTGCACCTACCTACGACATGCAGTCGCAATGCAGACCCATCATTGACACCTGTATACAGTGACATACAAACAGCACGTATGGAGGGATGTGTGTACATAACGTGGTGAACCACCTGTGTAGATGTATGTGTGCAGGGGGTGGCTCACAGTTGTGTCACACACCATCCTATCATGCCATGTGCAAACAGTACGCTATGTCGCTGTTACGTTACGGTGCTGACATAATGCATACACAGCGGTCAGGTGTTATCAACTATATGTCACATGGCACCTGTAACACCTACAACCTCCCATGTGTATATAGCAGCACATTTGCCAGATATAGCGTAGGTACACATAATGCAATCAATACCGCTGCATGTCTATCAAACGTGTCATTGTATGGCAGGTGTATCATTCCCAGCACTGCCATGTGTGTCTGAATGTGTGACGAGAGATGCCACATATCGCGGGGAATATGTCCCAGTTGTTACACATCCCTGTACACTGTTGTAGAGATCTGTACATACGTCAGTGTGGGAAGCATGACGTCGGCCGGTGTGGTGCATCACACACATCGGCTGTCCGTATACACATGTGTGGTCACCACAGTGTGTGTGTGTCTGTATGTATGTCTGGTGCTTGGTGTGAGGGTGTATGCTAATATACGGTGAGAAATGATCACTAACCCCACGTGGTGACTAACCCGTAATGGTGATGCATTGCACTACCTTGTTGATGCCATAGGTCCCAGCCATACTGGCTACCTGTGCATGTTCCTTCTCTGTGACACGTCGTGTGGGTGCATAGTACTGTGAGGGTGATGACCACATAGGCAAGGGTCCCCACCTGCACACTATGGGGTGTGCGTTATAGTGGTGTACACCCCGTGAATGTGGCCATGTTCCCGTACTGTTACAGGGTCCTACTGCTGCACAGTGTGGCCTCCAGCTACCAAGTGACACCTCACATCATCATTGGCCAGACCGCTGTGTACAACCCCTGCACCATGTCACCTTACCTGTAATGTGTCCTGCTATGTCTCTGTCCAGTACAGCCTGTGGCACTGACCACATGCGTCAGGTGCAGTATATGCGTGGACATCTGTGTCATGTTGGTTTTCCAACTGTCAGGTTGAGGGTACATGTAGCATGCTGATATTGCCAGACGTGCCTGTGAGTAATCCACAGTTACATGTGGGGGACTGCAAACACTGCTACCTGTAGGCACATGCAAGTACACCATAGGAGGGAACCAGGGTATCACAACCAACATGGTGCTACAGATGTAACCGAGACACATACCGTGAACACATAACAATGCATGCTGCACCTGCACTACATGGTATGACTGGTGCATGTCAACAGTACACAACCTATGTCACATACACATCTCTCAGTATTCACACACAACCACTGCAACATACACATCCCTCACTATGCATACACAGGTAATATTACATACACCTCTCACTATGCTGTTCACCCTGTGCATCAGAATATTTGTGCATAACCCTGCACCGATGGTGTGAATGACAGGGATGCGGCACAGGCTTCATCATATGCACAGGGTGATATGTTTGCCAGGGGCATGGGCTGCACCAATGGATAACATCATGTGTGTGTGTAAGGGCCGGTGAGTTGATTGGACATGTCTGTGCAGAATGCATGTGGATGTTGTGGAGCCCTACAGTTGTGTTTGCTGTGTGCGTGTATGTGTGTACACAGTTCTGCCATTTGTGAGGCCTACACGGGGTATAATTGACAGCCCCAGATTGTACAGAGCAGGTTGTACAGCTCACTGTGTCCGTCCATGGCCACATGACCTGTGCCTGCCTGGGGTTGCATGGGCACTACCAGGTGGAGGTACAGAGTGGCTACTGTCTGACAACACATGTCTGCTGGAACCATGTCCCCACTGAGAACGTCCAGGGCCATGTCCACGTGGCCTGCTGTGTCCTGGTGTTGACAGCGCAGCACCAGCTGCACTGCTACTGCTACCGGCACTATGGGAGCGGGCATGTGAGGTGGCACGCTCACGTCGACCTACACTAGGTGGTGTTGCTGGCCTGCATCCACGTGGCCTACACCTCACTCCTACCAGATGTTCCAGCACAGACAGCTCCCGCTCACGGATTGCCATGCCTCGGTCAAGGATTCTGACCATTTCACCTAATCGCCTGTCCAGAACATCAGCAATCTGCTGTTGAGCATTTGCCAATGCCTGGATGTTGTCTTTTAGGGTATGGATAGCAGCCCTCTGCAGCCTCTGCCCTTCTCTGTTCTGCCATTCAGCACGTGCCTGTGCCGCCATTACAGTCTGGAACATGCGTCTGGTGATACCAGCTGCTGCGCTCTGTCCTGCAGGTGCATGTCTGCCAGAGGCCCTCCTACGAGCAGCACCGGCCACATGCCTGTGTGGCACATCTGCAGTCATTACACCGACACCATGGTGTGTAGACACACCTTCTGTAGCCACCACACGTTCCTGTTCAACGCTAACAGATGCTGACTGTCCTTCCTCTATGGCCACTGGTGATACGGTATGTGTTGGCAGCAGAACTGTGTGCGGGGAAGAGGGAGACATAGCTGGGATGGTAACCATTGGCACAGATTCAGCCCCTGACAACCCTGCCTGTACCTCATGCATATGTTCATCACCGCTAGTATCTGTGGGGACACTAACATCAGATGGACCGCAGGAGGGTAACGCACCTACATCACCTGTGAATGCATAGAAATACTTGAAAGTACAATAGACACAGACACACAGACACAGACACACACACAGACACACACACAGACACACACAAACACAGACACACACAAACACAGACACACACAAACACAGACACACAGACACACACACACACGAAAACACAAACACAGACACACACACACAAACACAGACACACACACACAAACACAGACACACACAGACACATCATGCATGTGATTTGTCAGATGGCATGCAGCATGCCTGCGATACAGCAGAGGGCATGCAGCTCAGACATTAATAGTGTTAGTAAGCATACCTCCCTGGGGTGCACACTATAACAAGCAGGTGTCATATCAGTAGCCATGCAGTTCACACAATCATGGTATTATGCATGCATCCCCGTGATACACCATGTGGCCCAGAACAGGATAACAGTACACATGGCTGACATGACCCTGACATGTAATCTGCTGACATGTGCATTAACATGCATACATGTCTGACACAATGGTGTCCTGACACATGTACAGCATCATAATGGGCTTCACATTGCAGTGTTGTGTGTATGCCCTACAGATAGCATGCATGTTTAGCAAATGTGCATGAGCATGGGACGGTAGTGTGAGCCATCTACATTGCTATACAGTGTGAAGTACAGACATTGTGCCATTGCATGGCATCATGAGGTATCTATGTTGCTGTAGAATGCATAATATGTACACATTGCATAGCCATAACTGCAACACAGTCGTGATGTTCAACAGATCGTATATGGTAGACTTCAGTGACACCTCCAGTAGCTGTGCACAGGCTTTTAGGTTGTCCAGTGTACCACATCAACTGTATAATCGGTCAACTAAGGCTATAATTGGACCATGTGTGGACAATGTGCAACAGGGTGTATACACATCCCATGTACTGTGTGGCTACATGTCTCTGGCCATCCCCCATGGCCATGTGTGCACATGTGTTGGTCAATTGTGTGTGATGGCCATCTATCTCACATGTCTGTGTTGTCCCATATGACATACACCCATAGATGTCAGATATGTCACAATCCACAGGGCTATGCAGACAACGGGTTGTATGTTTGGTATGTGGTGTATAGGTCATGCGATAGTGTGACAATATTGCAGACAGAACACTACATGTCTGGGACATGTCAGGTGGCACATCACAATGTGTGCACCCAATGCAGGGGCATATGACACAATGGTGACACCTGTGGGCTGCCCATATCACAGCTCACTGTGTGGTACTGTGTGCGTACCACACATGTTGTTCCAATGCATACTACATATGCCTCCATTGTAGAACACCACCACCGTTGTATGCACAGCTGACCACACATGTCGCAATGACAAGTACTGTGGTTTCAAGTCGGTGTATCATTACATTTGTATATATTGCACATGGGTGGCCTGTGTGAATGAAGGGTGGTGCAACCTGCATATCGTGACTGGAACAAACATCAGGTGTGCAAGTGTTAACTGGCCACATGGCAAATAGATCTACACTGTAACATGCCTGATACTGATGACAGTCTCACCTGCAACGGACTCATGTCAGGTACCTGTATAGGGGTGACACACCACTATGAACATTACCCATGACTGTATGACAGCCACAGGTTGCACTGTGCATGTGAACACATTCACCTGTGCAATAGCATATAGTATGCACGTGTGTGCATACACAACATAGCATACTGTAGTATGCAGCATGTGTGTCCACATACCTTGCATATGTTGTTACTTTACATAATGTACAGTGACACATGCAACTACATGGGATATAATAGCCATCTGTGCAGTACTGACTTACCAGGCAACTCCAGGCTCATTGGTTGGGAGACACCCACCTCCACGATGGCAGCTAGTGTTTCTGGATGCTGTTCCCTGGGTGTCCCCAGACTGGCCAGTAGCTCCTCGGTGTGTGAGTGGGGGCTGGGTTGGTGGCCCACCACCTGTTCCACCTTGTTCCCTGGTGATTGCAGTGGCACGCTGTTTTGCATGTCGTATCAAGTCCGTGCAGTGTCTGCGCACCTGCTTGTAGGTGTGGTTATGGCCACCCACATCGTTCACCCTCCTGCGTAGATCCTGCCACAGGTCATCCCGCTGCTGGGCATGCTGTGGCACATGGCTGAGCAACAAGTCATAGTTGTCATGGAGCTGTGGGATGAGGACATCATCCTCCTGGCGGGTGTATGCTGGGAGGCGTAAACGGGGCATTATCTGTAAGACATAATGATGGTGACAGGTCACAGTTTCAGAGATGTACAGAGATACTGCTGCACATACATTTCTATGACATCTACTACATCTGCACAGTTATCTTTGTAAAGCATCATGACACTGACAATACTGACGTGTTTGTGTAACACATATGTCACACCCATTATGCATTGGATATCATCACCATATATGTGTGTCACCTCATTACAGTGTTCATACTCCATGTAAATGCTGTCTTGCTGTGGGCATGTCTATTTGCCTGCATTTGTGTTCTTACCTATCTGCACATGCCTGGATGTGTCCACGGTTCTGCTGTTGACCTGGATGCTGTGTATATGTCACATATCAACACAGACACAGCCGTAATGGACTTGAGCAGTGACAATGCACACATACGCATGGACACCTGTACATGCATGTGTTTTGCCATATACATCTACACAGCACTGTACAACTGTTCAACATCCTGCCACGGATCGCCTGTATTGCACATGTGATAGACATGGGACAATGGCTAGTCAGACGACATTCGCAGGGATGGTTATCAACCATAGCATGTGCGGGCATGGTTTCCAAGCTGTAACAGACAGCCATTGTGCCACCGCAAGGTGCATCAGTGCTTCATTACTGATCCAGTCAGTTGATAGTACATCTACCATGCGGCCATCACACCATGTATGACTGGGATGACATGTGCAGCTTTGATGGACAGGGTTGCATGGTATGGTGGGAGTATGTCACATATATGGCACAGGGATCTGTCCAGCCTGTGGCGATCCTAGTATTAGGACGGTGGCTGTCCATGACATATGTCTTATAGATCAGGATATGGACATGTAGCATGTCCATCATCATGGTGTAGCAAATGTCTTTCTGCAAGGTAGACAGCATGCTGCATAGTGGAGGTGAGGATTGTGAAGGCTGGTATCGCACATCCATGCATAGCCATTACCCCTTAAAGGTGGTATGTGATCCAATATTGGTCACCACAGTGCTGTATATGCCTGTCCAGTGATCTCTGTGCTCATGGACAGCACCCTGACATGACATGGGTACCTCATATGACTACCTAAGGGGCCTGGAGACGTCACCAAGTCAGGGGGTGCACTGCACAGCACCATCCCTTACACAGTGTCCATAATGTTGACCACAGCCTAGGTAGTAGTTTATGGGTACAGGGATGTTCACCTAGCGGTGACAATGCTGGTATCATCCATCAGACTATGCACATATATCACACACCTCACCCACATATCCCATTCTGTATGTTTTTCACAACACTGACACAGCTATACTGATAGGTCATGGCTATTCACAGCCTTACATACACAGATGCCTAACATTTGTCTGTGTGGTATGGGCTACAATGAGGGTGGGGTACAACACATTAACCCTGTTCTACTGTAGCTGGCACTGGTGTGATGTGCACATGTCACTCTTACACCTTTTGTAGTTGTGAGTCTGGCAACAGGCCACTGGTGGAACACTCCTGTGACATGCAAAGGTATTTGTAATCAAATATCCGTGCTGTCTTGTACATCTGTACTGCTAACATCTACAGTGCTAATGGTTCATGGACATGCACACCATACTCAGCAGGGTTATAGTGCGGTGCCACCCTAAATGACTGTCATCACCACTTGTGGGTTGATATTATCCAACACCCTATCTGTATTGTATGGTCATGCTAGGCACTTGTTCAGTACTTGTGAGCATGTCATGAGCTACTGATTACTATAGCACCCATTCCACACCATTTCCCACAGGTACACTGGCTGTCATACACTTCCCAGCTTGCTTATGGTACAACAGCTGTTGTACACACGTAATGCGCATATCCTGTGGGACATGGTTGTATATACAGGCATGTCCAACTGTCACGTACCAGTGCTACTGCCTGCCTATATGAGGGATATGACATACATGTGGCAATAGAGCAATTGTCTCATGTACACATTCAATGCTCACCTCCCAACATACGACACTAGAGCCTTTGTGGGATGCACTTCTGCAGCCGTGCTGGGGGCATAGCTCTCAAGTGTACCTCATTACGAGGAACGTACCTCATTTGGGGTTCTAAAAGGTGCATGTTCCTCAAGGTTCCACATTGAAAGGGTCTATCACACATTCATTGTTGGAAATTGTTTACCTGCTAGCCATGGCTAAATAGATGGGAATCATATTAATTCATTAGAATATCTTTTTTATACGTAAAACCAGCCTATTTTAGCCATCATATGCCCTTCCTAGTTGAAGCTGTTAGTAAGCCAGTTGTAAGTGTTCCACGTTTTGCCCATTTGTCACACAGTATGAGGGCTAATGTTCCTCATTTTGGGGAAAGAAGGTTGACAGCTATGGCTGGGGGTAATGCTGTCACCAACCCTGACTGCACCTGACAGTCATTTGGGGATGTGTAACATTCGCAACACACCCCACCCATCACATAGTCTCACATGATCTACACCACTGGCCACACCTACGAGGACACCTTGTGCAGTACATCTCCATACTCACTGTAGGCACCAGAGGTAGCCCCCATCATGGAAGACAACATCACCAGCTTATAGCCCACAGACTCATGTGTGCCCATCACATACAGCCAATAGGGAGTTATAACATTCACAACACACCAGTCATAGATGACTCTGTAGGGAGTCACACTGCAGTTCCACACAGCAGGCTACACAAGGCGATAGTCACTTACATCTTGCTGTCGGGTAACTGCTTCTGCAGCATAACCTATGTAGCCATGCCACACCTCACCAGGTACGATGTGACTGTCATTCTCCATGTTAGTGTGACTGCCCTGTGATGCCACTTCACAGACTACGTGTGCAGGGACATGCAATAGCTCACCAGTCTTATAGCCCTGAGGGTGTGGGCCAAGCCCTGGGGAGCATTTTGCATTCATCCGGACACGATACCACTGTACAATGACTGACTGTGTCACTTCAACAGTTGCCTATGCTCCTATTGTCATTCCACAGGCATCTGGTATCTGTCCGCTTTGACTGACCTGGTCAAACACAATGCTTTGGCACAGATGACTTGCACCTGTCAGCCCTGGGAGTACAGCTGGCATGTAAGGCTCTTGCTGCTTCTATACTGCCTGTCTTGCACAGTTTCCAATAACTGTCACCGGCAGGACGGGAACTGGCAGGCACGACATGGGGTCATGTGACACAATGCTTGCATCTTCCTCTGTGACGCACGCAGGCAAGGCACACCTTATAATGCACCACTCAAACATCTTTGCACTGACTGGGACCTGCCTCTAGGCTCTGCAGAGCACACCTGCAATGACAGATTATAGACAGACCATACCTTTCAGGCACATACCTGGACCGGCACACCCACAGCTGAGGGGTTCCCATATCCCATGCTCCACGTGCAACTAACTGTGTCCGGGACCGCTATACACATTGTAACAAGCTACAGAGTCAACATCATACCCCACGGGTAACATACCTTCTATGTTGGTATATTGGACAGTGGGCCTCAGACAGCTACTACTGATGTGTGACTGACACTACCCCACACTTCATTGGGATAGCCACTCATGTACCGACACATCCATGAGTCATAACCTCCGCTCTGCTGGATCAACCCATACACACCACCTCCAAGACCTACATTAACCTTGGCATGGACACTACCACCATGTGACTGGTGTTACACACCTGGGGTTATCCCCTCATTGGTGGATTCTGAACATATGCTAATCAACCTTGTTAGCCACATCCCGGCACCACACCCATCACAGCATACACAGTACATGAGTACTACAACACCTACTACAGACGTCTGCTGACAGCGGTTTTTAACGTCATGACACACATGCAGATGGACAATGCACATACAAATGCTGACACATACCCCAGTGCACTTCATTAGCATGTACATAACTGCATGGATTATGCTATTCCACACAGAGCCATGATGGTACACACCAGATAACAGCCGCCACTCTGGTGGTCATGTTCCATGGACATATGATGTACAACAACAGGTGTAGGCTGTTGCACAGTGGTGTACATTCCCATGTGTGGGGTGGCTCACTGGTCAGCCGTGGTGGGGCCACAAGGGTCCCTCATCACATACTCCAAGACTAGCTATGTAAACATGACTGCCACACATTCCGGGGTGTACCACCAGGCATTATGGTGGTATGTCAGTAGTCGATGGCAACACCCACATCTGCTGTCACATACAACAGTCACTCAGGAACATTACAGACCCAGGTGATGTTGGCAACATGCTGGAGGATGGATTCAATGCTGACATTACGCCCTCTCACTCACTACAGGGCCACAATCCATACATGAACATTGTGGTGTCCCTGTGGTCATGCCTACACAGTACTGACCTACACTCTATATGTCCTGGGACACTGGCCCCATGTCACCTTCCAACATCCCAGGCTGTGATGTCCACCAACCTCTGAATTACATGTCTCCCCACTAGGCCACCATATTCAGTAATAGCCTTGTTTCAGACATTGTAGCCCCTGAATGGCACACAGCAGCATTTATCACACTACACACAGGTGGCACCACAATGCACGAGTGGGACTTTAGTCCTACACACCTGACTGGACTGTTCTGCATGGCTATGGGGCACATCATCAAGGATGTCATTCACAGAGACATTGTTGGGCTCCCGTCCTTTGCTGCCACCCGGGTTGGGCTTGTTAGGGCCAGAGCATGGCCCCTACACATGGTGGACTCCTTTCATACAGTTACCAGGGCATTTGCTGATGGTACGGGAGTCCACACATCCTACATTGTCCTTTCATTGCCTTTCAGCACCATTCCCCATTCTGGTATTGACAACATACACATCCACCTGCACATAGTGCCCTGTGTCTCAGGATGTTATGCTATGTGGCTCATGGACAGGACACACAGTGAGGCCAGCATACCATAGTACCTACTACATGTCAGGTACATTTGGCATACCACAGTCCTCAGTCATAGGGCCCCTCATGTTCAGTATATGCTTCCCTGCAGAACAGGCTAGCACAGGGGACATTCCCTGCCTAGCTTTCAAACCCCTGCATACAAAGTGCCATGATTGCTCCACCAGCTGATACTGACTCCATCCATACGGGTGTCGCTGTGACAGATACATAATATGACTATCATGGCATCAAGCTGCATGACACAAGGTGCATGCACATCACCTTTGCATTACACCATTCACCCACTGACTATCACATGGATGGCAGTCCCCTACATACATATCACATTGTACATGTTTGCAGTACACACATATGTCGCACCCACTCCTGTGGTTACCGTATTGCCACTGTGGCGTGGATATCCTTCTACGTGGCCACACCTATCTGTACTGGGTGTGTAGCTGGTACATAGGCACCCATTGTACCTCTGACCTCAAGACATCTACACACATTCAAGGGTACACCACCCCATTTAGGGTGTACCTTACACAACAGCTACAGCTTTACATGCCACAACGTTAACACGCCATGACGTTTACTGAGCTCTGACAGTTTAAATATGTGGCTGCACTACGGACACCACATCTGTACACATTTGCATACTACATATGCAGGGGTGACCTCTGCTGATCAGACAGGGCCCATGTCCACAACATTATTAATGGATATACTCCTCATACGTGACATAAGCAGAGGCCACTGTGAGCAACATGCTCATGGATATGTGCACACACGCCACAATGAGTGGGATTTGCTTGTGGGTTACATTCCCAAACCGGACACTCACCATGCTTTGGAACATAAGTCCTATGTACATCACGCAGGGACACTCAGTAGCACTGTTCATGTGATGCCTCCCTTGGTGGTTGGGAGACACATGTAGGCCTGGGATCACTGCAGTGGCTGTACTGTGCAGAGATTCAGGTGACACCTGGCTCTGCTGTTCACAGGACACTACCCTAGAGAGGTGCCACTAGTGTGAACACTGTAGTTGTGCTTACACATGGACTTGCCAGACTGCATAGTACCCCACTATGCACCTGTGAAGCTATTAAATGTCCTTTGTGCATGGTTACTTGGTAGCCCTTCCATTTAGATTAGCTATCATGCTATTACAATGTCCCATGCCTACAAGCCATATGTATCCTGTTATTGTACATACCAATAGACGATACCTGTGGTATGCATGATATGCCTGTTATGCTGTGTAGAATATCTGTCATATCTACCTATAATACTATACATTACACATATTTCACATAGTATCCCATAATGCAAAGCATACTTGCACAGCGGGTCCACCTTAGATATGTCATTAATGTTATATGCCCATACACATGCGTGCTGTGACAGTATATCAACATATACTATCCCCTGCTATGGCACGTCCTTGTTGGACATACCCTACCACTGACGGCAGGTTGTATGGAATTGTTCTGTTTAACTCCCTCATGTAGCATCCCTTGTGGTGTCTGTGCTGTGTACCTTGTGTCCCACTGCTGGACGCACAGTTTCTACAAGCATTAGTATGCTCAGCAAGACATCACTACATAAATACCTTTCCCCACTTTATGCATTGCGGACACATTTAATTAATGCAAACCAGGCTATACATACAGTAAAACTAATTAATACAGATCATGCTATACATAACCTTACATATCGGGCGTTCTACATACCTTGTTGTCGTTACGGCGTTTCGTTTCTATCTCTCTCACAGTGTTTCAACTGGTATTCAGTATGAGCATACGGTTTGAATGTCTGGCAAGTCATCTTTATATACGTCGATACCTGTAACATGTGGATTCATCCCGCCAATTGGTGTTCCTGAGTGACTAATTACTTGCGTATCAGCTGTGCACCTACTCCATTCGCCAATTACGTGGCAACAGTGGGGTATAATTGGATTCTCCACTTGGGCGTTGCCTATTTGCCCTACCTTCTGGGAGACGGTCTGTATTGTGTTTTGTCATGTGTAACTGCAACTGCTTTGCTTGGAGACAAGTATACTTTGGATTCATGTCCCCCATGGATTGTGTGTGACAGGTAGAGTATTTGGTTCAACATGTGGGTGTACCTGTCATCCCAGCATCTGATAACAGAGTATTGCAAACAAAACCTGTAACATGGCTGTTTGTTCCATTATACAACGCCTCCAATTTTGCATGATGCCTTTAATTGTGTCTCTCACACGGTGTATTGAGGGTTCTGCAGATGTAATTGACTGACTGGATGTTTGTGCTGCTATTACAGTCTGTATTGCTTTAGTTTCTAGTGTGGGGGATGTCGGTGGGTGTACGTAGCATATACAGGTTTGTGGCCCTTGCATTTCTACATAATCCGTATATATGTGTGTGGGCTCTGTCCCTAATTAGAGAGCTAACAGTTAGTAGACATGTTACGGGATTGTACGTTGGGCCGTTGTTAATTGGTTTCTATATCATCTGCAGGTGAGCTTGCTACTTTTATACCTCCATAATTGCAGCGATATATCAAGGGATATGTGTAAGTGACAGCTATCCCTTGTTTTTCTGTCCCAGATATTTGCAGTCATTGTGGTTGTGTTGGTAAATGAGCCTGTTTGCCATGGGTTGCCACCTTTTCATATGGTCATTATTGGACACTTGCGGGACACACAGTGGTGTTTACAGGCCATCACGTAGCCACGGTCACTACACAGGTTAGCACATACTTTTATCCTCAATACATTCCTATTGTTGTGTGACTTTGGCTACTTATCATATTGCATGTAACATTTACATTTCTTACATACAGGCATAACTATTACATATGACTGCTACATTATATATGGGACATATTTATGTCCTACCATCTCGGACATTTGCCCTTTGTACTGTTTTATGTCAGGACACACCTGCCCAGGGTGGGGCTGTCCCTCCTACTGTGGGACAGGTAGTAACCGTATGCCTACGGCTAGCTATACCCACACCTACCGTACTGATCTGCCTCTGACTTGGCACTAACAAACACATGTTGCGGACACACACACACACATTACAGTCACACAAAGATGCACACGGCACCCTCAACGCACACTTACACAGACTACGGCACTCACAGACACAGTTGAACACAGTACCTACGTGGACCGCAACACCAGCAGCGGTGACTAACTGTCCCTTCATATCATCATACTATTACTCGCGGCTGTACTGTTCTGGTACTGTGTTCTATCGGTCTTTCAGCCTCGTGGTTACGCATGTCAGTATGTTACACATTCCATGGTTGGCGGTATCCTATTTATTTGTACCTCCAAGGTGTTATGACTGTCGTTGAACTATCTATTATATTTGCAGATATCGCTGAATCCATCTATACCACCATATTTCACTCTATTGCCCTTTCTATCTGTATTATATATATGCATATGTGTACATATATATATATATATATATATATATATATATATATATATATATATATATATATATCTGGCGGGGAACGTGACAAGCACACAGCACCACCATATGCTGTAAGGCTCATGTACTGTTCAGGTGTTGGCATTCCGTGTTCCACTAGCTGTTGTGTTTACAATGTTTGAGGGCTGCCTATGTAGGAGTCACACATTGGGCCACCTATACATTACAATTTACAGGTGGTCATGTTTGTGTGCCATCCATTTTACTGTGTGTGCAGGTGGAGAGGTGTCAGTCCGTAGGGGCCTACACTGTCAGAGTATGTGCTATACGTTCCCTCTTTGCCAAGGCGTAGGCATATTGGGCATGCCTCCGTCTGCCTACTGGGGCTGGCACAGTGTGTTCATGGTCTGAATCCCTCTGTGCCTGTAATGGCCTTGGCAATTGCGGTGGGCTATGAGGGCCTTCACCATTTTGTCCCTGCTGCAGCTGCTTCCGCAGGATCATATTATGTAGCATGGCACATACTATGACGATGTGGGCACACATGCCTGGAGAGTACTGCAAGGCTCCACCAGATGTATCCAAGCACTGGAACCATGATTTCAGCATCCCGAACACATGCTCTATGATGATTCTGGTTTGTGCGTGTGCCTCATTACGGTGTTCTTGCATGGGTGCGTGTGCATTTCTGATGGGAGTCATCATCCACAGCTCCAGTGCATAGCCAGCATCCCCCACAAGATGGCCATGTTGGATGTCCCCCCTGACAAATACCTGATACAGCTGTGAGGCATGCCAGATATGGGAGTCATGGTAGCTTCCAGGGCTGCCAGCACACACATCCATGATAATGCCCTGGGCATTGCACGCGACCTGGCAGTTGATGGTGTGGAATCCCTTGCGGTTTATGTAGCGCCTACCATGCTCACCGGGTGGTGACTTGATTTGTATGTGCGTGCAGTCTATCGCACCCAGTACCTCCGGGTAGTGTGCCACACGGTGGAAGTGGTGCATATTGCTGGCCAACTCCTCCTGAGTTCTGGGGAAGTATATCTGCTCATTGGCATGTGGTAACATGGCATCCAGGAACTGGTGTAGTACCCTGGATGCTGATGCCTGTGAGATACCCATTATATCTCCAGTTGGCCTTTGAAAGGTACCTGTGGCCAATATTTGCAGGCTTACACATACCTTCGTGTCCACTGGGATGGGTTCCCCTCTGTTGTTTCTGGTTCTCAGGCATGGCCAGCACAGCTCCACTATTTGCTGTAAGATGTCCCTGTCCACCCTGTAACGCTCTACTATCTTCAGGTCATGTAGCCCCTGGTAGGTTACCCTTGGTCTGACCACTCTCCTTCTCCTCCAAGGCCTGCAGTGGTTGTCAGCATCATCCTCCACAACACCATCAGTCTCTAACACATGCTGATGAATCACAGCTATGGCAGCTCCCAACATGTACATTTTAAAAGTTCCCCGTATGTTTACACCTATGGTGCGGTGTTTGGGAATACACAGGTGTGTGTTGGGTGCTTTCACACTTTATACTATTGTGCTGTGAACACCGATGATGTCATAGGGTGTGTATGTACGATCGTAGCTACAGGGTATCTTATGTGTTTTACTGCCAGAACTACTATTGTGGGGCCTTTGGTGTTGAATTACATTTGCCTGCCATGGATTACCTCTTGACCTTCCCTTTACATTTCTGCACGTTGCACCTACCATTTTCTGGCGTGCATCCTGCAGCCTACTTTCATTTGTACTTTCCTGGACCTGGCGTATCTTGCGTTATGTGTGCTACTGCCGGTCTGCTGTCAGTTTGCTTTGCTCTGCTGTGTCAGGTCTCCTATCTCTGCAATCCAATACCTACCCTCCTTTCTTTGCATTCCAATGCCACCCCTATCCTGTTTTGCAGGTTTCTGCAAGCAGACTTGTCAGCTGCCATCAATTGGCCTTCGTGGGTTGATTGGTGTCGATTGCTCATTAGTACTCCAATTACCCTACTTCCACATTTCCTTCTTTTCTTCCCCTGACCTTCCTGTTTCTGCTATTGTTTGCGGCGCGTGCATCCGATTACTGGGTTTCGGGCACGTTTTCATCCCCGTACACATGTGCTTTTGGGCACCATGTGTGCTCTCAGCTAAACGATTCTATACCTTCCTCCCCACCCCTGTCCTGCAGCTTTGCTTAGCAATGGACAGGCCAGATTTGCATTGCTCCAATGTGCTTACTGCTACGGTGGCACACCCCTCTGCTGATGTCATGTATCTCCTCTGAGCCACTCTTCGGTGTTATACCGCTGCGCCGTATGGTACAACCTTCATCCGGCGGGACATTTGCGATTCAGTATTATCTGCCTCATTTGCATGGCATTGACTACTAATTCATAGTTACTGCGCCGAACACTATCGCAGGCCCTTAGCAAACCTTGCACCTTGGTTGTGGTGTTCCATGCCTACCATTGTGTATTATGTTGTAAACCTGATTTCTATTATGTTGCGATTTTATGATATTTTTATATTATTTCTTTATGTTACAGCTTCCGCACACATGCCCTGCGGTTGTGCTGTGCGTTACTGTGGACATGACATTAAATGTTGTTATTTACATGTTGTGCATCTTTTCTTATGCCATTGGCTGTGTATTTCGCCATTGGCATATGTTAACGTTGTGATACCTGGGTCTGGCCCTCTTCCATAGCTCCGATGTTCTGTTTGGGAAAATGTAAACCGTGTTTTTTGGTTTACATTTCTGTGGGCTTACGCTACGCCTGCACCACTTCATGAATTGCTATATGCCTTCATTTGCATGGTGCGACACTGCACATGGGGTGATTAGCATACCTAAGCCGGGGGCTGCACAGTTCTGGCGTACGCCGGTAGTGCACGTGGAATTGGATCGTACCTGAATCGCTCGACGGCCATATTTGGCGTTATACTGCCTACGCTATGCCTGCGCCTGGCACAAGCTTCATGAATCCCGGGGTGGATGTGAGAGTTGCAAATCAAGCTATTATTCTTGAAGACTGCTTGCCAGCATAGCAAGTGCTTTTAACTCAGATATGGAAAGCTCATAAAAATATCACAGATGATCTCCTGTTTAAAAAAAAATCAGAAAATATTGAAGATGTAGGAAAGACTCAATGTCTTGCTATGCACTACTGTGGTAGAATTCAGAAAATATCTCTTAAATGGGACTTTTAGTGTCCTGCTCATGGTTGCCATGGCACAGAGGACATAAAGCTTGAATTTGTGACTTTTTTGCAGCATATAACTGGACAGGTTGCAACCCTTGCACTAAGATGTCCCTGCATTTTAAAGAATTTACATATCTATGTAGAATACATGATTGCCAATGCCCACATTTATAGTACATCTGGAACAGATTATATGCCATTTTGTTACCCTTCTCTATGTTGCCTTTTTTCTCTATGTCTTTGTAAAAATGAGGTCCTCAGAACTGCACCCAACACAAGATTTTACTAGATGTTCATCATATTAATCACTGCTGCAGTAGCCTTAGCTATATGGGTTATATCCTGCCAAGGATATAACAGCCTGCCAACTTCCAAAACTTCAGGGCATCTTCCACAGGCCCAAACTGTCAGGCAGCTCAAGCTGAACTAACTAAATGACAAGTTTGGGTACCAAGCCCTTCAGAGTTTCACTGCTGCCAAAATGTAAGCTCCTCTTTGGCTTTCGAGAATCAACAGTCAACTTGTGCTGTTCCTTTCCTGAGCAAAAAAAAAAAAAAACAAACTTCCATTCAACAATTTTGTTTATTATTGATACTTTCCTCTTCAGAAAAGTTATTGGAGTTTATGTTTTAACAGAGTGTCATGAGACTGTACTGTACTTTTAAACAGAAGCACTCTTTTTTCCTGTCAGTTTAAAAGTTGCTTAATGTAACTGAAAACCCTTTTTTCTGTGGTGAAATTGTATTTATTTTGCTTTGTGTGGCTGGCAAAGTGTTTCAAAATGCTTCTTAATGTATTTGTGAAAAAAGTGACTTTTAAAGATTTCTAAATATTTCTGCTTTTACTAGCAGTTGCTGCTTGTTTTCCCCGGGAAACAGGCGCCATTTTTGGCTTGACCATTAAGCAATCTGTTGATCCCATGGTCGGTCTTTCTTCCAGCCATAAAACAAAAATGTTAAGCAAACAGCCTTTTCCATCACAGCAGGCTAGCAATTTGCCTCTGCCACAGGTGGGTGACTCTGCTGTGGCCATTGGTTATACCTCAGACCACTCATCTTTTAACCTCTGGTGAAGCACCTACAACCCCCATGGACCAGGGGTTAGCCATGTGTTTGTGGCTGTTGTGGTCCCCTCCATGGGCAAGGGCGAGACACTGCTGTTACTCCTTCTACCAGGAAATGGGAAGGCTTACCTGTTTTGTCAGAATGTTTTGTCCTTCCCTGGGAAAGGTGCTGATGCCATTAGTAATACTGTTGATCCCTTTTCTTGTCAAAAAGAAACAGAACACTAAACATGTATCTTCTACTCTTCAAATTTCTTTAGACAGGTGTAGTTTACTGAATCTGGTTCAGGGTTTAAGTCAGGCTACTGATACTTCTGTAAAGTAGTTTCTGTTAAAAGAAAGAGGGATGCTTCCTTTCTTGAAGAGATTCAAGATTCTGAATCTGGACAGGAGGATGAAGGGACAGATACAAGATTTTCTCCTCAAATTTCTTCTGATTCAGACTCAGAGGAGTGCTCAATTTTAATTCTCCTGGTGGTGGTGGAGTGTCTTTTCTCCGAGATTATTTCTAGAATGTACCAGTGTTTTTAGTTGGAGAATTCTGAGCTTTCTCAGTGCCTAAGAAAATACTATGAGCTTTTTACAGAAGGAATGTCCAGAACCTGCACCCATTCCTCCAGTTCTTTTAGCTTTTGGAAGATGTGTGTCTTACTGCCTACAATTTTCCTGGTAGACAGCCAGCTTCCCTTAAAAAAGTAGATAGGATGTATAAAGTTCCTCAGCCTTTTAAGTTTTTATGCAGTCTTTCCAAACCTGATCCAGCAGCTATAGCCTCAGTTAATCCTGCTGTTAAATACTTAATTAATTCCAATCCTACTATTTCTTTTTTTCCAGAAACATTTTTATTTTGTTTTTATTCTAAACATGTGCAAATGTACATATAACAAATACAATAAAACAATAACAAAACTATTTACATTGCTTACATTCATCCATGATAAACAATCATTTTATCCGTGAGAAGTTATCAGTATTTGTTCAAAAGGTTTTCCAAATGTTGCCATGCTATTTTTTTTTATGAGTAATGTTATGAGTTCTGTAGCAAATGGTTTGCAGTTCTTTTTTACAAACAACTTTTGCTAAATTAATAAATTCTTTAAACATCAAATCTTGTTTACTTTTCCAGTTCAAAGTAATAACTTTTCTGGCAATTGCAAGAATTGACCAGAGTAACTGAATCTGAGATTTAGGTATTACATTAGATATAGGAACACTGAATACGATTAGTGAGTTAGAAATATAACAGTTATCAGACCATAAAGCCTTTACAAAATATCTGAAGTCTTTCCAGTATTGAACAACATTTCTACATTCAATGAACATGTGAACCCTGTTGGCCTCTAGTAATTCATCACATTTCCAACATTTACTTTCATTGTTTTTGAGTATAAGATTTATTTTATGTGGAGTATAGAAACTCCTATTCATAAATTTCCCTGTATACAATCTCCAATATAATGAGGAAGAGGTACTATATGTAGATTTCAGTAACAAGTTTTTTGGATTCATCAGATATTTGTTCTCCATTCATTTTTACATAGTAATTCCAAAAATCTGAGTCAAACTTTAGCATATCTTCTCTTAGTATCTTATAGATAGGTGAGATACTTAATTTTTAATTTTCTGTCTTTTTAAGACACCTAATAAAAAGCTGAATCAAACTAGGTATAGATTCAGTCTCTAGGTTGATTGATACTCTCATTTTGTTTTCTATAAACTGTTGTAATGAGTGTTTAAACAACCAACTGTCTTGACTGTTATCAAAACTACATAAAAGAAAGTTTAGTGGTTTAATACTCTTATGTTCAATAAACTGATGCCAGAATATCAAGTTATTGTCCTTTAATTTTTGAATCACATTGATGTTGAAAGAATCTCGGCAATCAGGGGAGTATGCTATAGGGAATATAAGAAATAGGAAAAGTTTAAAGTTGTAATTACAATCAATTATATTTTTAAAGTTATTAAATATTTGATTAATGCCATAAGAAAAATGATCAAACTTCTTATTAAATAAACAAAATTCATGTAAAAGCCAATGAACTCTACTTATTCCATATTGTTCCTTACCAATAATGCTATTTCTGATAGAATGGAAGATTATTGATAAGTATGGGGAAAAGAAAATATGCTTCTGCAACTTTCATTTTCAGAATTTTGAATTATCAGGCTTATATGTTAAGGTTTGTCCTGACTATTTGTGAAAGTATCTGCATGCTGTTCCTTTCTGTGAGGAAAAATCTGTTTTAAATAATTTAGTTATTTAATTTGGATATTCAAAGATGTGCCGACTGGTATACAACCTTAGACATCTTAACCACTCATGTCCCCTCCTCCAAACTCCCTAAACTTGTCTTTGCTGCATACACCATACTTTCTCAGTCCTTGGTCCCAAACTATGGGCATGTCTCCATTCTTTTCTTAAAGAACATGCTTCTTTCCCCATTTTCCATTCACAAATAAAAGTACATTTTTAAGATTCTAGGAAAAAGCAACTGCTCTCTCTCTTTCTCGGGTCATATAACTTAATGCCTTCATCCCATCTTCTGTCTGCATACCTTGCTCTGACTTTATTTTTGAATGTGATTTTTTTAAACGTGCCAACTCCAATTCCACTCTGTATATAATGCAACTGTACACTGTGTTTTTTGAGACATTTTATATTTATCTATTGCCTTTATACCCTCAAGCCAACTATGACATTCCCTGTGTATATAATATATGCATATATATTGCATTCTGTCATTCTCTTTATGTACTGTCACATATCTATATTGTTTTCCCAGGGTTGAGACTGAAATGGGTCTAATGGGATAAGTGCTCTACCCTGGTTAACAAATTCAAAATAAAAGAAATAGAACAAAATGAAAATAATTTATTTTGTTTTTCAACTAAGTGCTCCTTGTATACAGTGTGCATGACTCTGTTCAGATTTCTTAAGGGCTATGGGCACTAGTACTGTTTTAATGAGGTCAGCACAGATGCTTCTCAGAACCTCCCAGATGATGGTTAAAATGATATTCTAAATTCTCCTTTGGAGCGAGATTTAGTTTTTGGTCCATCTGCTGTAGAGGTAATCAAAACGTGTGATGTAACAGGTAAGTAGATACAGGGAATCTCTGATATTTTCCAGCCCTCCTTTTACAAATTTTCCAAAGGCTTCTCTAAAGCCTCATCCAATTTTGATAAGAAACAAAATAAACAGTCTCAAGAAAATGCAGGTAAACAGATCTTTAAGAAGAAGTGGCAACGGTGTAGAAGAATTCTGGAAACTTCCAAAACCACGAACAGTCCAATAAGTCAGGATGACTATTTAATAGATGTTGCTCCCCATCTCACCCTGAGGGCCCCTTTTTTCCTTCCAGAATGTCTGAATCTCCACTTTTCTCTTTAGTAGCAGATAGTTTCAGACAAATGGGATCTGAATAGCATTCTTGAACATTGTGGATGGCAATGGGAGGAAATTGCATCTTTCCAGCAGGTAATTCCTCATCCTCCATGTGATGCCAGTGCACTGACCCAGCAATCAAGGAGCCTCAATCCTCACCACTAAAATCAGTGAGGGGCATCTCATATAGGAGGAAAGGATAACAAATACACACGGTAAAGTGCAATTTCCCTTAAGAGCACACCGAGATCACAGTCAGTCCAGGGCTGGTCACTGCCTTGCTCTCCAGGTCCCCAAAAAGACTCCCCACTGGCACAGCTATAAGGTCCAGATCTCAGCCTAGTGGGCAGCTAAAACCTCCAGCACCCTCTCTGTCCAACCAGTGCTTTGTGTCCCTGCCCAAGTAGCTCACACACACACACACACACACACACACACACACACACACACACACACACACACACACTGAGAAGAGTTTATACAACCACTCAGACACTCCTGGGGAAGGCTGGCACATGTTCTCCAGCTGTGCCCCTTTTTCCCAAACTATATGGTAGTACCAGCTACCACCACCCACTAATATTTATCAGCTACTCAAAGGCCCTTAAAGGGGTGTCCAATTATTACTGTGCAATATTATTATCCAATTGGTAGTATAGCCCAGGGCTAAAGCTATTGAAGTGGCTTTGTACAATTTTACCAAAGGCATGCAGGTACTCTAAAGAGTTTAAATTATCTCTACAAAAACAGCCACAGTTGGAAGGGTTTACAAATATTTAATAACAAATAGTCAAAAACAAGACAATACTTTTTACTACACAGTGCTAGTCAAGATTTCAGAGATCACAGAGAAATACTTAAAATAATTCAGTAGTACAATTCTGACATCACAGAAAAACACAGTCTAATCCTTCTAGTTTCTATCTATTTCTAAGAGAAACCACAAGTCTAAGATAACTTACATATAGAACACAGGCAGAGTGCTGATGAGTTGGATAGTCAAGATAAAAATGCTTAATAATCTCTGATTCTCTCTTTTTTTTTAATCACATTCCTGGTTCCCATTACATCATTCTTCAAACTTCCCTGGGTTTCCAGGCTAAAAGAAACTACATTTACATTCTTAACATCTCATTGTGTTATCTTGCAGCTGGTCAGGAATCAGAGCAATAAAAATATATGTGCATGTTTAAATCTAGCAATTTAACTCTTGGTTAAAACAAAAGAAAGAATGTCTTCATCTAGACAGGCTGGAGCTGACTTTAGATCAAAGGGTCACAACATGTTTTACTTGGTCAGCAGAGAGCACTGTTGTGACATTTTTTTTCAGTTCCACATATAACAGTAGTTTTTCCATTTAAGACAACAAGCCTGTGGTTACAAAGAAATACAACATATTATATATAAAAAAGGTTCAATTATAACACTAAAATGGTGGTTTATCTAGCTCAGTGTGACTTCTGTCCATCTTTCTATATTGGAAAAATGGACAGAAAATTCAACGAAAGAATATATGAACACTTATACAGTATAAGGAAGACTAAAACTGAAAATGTGCTAGCTAGACGTGTTAATAATTTTCCAGCCCATAGATTTAAATTTAGAATAATTGACCAAATTACCCCAGACTTTAGAGGTGGACCTGTATCACCATTGTTAGAATACTTAGAACTTCTCTGGCAATTACGTGTTGATGCTCACCATTACCCTGGATTAAATGAGATGTGTTCCATCTTACCTTATTTAAAACTAAAATGTTTGACCAAATAACTTTATAGTTTGTAAGAACAAGTATTAGTAACATTATCTAACATAAAAGATTGTTTTTATGATGTGTTTTTAACTAGTTTTACAACATGCTTCTTATTGTAGTATTAGCCTTGTATATAACTATTTGTAAGGTGCTTATGTTTTTATAGTTTTCCCTTCTACGGGATAATAATTTGACCAGGGTGTATTTATTTTTATTTTTAGTTTATTTAGGGATGTTCATTTCATTGAATGTTAATAGAGCTCCATTCACAGTAATGCCCATACCTATGGTTTTTAGTTTAAGCATGGTAAACCAACTGTCACGGTTTTCTTGCTTATAAAGTATGGATGATAAGTGATTCCGCACTAAATTATTTACTGATAGAGTATGTTTCCCATTAAAATAAGTCACTACAATCATAAAGGGAACAACTTTACCTTTAAGAACCATTGACCTGCTAATTATTTAATGAGTTATTTATCATGCTAATGTTTCTTGCCACATGACTGTTTTTTAGAGTTCTTAATCATGGACTCTTGTTTAATTGTTTATCTGAAGAAGTTGGGTCAGTGTACCCGATGAAAAGCGTTTCATTAAAACTACATTTTATTCTCCTTGTGATCCTGAAATTCTTCGGTTCCTGTGGATTTGTTTAGTGCTTGGTTTGATTTTTTTGTTGTTACCAGTCTCCCAAAATCACTGTGGTGACTCCCTTCTGGCCCAGGCAACCATGTTTCTCTCTTCTTTTGGAAATGGCCAGGGGCAATTACCATGTTTCCTCACAGAATGGATGTACTCACTCAAGATCAGGGGTGTTTGATACACTCTAGCACCAATAAACTTCACCTGACTGCTTGAATGATTAGGATCTAGATCACTTAAGTTGCCTGTCTTTACAGAGATGAGTTCTACTATGACATGTTTACAGGCTTTACATATAATGCTGGTGCTGTACTGAGAGGGCGATGGGCCTATAATTGCCAGGATCTGTAGAGGGGCCATCCTTGTACAGGGAAGTCACAGTGGCTTTTCTCCAGGCATCAGGTATAGACCTTGTGGCTTGGTTGAAATTCAGCTATTTAAGAAGAGGCTCAGATGGTGCACATTGTCACTAATGATAATTTAGCCTGGTATATTGCCTGATCCCATGGAAGTATTATTTTCAGTGTTTGACAGGAATTCAATGATTTGTTCCAAGGTGATTTCAGGGGAAACTAATTTTTCAGGGATACTTCTTGCCTACTGTATTCTACTTCTGTCACCTCCACTTTTCTTGTCATGTCAAGTTTTGCTTTGTTCTTTTGCTAAGCTTCTTTCACCTGCCCAGGGAAATCTGTATTGTTTCTGCCATTATAACTATTTATAATGTTATCCTATGTACATTTGTGCTTCTTTCCTTCATTAATATTGTTTTTATGCTTTTCTTTTTGTCTTATCAATCCTGGCCTTGCCTGTGTTCTTCTATTGCAAAGCTCCCTTTACCTAGCTGGGAAATTTGTTTTGGTACTGCTATTACTACCATCTATAATGCAATAGTATGTGCTTCTGCCTTTGTCTAGTTTGCTTATAGGCATTGTTTCCTTTACTGAATTGGAGCATATTTTTTCTCTGGATTTACTTCAAGTCATCGACATACCAAATAACTGAATCCCATTTCATCGACACCACTTCATCAAATCTTCACATCATCGAACTGACAGAACAACAGCAATTCACCCAGGACAAACAACCACTCAACCTCCTGGACAAAACAAAAAACATCAAAACAAGTAAACTCTCCAAGTGGGGGCCACCCCCCCAACTAAATATAACAACTCCAAGATCGCACTACAGGGGGGAAGGCCAAGGTTCACCATAGTGGCCGAGTGGTTGTTTACCCTGGGTGAATTACTGTTGTTCCGGGAATTCGAAGAAGTGAAGATTCGATGAAGTGGTGTACATGAAATGGGATTCGATTATCTGGTACATTGATGATTTGAAGTAGAACCATTTCTCTATATCTTGAATTTTGTCGTATGGCTCAGGCAGTGGCTGAGAAAGGTCTAACACCAGCTAACTGACCCAAACAACAAAATAAATAAATACATAAATAAAATACTTTAATTTATACCATTTCTCAACTCTTACCACATCATCTCTCATTATCTTTTCTACACCTACTTTCATATCAAATTTTAGCAAGTTTGTTTATTTTTTTAAAGCAGCTTTGGTCAGCATGCAGTGTTAACCAGTCATAAAGAGAGTTCTATGTTCTTATGAATCTCAGGTTTATTTACAAGGGATAATACTGAACAAATGATTTCTTCATCTTTGGAATAACATAAAACAAAAACACATTTTCCAGTAAAATAAGCACTGCATGTCTTTCTTTCTATCTCAGCAACATGAACCCCAGTGATAAACCATCTGTT
Organism: Protopterus annectens; assembly: GCF_019279795.1. Classification (NCBI taxonomy): domain Eukaryota; kingdom Metazoa; phylum Chordata; order Ceratodontiformes; family Protopteridae; genus Protopterus; species Protopterus annectens. Next base: position 370,743,384 of record NC_056733.1, read on the forward strand.
TGTGAAGTTGTGGTAGGTTTGGGGCAGAACATCGATTTTAGGGTGGCAATGATCTGGATAAAGTGTTATTTTAAACACAAATGACTGGAAGACTATAGTCTAATGAGCTAACTCAGATCTGCCATCCTTCTGCCTATGTAATCACTGCAGGGGGCATGGTCTGTGGTGAGGAGAAAGACTTTTCCTAACAAGTAATGTTTTTGTCATTGTAAAGGCCCATTTCATTACTAAGTATTCTTTTTGATTGCTGAGTCATGACGAGTGACTTCTCTATCTTAGAAGGAAGAGGTTATGAGGTTTGCTGTGAAGCTGATTTAACAGGCAATCCCAGCATGGAAATCCATGTTTTGTTTTAATATATTGTATTAATCTGCTTATTTTGCTCCGTGGAGCAGTTTGTTGCTTCATGGATTTTTTTTTCTTTTTTACAGTTTGAATTCAATGCTTAGTGGTACAAAGAATGTACATTAAGCACCTTCTTCTTCTTGTGGGAAATGTGCATTGCATAAAAGAGAGGAAGCATTTATGTCTAATGCAATTAATGACACATGTAGTCAATCAAATACAGCAAGCTCACTGTTGCACCTGCAGACATTCCATCACCAAAAATGAGCTCAACCTTTGCCAATTTGTACCTGCACCTCCATGCAGACTAGGATGAGCTAGTGCTTGAGAGGCATGAAAATATTTGTCTGCTGCCGTGATAACAGCATTGCTATCATCTTGTTGAATTCTGTTACTTATGTCATCTTTTTTCTGAATTCTTTAAAGCTGTACCTATTTTGTTGCAATTTGAAGCACTGTAATTGTTAAATAAAGCTTTTGAAAAATCATGTTTCCTTTTTACCATTTGCTATGGTACAGCATTGAAGAAAGTTCCTGTGCTGTTTTTTTTTTTTTCTTTTTTGATTTTTTTTTTTTTTGCTGTGTCATGTACTTTGCAGCAGGTTACTGTTTGTTTTTCAGCAAAATGTAAATTAGATCCCAACTCACATTACAAATTTATCAGGAACGTAGGAATAAAACAAAGAAACAAATTAAAATGCAAATTTATCAGGAACTTAGGAATAAAGCAAAGAAACAAATTAAAATAGATAAAGTTAACTTCTTCTTTCAGCTTTTCCCGGTTAGGGGTCGCCACAGCGGATCACTGTCCGCTCATGATTGGCAGTGGAGTTTTTACGGTGTCGAGCTGCCAGCCCGGCGCCCAACCTTCCACAGAAGGCACACACATGCATGCACTCATGCCTAGGGCCAATTAAGTGTGTCCAATCCACCTACAGCATGTCTTCGGGATGTGGGAAGAAACCGGAGCACCCGGAGGAATCCCACGCGACCGCAGGGAGTACATGCAGACTCCGCACATAAGCCACCCCAGCCGAGGATCGAACCGGAGAACCTCTTTGCTGTGAGGTGGCAATGCTAACCGCTGCACCACCATGGCTGCCCAAAATAGATAAAGTTAACTACTAAGCTGAAATACAAGCTAAGCACTACAAAAACCCACAAACATTCTGGTCTACTATAAACAATATCCTTATACCAGGCAAAACAGGTACATCTCCCCCACCACTACTAACAACTCAGACAATATTGCCACTCAATTTAACAAATATTTTACCAAAACCATCTTAGCACTATCTAAAAATCAAATACCCTCAACAATTAGGCTCTGAAGACCACAATGTCAAACTCCTGAATGTGCAATTATTCCTAGGTCCACACCCCTACAGGAGCCATGTTAACACTTGTTCCTGGGTTCACACAGTAGGGAGATTCAGTATTCAAAATATTTAAACATTGTGGTCTTCGGCATTTTGATCTTCCAGTATTATATTATAGTCACAGGATTATGGGTTTCAAGTTTTCAGGCTTCAAGATTATGGTAATAAACCTAGACCCACACATACACACATATTGTATACACACATTTTATATATACATATATTTATATATATATATATATATTTATAGAGAGAGAGATAGACAGAGAGAGAGAGACAGACAGAGAGAGAGTGTGAGAGAGAGACAGAGTCAAAGAGAGAGGGTCTTATTACTTTTCAAAAGCTGGGATGTAGGACTGGTTGGAGAAAACCCATACAGACTTAGGGAGAATATAAAAACTATGAATTAGAGCTTTCATTATTTAATGAATACAATTAATATATTCATTTACTCAATAAAAGTTAACATGGAAAGTCAAGTCACAAGAAGCAATACAGTCAGTTTGCAATATTTGTTGAGTCTGTTTTTTTGTTTTTCTTTTAGAGGACATGAAAACCTCATTAACATAGTAACAGAAGTGAAGACTCAGTCCCAGACACTGGAGGTTTGTTGCATAGATCATATTGCTGAGCTGCCTAAACCTAAACAGCTGTATTAATTAAGGTATATTTAGTCATTATTGTTATGTTAGGGTATTACTTCCGCGGTGGTGCAGCGGTACTGTTGTTCCATCCCAGCAAAAGGTTCTCCCATTTGATCCTTGTCTTGGGTTGGGAGTGCCTTCTGTGTGGAGTCTGCATGTCCTCCCCGTGGTTGAGTGGGCGTTCGAAAGACATGCGTTGAATGGGTGTGCCTTCATTGAAGGTTGGGCATCGGGCTGGAAAATCGACACCATAAAAACCAACTGCCAATCATTAGAGGACCGGAGTTCCGCTGTGGCAACCCCTAAACGGGAAAAGCTGAAAGACAAACAACAACATTGTTATGTTAGGGTAAAACCTCTACCAGGACATCGATCGACATCTTTATTGCTTGGTGAATTTAAGTGTGTCCTATGTTTCTGATGTTACAGGAAAGTAATAACTGTAGTCCATTTATTTGCCCCTGGGATGTTACTGAAAATATGTTTTTTTAAAGTCAATGCGGCTCTGTTTTAATAAATTAATAGCTATGAAGTTGTCTTTTCGACTTCTTCAGAATTCCAAAAAAAAATAATGCACAAGATGAAACCAATCAGGGATGAAGATGTCCTTGCTAAATGCCTGAAGTCTCAACAAGAAAAATCAGAGGACTTGAAGCTTTCCTGTGCTTGCAGGATATTGATATGCATATCATTATTGAAGGATTGTTAGACCCCAAATGCATATCAAAAATTCTGAGATAAACATTCTTCTGTTGTGGATGGGATAGGTGATAGTGTCTCAATATTTGTAAAAGAACAAGTAAAAAATAGATAAAAGAAAACAACTTACTAAATGTTGTTTGTACAATAAATATGCATGGCACTATAGATAATATTGTAATAATCTAATGCCTCATCGATGTTCATTACAGAGAATGAGGATTTCTTGACTAAACTCCAGTAGTTAGAAATCAAAGACACTGAAATCTCTTGGTGGGGAATATAGCTACCTAAACCCTGAATTTTTAAACTACTCAACATCAAATAAATATTTTTGAATATTAACTAAGTTAAACAAAAGAATTTTGGAACACATTGTACAAAATCCAACTAAAGATGGCAATATATCTGATAATTTTCTGATAAAGCTGGTCATCTTTCACTCCTCATTCAATGTTATACTTGCTGTGATTAATATGTACTATGATACCATATTCATTCATTCAAGATTATTATCAAACTTAGTCATAAATAAAGTATCCTTCCTAGTCATTCGCAATGGAAACCATGATACAGTAAATGCCAAACTTATGAAAACAGTCTAGGTTACTATCTTCATTAAACCCCAAATAAGTCTAAACAGGATGCTTTCTATGAGTTATATGATATTATTAACTTCTGCATTCATGAGCATATGTAGATAAGACACAAATATACAGATAAATTAAAAAAAAAATTGCTGAAATCACAAAATGAATACATATACAAAAGACCAAAACAGATATTGTTTAGCTTTCAAAAATTAAACTAGTCATGAAAAACAATTGTCTGTTAAGTAAAGTACATGACTTACTTTTCTTATCAATTCTTCCATAACCAGCTATGAAGTCCTTGTAAAAGTTAAAAACATAATAAGATATTTTTAATTATATCACAAGGCTGAAAAGTAATGTTGAGAATGTAGCCTGTTATCAGTAAGCAGTGAAGGGATGCCTCAGCTGCAGGACATTATGAATGTTTTTGAAGAAGACTTTTGTGAAAACTTCACCATAAACAAATTTATATCTGAAAATGCTACATAAGCAAAGGAAAACATCTCTTATATAAGTACAGGTATCACGACTTGCCACAAGAAAAAAAAATAAATTCCATTGAACTGGTAGTTTCTTGCACATAATCAAAATATATAATTGAACCCCTATCAATCTTAGCAAATAAAATTAATGCAAGTGGACATGTCTCTGATTTGTAGTGTGTGGTGACAGGCTATAGTAGTAGTAGTACCAATTCTCATGGTGATGGGATATGGTTACCACTTGACCTTCTTTACACTGGACATTCCCTAGACAGGCTATGATGCACTGCTGAAAATAAAATGGCAAATGTTAGAGCAAAAAAAAAATCTCAGTATTCCTCTAATAGTTGCATAAAACATGTACTTTGTGTTTGAAGCATCTTGATACAATATTAAACAACTGAAGAAACCCAAATTCTATATGGGTGAGATTTTATTTGGTCAACAAAGTGAAGTCCATTATGAGATGGATTGTCCTGAGAAGGTGATAATTCTATGGGAGGTCATGTTAGACCCAAATGATTTAGACTCATCAGCCTAACCAGTATTTTATGTAAAGTTACAGAGCTAAAATAGAGCTGATACAGAATGGAACAGGGGCTGCCTTCTGATAGAAAAAAAATGATATCACAAATAATCTATATTCTGTGGAACAGACAACCTATTCATATTAGGATAGCACAGTCCATAATATTTTTTTTAATCATTGATAATGTCTGGATGAGGACACATTCTTTTCAGACTAATATATTGGGAGACTTTCCCTATTGGCCTATATGTCAGCACAACATTTTTTGAACAGTATGGGTTTGTTGTGGAGTAATTTTGCCTTGTGAATATTCTGGCATTCTTCAAACAGGTAACAACAGTACTTGAAGTGCAGACAGTACATGCTGCTTATCTCGACCTTGATAAGCTATTCAGCACTATCCCATATAGAAAATAACTAGCAAATGAAAAACATTAAGTTTCAACCCATAAATTATTAAATGGATAAGATGTTAGTTAGGCAAATGAATATAGCACATCAGAGTGAACGAAGGGTGATAATGGTGTCTCAGATACCTCTGTAGAGAAACTACTTTTTTCAGACTATTCTTTTTGGCACACAAGTGTGTTTATGTTTTTTTTTTATGTGATTTATTCCTTTTATGATTGCAGACAATTGATATGTCAACAGTAGATTTTTTAATGGTTGATATAAAGCTGTCATTCATTTAACAATGCTGTCTATACCACATTTAATGCTTTACATTAAGTTGAAAGTGCTTACTAGTGGGCTTCTTTTTATGAGTTTAACATTCTTTATGTGGCATCACATTTCCTTAAAGAACGTCTTGAGAAAATAGACAGTTATGAAAATACTTAATCTGTGAACTTGATAAAAATAGTTGACTATAACAAAATATTCTATGTATACATTAAGCAATTGAAGGTGAAGATTGAAATCAATGTGGTACAACATTTGGAGTGCTTTAATACTAAGGTTTAATCTCATTAATGAGAAAGCAGAGATGCAGTATACACTGGCCATGTATTTAATATCTCTTGAGACAAACGTTTGCTTGCTGTGTCTACTCATTCTCAGTTATTACTCTAATAACATCAGATCCCTTTGTGTTCTAATTCCAATACTTACTATTTAAAATGACATGCTTTGGTGAGATATGATCATTTGTAACCACATGTCTACTTCACACTACATTATAGTACACTACTTGCCAAAAATTGCACTGACTTTTTGCATCGCTTACACATTAATCATCTGTTTCTAGTAGTTTATCTGTCATTAGTGCAAGTTATGCGAGCACATCACATAATCTAACCACATTATAGGGCTCTGGAAGACAAACATCAAGGTTTTATCTGGCTGAAATGCTTTCTATAGTGGTTCTGCTCATTAAAGGAGTAAGAAATAATTATGCTCTAATAAACAAATGTTTAAATAACTGAGACCTCACTGGTGTGGTAGGAAAACATTTATATAACATCCACTGTATTTACTGCATCAGATGGTCACATGTGCAAAGAAAAATATTTAGTTTTCTGGGAAAGTGACCATTATAACTTCACTGTAAATGAAACTTAAAAAAAATGCTTAATGTTATAGTGAATAATCTATGCAAACAGTACTCAAGGCTACAGATATGAGCATACCTCTCAGCCTGTTAGCACAAAAATCTGGACAAAGCCCAAAATAATGGGCAAACATAGGCCCAAAAATAGGGACATGTTTTAAATATTCCCCCGGATTCTGCATGCCTTGCACGGCATGCAGGATTAGTGCAGGAGCTCTAGCAGCCAATATGTCTGCTGTGCAATCCAGGAACAGCCTTCAGGAGTGTGTATGAGCGCTCCTGCACTAGTCCTGCATGGACTAAGCCCCTGTATGCAAATCACCCCATTTGCAGGAGAAATCCATGCAAATGAGGTGAAATTGTGATCCAGGAAACTTGAATCCGGACATGCAGAACTAGTGTAATCTGCAGAAATGTACTCAGTTAGTAACAGAGTACATTTCTGCAAAATCCAAAACAGAGCCATAACAGCTCCAAATAAAGGCTGCATATCCGTCAGGAAGCATGCCAATGGCCAAGTATGAGGCCAATGGCAATGCAAACAGCTTACAAAATGAAAAAAATCAACTTTTATCTTTTTTTAGCCAATCTCGGCTGTTGAAGCGTAGGGCAGTGGCGTGCAAATGGGATCGGGGGGAAAATAATAAAATAAACCTAAAATAAGCATTCTAACTTAAATCACCATTCTGCCATGAAAGTCAGTGGCAGGCAGAAGACAACATGGCCAGTGAGTAGTGGTTGCTAAGGGGGGAGGCTCAGTGTGAGACATGTAACTATGCATTAGCAGGCAATCCTATGCAAATGAGGGGAATGATAGTGAATCCCAGTTTTCCCCAGCATGCTAGTCAGATCCCAACAGTGTAAGAGTAGGAATAGCTAAGTGCAAGCCTAGGAGTTATCTGACATCGGGGGGGGGGGTGTGGCTCAGGTTTGCTCCTAGCTAAGCACAGCTAAGCAAGGGGGTGTGTCTGAGTCTGCCTAGCACACTTTACATTGCCTAAGTGGGTGTGTGCGCTGCGCACTAGATTTTAAAGGAAAACAAAAGTTAAACAAGGAAATAGCATCTCTGTGCACATTTGAGCACTTTGTTTGCACGACATGCCCCCGGGCTTGAACAGGAAGGCAATGGGAAGGGAAAACAGCAGTAAGAAGGTAATCAAGGAGAACTAGCAAAGCTGGCAGGCGAAATTTATCAGAATGAGCCAATTACACAGACAGCAGTCCAGCCCAGCCCAGAACAGTACTATAAACTATACAAACACCTTCCCCTCTGGTTTCCCCATACTCTACACCAACGGTGTATACAAGTGGGGAACTTTTAACAAATAAAACTACAAAATGATAGGGGATGCAGCAGGCAACATAGAACAACATGTGCAAGAGGCTGAGGGTGGTGAGGATGTGAATGCTGCTGATCAACCCACAGTGAGGAGACGGAGAAGAGTGTACAGACCCAGGGTAACCTATTGGGGGTTACATGAGCTGGAGATAGTGGAGTGCTATAGGGTGGACATGGACCTCCTACAGCATATTGTTGAGCTGTGCTGGCCACGCCTGACACACTGAGCTGACCGAGGGAAACCCATCCCAGTGGATATCAAGGTATGTGTAGGCCTAGGAATACTAGTCACAGGCACCTCCCAAAGTTCAACTGGGGATATCATGGGGATCTCACAGGCATCAGCATCCAGAGTATTCCACCAGTTCCTGGACGCCATGTCAGCACATGCCAGTGAGCACATATATTTCCTCAACACCCGTGAGGTGTTGGCCAGCAATATGCGTCTCTTCCACCAAACAGCAGAATACCCTGAGGTAGTGGGTGCTATAGACTGCATGCACATATGCGTCAAAGCACCACCCGATGATCAGGGTAGGGCCTACATCAACCACAGGGGCCTCCCCTCCATCAACTGCCAGGTTGTGTGCAATGCCCAGCGCATTATAATGAATGTGTGTGCTGGCTGCCCTTGAAGCTATTACGATTCCCACATCTGGCATCTGACACAGCTGTACCAGAGATTTGCCAATGGGGACATCCCCTACAGTCACCTAGTGAGGGATGCTGATTACACACTGGAGCCTGTGGCTGATGACACCCATCAGAAATGCACACACACCTAAACAAGAATGCCATAATGAGGCACATGTGCAGACCAGATATATAATAGAGCGTGTGTCTGGGATGCTCAAGTCATGGTTCCGGTGTCTGGACACATCCGGTTGAGCCTTGCAGTACTCACCAGCTAAATGTACTCAAATTGATATGGCATGTGCCATGCTACACAATATGATCCTGCGGAATCAGCTACAGCAGGAACAGCACAAGGCAGGGCCACACAGCCCTCCACCAATGCTAAGGCCTGCACAGGCACAGAGTGACTCAGAGGAGGAACAATATGAGCCTGCCCCAGTAGGCAGATGGAGGCATGCCCAATAAGCCCTGGCATTGGCAAAGGGGCAGCGCATAGCACATACACTGACACAGTAGGGATCCAGGGAATGACACCTCTCTCTGACTCGCACATACAGTAAAAGGGATACCAAACATGACACTACCTGTGCTCAACCATGTATAGGGAGTGTACTATGTGCATTCAACATAGGAAGCCCTCCAGCACCATCCTCAATCCCGGCATACCCACAAGGTAAGTCAATCAACCTACCAATTGCCAAATGGAGTAGAATGTGATATTACCTGTATCTATTGCATGGATGTGAGCATTCAAGGGAATTGGGTGGCTGAATGTTATGGCAGCAGATAGTAGACACTCATAGTGGTACCATGACACCTGTAACACATACTGAAGTCACCAGAGTAGCCAGTACTACACAGGGTGAAAAAAAATCACTGCAGGAAATGTGCTGGGTGACATGTGTGTCCATATGACTCACACATGCCAGTCAGGGAGGTTCACATACCCAACAACAGTCTCAGTCAGCAGAACAGGTGTAGACAAACCCAAACAGATCCTGTGCTATGGCCTCTGAATGATGCCTATGGGTAACCCCCCCCCCCCCCCAGGCCTACACAGACAGACTACAGCAGGTCAGGCAGTGGGATGTTAGTTCTGAAGGGTAGGAAGTTAGACACAAATATGTAGGGCAACCAAAGCTAAGACCTGTAGTACACTAACGAATCAATCGACTGAAAACTGCTACTAATAGGATACCCTAGAAGTAAGCACGAATCCAACAAGCAATAATACCACCAGTTTAATAATAATGTCTAAAACATATAAATCTGATATTATATTACCAAGAAAGGCCCAAGAATCCTTGATTAAATGTAAATTTAAAAAAAGAATATTCTATCATATATATGCTATTAGAAAAATTGACAGCACTAATGCACTTTCTAGACATGTTGCAAAATATGGGGATAGTCATGAATTCTGATTTGCCATATTAGAACAGCTAAAGATGGGACAGAGAGGAGGCAATCATAAAGCCATCTTAGGAGAAAGAGAAGTGAGATGGCAAATTTTAACAGATGCCTCAACTGCACCTGGATTAAATGACTACATAACTATCAAACCCATGTTGCAGAACTACACTTAGGGAATGTAGAATAAGGGTAAAAGGTTTTGTAAGAAAGTAATATATAACAATACAATAAGTTTATTTAGGTGAAAGAGATATACAAGCATGTGCTTGAGATCAAATAATGCATTAATGAAATGCTTATCTCTGTACTGAGCCACTATGTATGAAATAGAACACTTTTGTATTTTTCATCATATGTTATATAATAGTAAATATTAAATGCTGGGATGTGATTATCAGTGCAAGAGTTTATATATTTACTATAATTATTTTTGACATCTAGTTGTATAGTATTTTTAAGGGCAATGAAAAAGTATGACACAGATATGATTTTATGTTCTTTTAGAATTAATTATTATAGGAAAAGTAAGAGTTATTGTTCTTGGGATATTTACTGAATAAGATAACATTGAGTTTTTATAAAATGCACGATATAGGTATAAAAAAATATATTTTTATTCATGCATGTCTTTCTAAAAGAATGAAATTTGTTAATTTGGTGCCTGAAAGTATAGAAAGGAGCTAATTGATTAATTAAAACTATTCTGAAGAAGTCCACATTGGAGTGGATGAAAGCGCTAAATCCGATGTGTATATGAAGTATATATTTTAGACATTATTATTAAACTGGTGGTATTATTGCTTGTTGGATTCATGCTTACTTCTAGGGTATCCTATTAGTAGCATTTTTCAGTCGATTGATTTGTTAGTTGTTTTAAACGCTATTCAACTGTTTTTTTACCTGTAGTACACTGATATGCCTCTAGTCAGTATGATAGGCTAAAATACAGAATGAAATGGAGTACCTGACATACCAGTAAGGATCTACTTCAGTAGATCAAACATATTACAAGTTCAAACCACATATGGCTGAGACCATATGTTCAAACTTGTAATAGTTCGAACACTGAAGTAAAAAAAGAAAAAAAAACAACAAAAAACAAAATTAAACATCTGTAGCAGGGGGGTGCACCCCCACACCCCCCCCCTTACTTAAATATACCAACTCTGAGATTGCATTACATTGCGGAAAAGGGAAATCTTCCCGTTCCGCACTGTGTGGAGATCTCCATTCAGTCTGATCAAACATTTACAAGTTTGAACATATGGTCTCGCCCATATGAGGTTCGAACTCGTTATATGTTCGATCTACTGAAGGGGACCCACCAGTGCAGTCATAGCAAATATGTGCAAGTGCCAGGTATGTCACCCTCATCCTATGTAGACATGTAGAAACAGTAAGGTGTGCCCCCTCAATCATGTGTAGAAATGTAGAAACAGTCAGGTGTGCCCCCCCAATCCTGTGCAGAAATGTAAAACTGTCAGGTGTGACCCCCCCCACAACCCTATGTAGAAATATAGTAACAGTCAGGTGTGCCTCCCCGCTCCCATATAGACATGTAGAAACAGTCAGGTGTGTGTCCCTCCCAACCCTGTGTAGAAATGTAATAACAGTCAGGTGTGCCCCCCCACTCTCATGTAGTCATGTAGAAGCAGTCAGGTGTGTCCCTACCCCCAATCCAGTGTAGAAATGTACTAAGAGTCGGGTGTGCCCCCCAATCCTGTGTAGAAATGTAAAAACAGTCAGGTGTGCCCCCCCCCCTCACGCCTATGTAGACACATGGAAACAGACAGGTCTGCCCCTTCCCCCAATCCAGTGTAGAAATGTAGTGACAGTCAGGTGTACCCCCCCAATCCTGTGTAGAAATGTAGTAACATGTATGAGTAGGTATAATACGAGTGGAGCACAGATGCCCAGATGTGGCCAAGGTAGCAGGACAGGTTGTAGCATTTGCACAATATGCAGGTCTGTGTGTGTTAGGGTGGTGTGTGTTTCATAATCTGTGAGAGTGGTCAGTATGTATGCATGCTGAGGTAAGACCTGGTGGCCATTGGCCACTACTGCTGATAACAGCAATAAGCCCTCATAACTGCAGTGCCAAAGACAATTCCCATCAGTATAACTTATGCTAGCATTGTAAATTTATGGTGGTAATATGTGTCACCATCTGAAAGACTGACATGGCATGGCTGTTGGGCTAGATATACAAGCAGTACACAAGGGAAAGTACCCCAGACATACAGTATATATTGCATCAATGTGAAATGGAGACACCCTTGGATTTGTACATATAGGTATGCATCACAGTAACTAGACCTGTAATAAGGGATACCGGTGATGTCTGCCTGAACACCTGCAGATCACAAAGGAGGTAGGACTGATGTACTGGGGACCAGCTGATGTACCTGCACATGCCAGCATAACTGTAATGCCCCATGCATATATGTGTGCCATATGCAAGTAGTGTCTATCGCAGACATGCACCCAGCCACACAAACACCACCCACAGGCACCTCTCTGGCAATATCCCTGCTGTGGGAATGGGTACAGTAAGTCCCCACCTGTATATGGCAATAGCTGAAGACTGCAGCATGCAGTGCAGGTGTCTCATGCAGGTGTCTCCTTAGCTGTAGGTAGGACCCTGCCAGCATCCACACCACCTGATCAAGACTGATAGAAGGTATTGGCATGAACAACTATCACACCTACTCTGTCACCCCAGGGGAATATACTGTATGGTGGTCTCAGACTGTAGGACTGACAGAATGCAATGGCCTGCCACATCTAGCCTGCACCAACACTGAATGCCCCACAGGCACCTGCCAAAGGCCTGTGTCTCACTGCCAATGCATGTTATGTCATGGACACCCAAATAACAACATAACACACTCCACATAAGCCATATGCAAGGCCATGTGGACAAACCACAGTAACATGTCCACCATGTCCCACTGCATGAACTGTGGACCAATACTAACACACACCTGTGATGTGGTGATACCCTTAGGGAAAGTATCAGAGAATGTATACATAATGTATGGAAGAGGTTAGAATAACAGAGGGGGGTGTGGGAACATGGGCAGCATAGAATGTGCAGGGTCTGACACCAAGCTGTGTGCACACACTATCTCTGGCTGCAAACACATAAATGGGTGGCTACACACCTGCCCGTACACCACAGTAGGGTAAATGACCTGACCCATGGCCCCTGCCTCTGGCTAACTTGTGCAAATCGGTACAGCTGTGAGGCATTGCCACAGCAAGATAAGGCCATACTGCCATGTTGATGGGTGGACAAGTATGGGATCCTCTGCCAGCACTGTACCAAGGTGCTGAACTGGATACACAAACCCAGCACCAAGTGTCTGCAGCTCCCCCTCCAGAATGGCATAACTGACCATGAATACGTAGGTGACTGCCCACAATACCAGGCACAGCTGCAGTCACCCTTGTCACCCAAATCATCACTGTGAGCAAGAATGTCCACCTGACAGTACATGAGGACAGAAAACATAACTGTGTATAACAGTGCACATGTCTGAATATCTCTGCTAACAGCAGTACCATACAGCTGATGCAGCACAGACACAATCACCTACAGCACACACTATCCCCTGCAGTTCGTCCCAATATTGCCAGATGATTGACGGATACCCTGCAGAAACAGTATGCTACCTGTAGGTGTACAACATAAAGGTCAGCACTGCAATATAAACTACCTGGAATCGATCCACACATTCAATACAGAAGGGCATACTGGGCATGCTCACACACTTAAACAAATGAAGGCCATGTCTGCAAACAACAGTAGACCAGACATATCTGGCAGTTGTAGATGTTAGTGCAGACACTCTTCAGTATGCAGCACTCATGCTTTGCACACACACTGGATAGGAATGCAGGCATATACCCAAGGACAACATACTATAATAAGCAAATGTAGGCATATACAGATGTGTGGAAGAGAGTGACTGTCACAAGGAGCCATCCATTATGAGGCCTGCCCCACCCAGCACACAGCCAAATGGCTACAACCACATGAGGTTTGGATGTCACTCACTGCAGATCTTAGCCACTGGTATCTGTCAGCATTACAGACTATGTGATGCAAGTACTAGCTGTGCAACATGACTGTACAAGGAAGTAGTCATCTAGCAACTGTATACATGTATCTGTGGACTATAACCCAGCGTGTGCCCACTTTTGGTGTGTCAACCTCTAGATGAATAGGTTATGGCCCATGCACACACACTGCCCTCCCCATAGCTGTACTATGACAAGCCTGATGAGGTCATCCACTTTGAAATATACCCTTGTGAAAGGTGCAAGCCAGCAATCTCTGTGGTGCTTCCTATAACTGTGTACTGCTATAGTGTGATAAACTAGTTAGATAGGAGTTCTCATCCCAGACATGGCAACTGTGTGTGTCTCTGTCTGTGTCAAGAGCAATGCTTTTTAGGCTAGTCACACTCACTACTATTAAAATGCCCTACTTTGCCAAGGCTGCTGATATCATACACTGTGAAATACTCCTTTCGGAAAACTGTAGCCTAGTAATTTTCTTGGTGTGTCCTATAACTGTGTACTGCTGTAGTATAATAAAATAGTTAGGTAGGAGTTCTAATCACAGACATGACAACTGTGTGTGTGTGTGTGTGTGTGTGTGTGTGTGTGTGTGTGTGTGTGTGTGTGTGTGTGTGTGTGTGTGTGTGTGTGTGTGTGTGTGTGTGTGTGTGTGTGTGTGTGTGTGTGTGTGTGTGTGTGTGTGTGTGTGTGTGTGTGTGTGTGTGTGTGTAAAGAGCAATGCTTTTTAGGCTAGTCACACTCACTACAATTCAAATGCCCTACTTTGTCAAGGCTGCTGATGTCATACACTGTGAAATACACCTTTTGGAAAGCTGTAGCCCATTAATCATTGTGATGCATCCTATAACTGCGTACTGCTGTAGTGTGATATGCTACTTAGGTCAGAGTTCTAATCCCAGCCATGGCAACTGTGTGTGTGTGTGTGTGTGTGTGTGTGTGTGTGTGTGTGTGTGTGTGTGTGTGTGTGTGTGTGTGTGTGTGTGTGTGTGTGTGTCACCCTCTGTGTAGAGAGCTATGCCTTTTTAGGCTAGTCACATTCACTACAATGAAATTGCCCTAATTTGTCAAGGCTGCTGACATCATACACTGTGAAATACACCTTTTGGAAGGGTGGAAACCAGTAATATCTGTGGAGTGTCCTATAACTGTGTACTGCTGTAGTGTGATGAACTAGTTAGATAGGAGCTCTAATCCCAGACATGGCAATTGTGTGTGTCTCTGTCTGTTTAGAGAACAATGCATTTTAGCCTAGCCACACTCATTACACTTCAATTGCCCTACTTCGGCAATCTTGCTGATGTCATTCATTGTGAATTGCACCTTTGGGGAAGAAGTACTCCAGTAATCCCTGTGGTGCACCCTATAACAGTGTCATGCTGTAGTGTGATATAGAACTCCAGTAAGGGGTTCTATTCTCACACATGTCAGCTGTGGATGGTTTTTGTGTGTTTCAATGTCTGATTATGGAGCAATGAATGTTAGCCTAGCCACACTCACTACACATCAAATGTCCTACTTTGGCAATCCTGCTGATGTAATTCATTGTGAAATACACCTTTGTGGAAAGAGTATTTCAGTAATCCCTGTGGTGCAGCCTATAAAAGCTTCATGCTGTAGTGTGATATGGAACTCTGGTAGTGGTTCTATTCCCACACATGTCAGTTGTGGATATTTTGTGTGTGTTTCAATTTCTGATTAGGGAGCAATGCATTTTAGCCTAGCCACACTCACTACACTTCAAATGCCCTACTTTGGCAATCCTGCTGATGTCATCCATTGTGAAATACACCTTTGGGGAAAGAATACTCTGGTAATCACTATGGCATGCCCTATAAATGTGTAGTGCTGTAGTGTAATAAACTAGTCAGGTAGAAGTTCTAATCCCAGACATTACAGGTGAGAGTGTGTCTCTGTGTTTGTAACTTGTATCCTGTGTGAAGGTGGTTGTGAGTGTGTAACAACTGGGCTCAATGGGGAGCATTTTTTGCCAATTTCTTATATGGTGGCCCTAGTATATATCACAATGTCCACCATACGGGGATAACAGATGTGAAATATTTGAGAGGCTGGGGTGCAAATCCATACCCCTTCATGTGACTTCAAGGCCAGGCAAACAAAGTTAGCAACGCTAGTATTACCCAGAGAACACTCTCAACCCATGTCTCATACACACACTTGCCTAGGCAACAGCCACTATGTTGGTAGTACCCTGCATATTGGCCACTGATAGTAACAATGGTGTGATTGCATTAGGCTACAGAGGGCATGGCACCCTTTCCATCTGTCCAATAGGCACATACATGCCAACAATGCACCTTCCCTATGTTCCCCACTGGACACCTGCAACACCTATGGTGCCATCAAATGTGACCTACAAAGGACATACCATGCCTGAAAACATGCCCTGTATGGACAGATGCCACTGACACCAGGGAATGCTGGTATCATGCTATCAATGTAGGTGCAGGGTAAACCTGCTGTCCATTACCAGTTCCCACCACATGAGGCCAGGACTGGCACATCTGATGATAATCTGTGTGCACAACATGGGCCAGACACCCCAGGTACAGTTCCACATATCATTGTATATGCATGTGGGAGGACTGCACATCCCAGACACCGTCCATGTCATGGACTAAGGAACACATACATAGCAAGTAATTCACAGCATTGGCCACACACAGTAGTCACCCAGGTGACTGGATGGTGAATACAATACCCACCTGTGTGGACAAATCCAGAAACTACACCCCTGAGCTACAATGCAGACCATTGACATGTGTGCTGATGCCAATGTATCCCTCTTACCTAGCCTTGTATAGCGACCACTACACACCTGCGCAATGCACCCATGCATGTCACTACTGGCACCGTGTGTGTGTGTGTGTGTGTGTGTGTGTGTGTGTGTGTGTGTGTGTGTGTGTGTGTGTGTTGTATGATGCGCATGACCACATTCACATGCACTACAACCCCCATTGGCATACTGAAACATGCTGTCCAATGTCAGACACCTCCACATACACTTTGCCCATATAACCTCTGTATGACCCCTGTGGTGCATGTGATACCTGACAAATATCAAAAGTGCCAAAGTACTGCAAGCAGACAATCCAAAAGGAAAAAACACTTTAATGACAAAACACAGCAGAGCTTTCGGACATAATCCTTCTTCAATACTACAAACTTATAAAATTTCTTTCATCTTATATACAGGCCCAAAGTAGTCATGTGGTTAGCAGCCCAAAAATCACATGACCATAAGTATCACTCAATAAGGCAAAGTTAAAATAACACAGATAGCAATGATTCTATAGTACATAAAAAAAAAAAAAAAAAAATTTAAATAATTTAAAATTCAACTTGCTAATATCATTAATAATCAAAGTTACACATAAAATTCATATTATAAAATTCATATTGTAGAAACAATATACATAATTATAAATTCAATCTACTGAGCTTAACCAAAATTGGTTTAAGGCTCAGCATACTGTTCAAGCCAGGGGAACGGTCACCAGCAAACCTTAAAATCCACTCATATTCTTTAATTTCTAAGAAGTTATTTATATCATCACCTCTTGGGGAGGGGAAAACAATGTCAATAACCCTGAATTTAAAAACACGATCTTGTCCACAATCTAACATGTGCTTATATAAAGCATTTGTTTCGACACATCTTCTAATTTCAGACTTATGCTCTGTAATCCTCTCTTTCAACCTACGAGTGGTTTTGCCTACATAAAAAGATTTGCATAACACACAGGTAGCCAAATACACTATATGTGTTGTGTGACAAGTAGCTGAAACATAAAATTTAAAAGTTTTCCCTGTTACTGGATGAACAAAAAGGTCACTCCCTGTGTCAAAAATATCTCCACAGCATGAACAATTGTGGCATTTACATGTACCATACTTAGAGGAAAGCGTTTTCACAATGTTGGTAGAAAAATCCTTATAACATAAGGAATTTTTTAAAGTTCTCATGTTCCTATAGGCAAATAAAGGTCTATCACCCAATAAGGCCTTTAGTTCATTTGAAGCCATTAGTATCAACCAGTTCTTAAATATTATTTGCTTTATGGATGGTGTTGTAAGACTATATGCAGTTACATATCTACTCACGTCCATACGCACATTCGTACTATTCATAGGTAAGACATCTGACTCCAGTGGGTCAGATAGGAAGGTAGGAGCAAACTTAGTCTTCCTCTCCTGCATCACCTTATCTTTTTCCACAGAGAGTAGGACATTATCATATCCACTAGCAGAAAAATCCGCTAACATATCCTTTAATTGTAACTCAAAACAGCAGTCATCAGTGTTAAGCCTACTCAACCTTCCTAACTGGGACCTCACAATACCTTTAAAGATGTGTGGTGCATGCATGCTATGAAAGTGGGTGCATCTACCAGCACACACATCCTTTCTATGTGACTTAGTATTCATATGTCCATCCTTAAATATAACTTCTACATCCAAAAACACAATTTCAGTCTTGGAACAGCTCATTTTAAACTTTAGAAAGGAAGAAGCTCTATTTAAATAGTCCAAAAACATATTCAATATATCCAAGCTGCCCTTCCAAAGTAGGAAACAATCGTCTACAAAACGTTGGAAAAATCTAATATGTTGTCTATAAGGGTTTAGATCACTCAAAATATGCTTACTTTCCCACTGGTAGAGCACTAGGTTAGCATAGGTGTTGGCTATGGAAGTACCCATAGCCACACCAGTGAGCTGAAGGTACGTAAGTTCATTAAAGAGGAAAACATTATTCTTTAAAACCACATCTAGAAGGCTACACCACGTTTCTATTTTACCATAATCAGGGTTTGGACATGAAGTCAAAAAATCTCTCAAAAGGTCAATCCCATCATCATTCGGTATGACCGTGAAAAGAGAGACAATGTCCAAAGTTACCAAATAATACTCATTATTAATCATTTGTTCCTTCTCAGTGTCATAGCTTACTCGTAACTTCTGTAAAAAGTGTTTTTTCCTTTTGGATTGCCTGCTTGCAGTACTTTGGCACTTTTGATATTTGTTTGTTATATATTTGCCGTGAGGATTTTCCACCATCAAGGTCCGTCTTGCAACCTGCTAGTCTGATATGGCAAGTGTAACTGTTTCTGTTAAGTCTCTAATAAATGTTGAGACAAATCCTTTATTAACTTTTGCTGAGGAAATGAATCCTGTAATTGTGGATCCTGCTGTACCTGACACAGATGCTGTCTCTGAATTTAACAAAGTGTTACAAACATTAGAAAGAAAGGCTAACACTTTTAAACGTTTGCAATGGCAACGTTTTAGTTTTTTAGCATACATGGACAGAGGGATTGTTCCCAGAGTGCTACATATTCTTAAAATGCCCTCATATGGGAACGCATACCCAGAGCTGCTAAAAAAGTGGCAACAGCTGAATATCCAATTAGGCTTGGACTATATGTTGCTCATGAATGAGTATTTTTTATCTATAGAGGAAGACCTGAAGAAAGATATTTGTACCCTTGAAAATGATATATTGGCTATGCCTATCTTTTCAAATATGTCTAACCATTTTCATGACATGGTAGGGAGACTACAAACTTTGGATGCCAGAATGGAAGCAACTAAAAAACGAAAACTTGTTCGTGACATCAATGATTTTGGCAGAGGGAATATCTTCTCTTGGCCCAGGGAGAACGTCCCTATAAATAACAGCAATAGATCCAAAAATGAATACTCGTACGCTCATAAAGTCAAAACAAGAAGTAACCTGGATACTTTGGACGATATTAGTGACGTTAATGCAGTTTCTAATGAACAGAATAAAAGGCATGTAGTACAACCCCCCCCATCTGAACCTGCGAATGGTTTGACCCATGTAACGCCAGCCATAGGGGCAGAGACTTCTAATTCCTGTGTAACACCGAAGCGAGTGATCACAACGCCTGGAAATACAAATGATGAGGTGGGGAGGAAATCACAGCAACTAACTTTTAGTTTCGCTTCAAAGCGTTTTTCACTGGAGCGACCTGAAACTGTGAAAGAACGACCGACGACGCAGAGGAATTCCCCAGTTGTACGCTCAGAGGCATCTAATAAAAGGAAGCTCAACAGCCCTTTAGGCACAGCCAAGATGGGCCGAAAATAATTAAAGGTACGTTGAACTTATCAACGTTCCAGCTACAAGAAGCCCATATATCAGTACTTTCAAAGGGGCTTAACTTTATTCCTTCAGGTGGAAATGACCTGGTGTCTGCACTAACTGACTTGAAAAAATTCACCAGAATGTTAAACTTAAAGTTGTTGTTTGGTCAATCATCTATAGTAGAAAGAGGCTTTAAGCGCCTCAGTACTTTTATACCTATTGCTGTACCAATAGTGAAGGCTTTTCATGATTTGTGTGAAGTACAAATTAGGCAATTGTATGAGAGTAGTAATAAGAGTAAAAGGAATGAGTACAACTTGACACTGGATGAGTTTAAAGCATTTAAAGATCTGTGCTCCTGTAAAGAAATAATAATTAAACAAGCTGATAAGGGAGGGGTAGTGGTGCTCATGGAACGTGACAAATACTTAGATACTATGTCCTGTTTGCTGGAGGATACTACTGCTTTTAAACGCATCACTGGCATGGATGTAAAAAAATGTATATCGTATGTTAATATGGTCATCTATGACTTACAGCTGCAGGGTCAAATAGATCTTGATTTATTTAATTATTTAACAGTTCCTTGTCCTGTGACACCCAGCCTATATGGAATACCTAAGATCCATAAGTCAATCATGGATCCACCTATGAGACCCATCGTCTCAGGAGCAGGTTGGGTGACCGAACCCCTGTCAGTTTATTTACATGGTCAGTTACAACCTTTTTTGAATAATTGTGATTCAGTTCTACATGACACATTTGATTTTTTACAGAAGTTACGAGTAAGCTATGACACTGAGAAGGAACAAATGATTAATAATGAGTATTATTTGGTAACTTTGGACATTGTCTCTCTTTTCACGGTCATACCGAATGATGATGGGATTGACCTTTTGAGAGATTTTTTGACTTCATGCCCAAACCCTGATTATGGTAAAATAGAAACGTGGTGTAGCCTTCTAGATGTGGTTTTAAAGAATAATGTTTTCCTCTTTAATGAACTTACGTACCTTCAGCTCACTGGTGTGGCTATGGGTACTTCCATAGCCAACACCTATGCTAACCTAGTGCTCTACCAGTGGGAAGGTAAGCATATTTTGAGTGATCTAAACCCTTATAGACAACATATTAGATTTTTCCAACGTTTTGTAGATGATTGTTTCCTACTTTGGAAGGGCAGCTTGGATATATTGAATATGTTTTTGGACTATTTGAATAGAGCTTCTTCCTTTCTAAAGTTTAAAATGAGCTGTTCCAAGACTGAAATTGTGTTTTTGGATGTAGAAGTTATATTTAAGGATGGACATATGAATACTAAGTCACATAGAAAGGATGTGTGTGCTGGTAGATACACCCACTTTCATAGCATGCATGCACCACACATCTTTAAAGGTATTGTGAGGTCCCAGTTAGGAAGGTTGAGTAGGCTTAACACTGATGACTGCTGTTTTGAGTTACAATTAAAGGATATGTTAATGGATTTTTCTGCTAGTGGATATGATAATGTCCTACTCTCTGTGGAAAAAGATAAGGTGATGCAGGAGAGGAAGACTAAGTTTGCTCCTACCTTCCTATCTGACCCACTGGAGTCAGATGCCTTACCTATGAATAGTACGAATGTGCGTATGGACGTGAGTAGATATGTAACTGCATATAGTCTTACAACACCATCCATAAAGCAAATAATATTTAAGAACTGGTTGATACTAATGGCTTCAAATGAACTAAAGGCCTTATTGGGTGATAGACCTTTATTTGCCTATAGGAACATGAGAACTTTAAAAAATTCCTTATGTTATAAGGATTTTTCTACCAACATTGTGAAAACGCTTTCCCCTAAGTATGGTACATGTAAATGCCACAATTGTTCATGCTGTGGAGATATTTTTGACACAGGGAGTGACCTTTTTGTTCATCCAGTAACAGGGAAAACTTTTAAATTTTATGTTTCAGCTACTTGTCACACAACACATATAGTGTATTTGGCCACCTGTGTGTTATGCAAATCTTTTTATGTAGGCAAAACCACTCGTAGGTTGAAAGAGAGGATTACAGAGCATAAGTCTGAAATTAGAAGATGTGTCGAAACAAATGCTTTATATAAGCACATGTTAGATTGTGGACAAGATCATGTTTTTAAATTCAGGGTTATTGACATTGTTTTCCCCTCCCCAAGAGGTGGTGATATAAATAACTTCTTAGAAATTAAAGAATATGAGTGGATTTTAAGGTTTGCTGGTGACCGTTCCCCTGGCTTGAACAGTATGCTGAGCCTTAAACCAATTTTGGTTAAGCTCAGTAGATTGAATTTATAATTATGTATATTGTTTCTACAATATGAATTTTATAATATGAATTTTATGTGTAACTTTGATTATTAATCATATCAGCAAGCTGAATTTTAAATTATTTAAATTTTTTTTTTTTTTTTTTTTGTTATGTACTATAGAATCATTGCTATCTGTGTTGTTTTAACTTTGCCTTATTGAGTGATACTTATGGTCATGTGATTTTTGGGCTGCTAACCACATGACTACTTTGGGCCTGTATATAAGATGAAAGAAATTTTATAAGTTTGTAGTATTGAAGAAGGATTATGTCCGAAAGCTCTGCTGTGTTTTGTCATTAAAGTGGTTTTTCCTTTTGGATTGTCTGCATGTGATACCTGCACAGTAATGTGTTGTGGCAATCTCACTAGTGATGAGTTGAATTACTGGCCCTGCCATGTGTGTCAGTGTGTGTGCACCCCTGTGACAGTGTAGCTGTGTTGATACTGGCACCTGTTCATGTGGACAGGCACGTGTACTACACCTACCATATAACTACCATATTCCTGTTGCAGATGCCACTCACCATCACATAAACATTTTGAGGGCTCCTCACCATGCAACCTATGTGGCGCATCTGATAACTGCATAGAAATGTGATAACATGACATAGTCATTAGGGGTTTGATACCCTGTGCTGGTAGGTGTATGACACAAGCATGCTTATGTTTTACTCTCCCACCCCTCCCTAACTTTACTTTGCCTCTGTCTGTCTCTCTCACTCCCTCTCTGGTGGATGTGGAGACCTACACCTGCTTTGCTTAGGCAGCCGCATGTGTATTTTAATTGATGCTCATAATCAGCTGATGGCCACTGCATAAATTGCAGCCCTCCTCTAGCTGATTACATGTGGAACAGCTGTGGTAACATTCCCATTGCCAATTGCATGGAAACATATTCCAATATATAGGAACATCATGTTGATGTTGGGCCTTTTTATTCACTGAGAGCAGGCACTCGTTCTGTTGTTTGGCAAACAGCATTTCAGATGGATTGGGGATTTACCTATAACAACATACACTGTGGAAACAGGGCAACACACAGAAGGGGGATGTGCCTGACCTGACTACAGACTGTAAGTGCTGCTATACTGCATTTGGAGTAATGTTGGTTTAACAGGGTGTGTGTGGATATGGCTGTCCTACATGTTTTAATAACTACCATGTCAGTGCTATGTTTATGAGGGAACCCCATCTGTAGGGTCATCTGCAGACTGGGCAGTGTGTGGTGCCTTTTGTTTCATGTGTTACCCACAGAGCACCTATCTGTGAACTGCAAAAGATAATTTGAGGATTGCAGTCTGTAGATGGTGACAGCTGTGAGAGTTACTGACTTCATATCCCTCATAGGACATATGTTGCAACAAACCTTGTTCCAACAGTAAATGTATGAGGTTATTACAGCAATGTGTCATATTGGCCCTGTGTATGTCCCTCCAGCCACAACTCTGTCAACCTTTTTACATATATTCATGCAGTAAGAGGTGCATATGTGCAGTACACCATAATTAGTGATGTTATCACTGATAACAAGCCAGTGAGATATCAGACTGCTACACATGTTATGTATAGTAGGGGTTATATCTGATGATATCACCTGGACATTCTGTAGTTGTGTGTACAGTACTGAGGTATGTGTACATAAGGTGAATGTTGACAGTGTGTGTATTGATAATATGTAAATTGGCCTGTGTACAGACTGTTGTAGATGTCATTGTTCTTGGTCCCATTCTATCTGATGTTACATCCTGCTCCACTGTATATTACCCTATCGGTTTACATGTTTGTAGGGCCATACACATACATGTCCCATACCACAGACAGGCATCAGACCACACTGTGTAGCGGCCCAGTATATGAAGGGTTAGTGTGTGAGTGGCACATATGAGAATTGTGTTGAACAAATAGTCCATATACTGTAATATAACACTAGCTTACCACACGTGGTTGTGTTCACATTTTCTATTTTTATGCAGTTTCAGACTGATGTATTGTACTCTGTGCTGTGACATATCTGTAGAGCCTGCTATATATGCAGGTACATGTGCATTCCCCAATAGGAAATGTAGGCCAGTGCTGATCCAGTCTGCCTGTAACCTGCACAGTGCTTTGTTACATGCCTAGCAGCTTAGTGTATGTACCCAGTGAGATGTCATGTCCAGATACTTGCCAGATGTGCTGCTGATGGTGATGGTGTTAGTTATGCCTTGTTATGTAACAGATACATCCCATTGTGTCAACTGAGGTCTTTACCCCCTAGGGATTGTGTAGATAGAGGCTGCTGAACTATACATCTTCATTACTTACTGCTGACTGTTTGGTATCCTGTGGTCCAGTCTGTCTTTACTATTGTACTATTTGAAGGCCTCAGCCTGGACAGCAACATCTGTAAACCTTTCCAGACTACTGTATTAGTATAACTGTTTCACAGTAGCATTACTCTGTTTATATGGATGTCAGTGTCTGAACAGCTATATGACATGGCATATACAACTGTAATAGTACACAAATAAAGGTTTTCCATTTATGCAAACCTGTGTGTGGTGTTATATCCTATGACCTCTTTATGGGTATATGTTGCAGGCAATGATTGTGATTTGTATGAGTGGCTCATACAGTGTCCAGTTGTTAAGGTGTAAACTGTAGGCATAGTAGCTGTTCCATATTGTGTGCACCTGCTACATATGTACATTACTGTACATATCTCTGCGTGTGTATGTGTAGTCATATATATATATATATATATATATATATATATATATATATATATATATGTGTGTGTGTGTGTGTGTGTGTGTATATCTGTATCTGCATATATGTGTCTGTGTATATGTATCCTAGGGATGTTAATAATGTCCACATTGTACATTTCTTATGAGAGCCAGACTGTACTGCATGATATGTTACCAATACCAGCCTGAGATCATACAGGTGGGATGTAGTACTGTTAACATCTTGTGCCCATGTCGTGTCAGGTCCTGGTTATGGGATCTGCAACACTTGGTAGTGTATTGCAGGGAGGACGTGTTTGGCTGTGGGGGGGGGTATACCTATTCATGCAAGACGTATATTGTTTGGGGCCTCTCAACCCCATTAACAGTGCATGTGGACATATATGTTTTAGTTATTTTCCCATTGTTATCTACAGATGTATGTCTGTATATATACCTATATAGATGGGTCCCCTTCACTACACTGACACGCTACAAAACCGACACCCAAAACACCGAGACCAAAAGACCGACGAAGCAGATGATCGACAAGGTGAAATCCCGACAGCCGAAACACTGACATGGGCAACGTGTGAGCGCAACTCGGTAAGTGTACGATAGTGAGGGATTTAGGGTTAGGGAGCAGACAGGTAAGTGTGCGATAGTGAGGGATTTAGGGTTAGGGTGCGGGAAAGGTGAGTGTGTGGTAGTGTCAGACATAGGGTTAGGGTGCGGGTAAGGTAAGTGTGTGATAGTGACGGACTGTAGTTTTAGGGGCAGGTTAAGTGAGTTAGGGTTAGGGTGCAGGTAGGGTGAGTGTGCGATAGTGACAGACTTTATGTTTAAGGGTGGGTTAAGTGAGTTAGGGTTAGGGTGCAGGTAGGGTAAGTGTGCGATAGTGACGGACTTTAGGTTTAGGGGTGGGTTAAGTGAGTTAGGGTTAGGGTGCGGGTAGGGTAAGTGTGCGGTAGTGTCAGACCTTAGGGTTAGGGTTTGGGTTAAGGTTAGTGCATATATAATTGTGTGTAATGTGTAGTTTACGTTTTGTGTGTCGGTGTTTTGGGTGTCGGTGTTATGGTGTTCGGTTTTATGAGTTGTCGGTATTGTGTGTTTTCGGTCTTTTGGTCTCTGTGTTTTGGGTGTCAGCTTTGTGGCGTGTCGGTGTAGTGAAGGGGACCCATATATATATATATATATATATATATATATATATATATATATATATATATATATATATACACACTGAAAAAACTCTTTAAAATTCAACGAAGAACTAAAACTATATCAAACTTCAAAATCAGAATTATCCAATAATGTCGAAAAAACACTGAGAGCCAGTAATTACTGGCTCTCAGTGTGTTTTTCGACATTGCTATTGGATAATTCTGATTTTTTTATATATATATATATATATATATATATATATATATATATATATATATATATATATATATATATATATATCTGCTTACATATATATATATAACTTGCTGTATATACTTAGACATATAGATGTAGACATATATATATATCTATAGATGTAGGCATTTGCATGTATATATGTTCATATATATTTCTATATATGTATATATTTCTATATCTATATAACTATATATATCTATATAACTATATATATATATATATATATATATATATATATATATATATATATACTTATATAAAGATATGTTGTATCTGTTTAGATATTAATATATGTACACACACATGCATCTACATGTTGGAATACATTCTCTGTACTGCTGGATGACTGGGCTAGATGATATGTTTGTGAATACATCAGGGTTATGCGCATCTGATATGGCTTAGTGATAAATCACTTTGTCTATGGTGTGCAGAGTTCTGGGCTTGAGCCTTGCAGAGGCTGTTTATTTTGTTGCTGGGCAGAACAAGGGCCATTGGATACAGAGTGATTAAGGCACTTTTGAGCATTTGTAAGTGGGTTTGCAGGGATTGGCATGAGGGTAAGCAATGCTAACCTCCGGTTACACATGCTTACAGAGAGTTAGCTTCAGAATTGCTTAACCTGTGTGCACATTGCTTACACTCGTGCAAATGGGCTTAAGCTAGCTTACTTGTACTTAAATATGCTTACTACTGCTTATTGGTTCTTAAACCTGCTTACTAGTGCTTTATTCATTATGACACTGACACCTCACATGTG
This sequence comes from Protopterus annectens, assembly GCF_019279795.1. Classification (NCBI taxonomy): domain Eukaryota; kingdom Metazoa; phylum Chordata; order Ceratodontiformes; family Protopteridae; genus Protopterus; species Protopterus annectens. Next base: position 370,770,430 of record NC_056733.1, read on the forward strand.
CATTTACTGCAGTACTCCAGTTCATAAATATATGTTATTTATTTGGTTATGCAACAAAAATATAAGTCATAATGTGCTTTGCCATGGAAAATGGAATCTGCTACAGTGGGACTCAAACCAGGAATGCATGCTTGTAAGGCAAATGCTCTGCCCTCTACACTATTGCTATGCTGCTTCATTTGTATATATCTTCCTTGTTATCCTCTTCAGCCATTTAAGTTGCATTTACTGTAGCTAAGCGATGGGCACACCCGCACATCTACGGTTAGCTTTAATCGGATTTAAAAAAAAAAAAAAAAGGGTTTGTTCATTTTATTGCTGTATACTTTTGCTGTTGTACACGAGGGGGACTGTTGGGGATATGTGGACACCTATGAGTGGTCTAGCTCTTTTCTTACCCTTTCTGATGTTCTTCATTGTGGGGGTATGCACATTCTGAGAGCACTGCCCTCAGACATGCCCCCTGCACTCTTACACACTCCATGTAAGATTAGGAGCTCAGGCTGTGCATGGCGCTCTGCCGTCCTTCTCCTAGACGATCGCCTTCATGCAGGACTAAACTAGTCCTGCATGGAGGAATAGTAAATCTGGGGGATTGTTCTTGTAAACTTAGAAAGTTGCTAGAATAACAGGACTTGTGTTAGCATGCATTTTCTTAAGGATATGAAGTCTGAAACTAAACTGCACATCATTATTTAGTGAGTTCAGAACTCAGTGATTTGTCAAAAAACCACAAATGTTATGAGGAACAAACCAAAAATAAGAAAAAAAAATCTGGATATTTTACAAAAATCTAGATAGTTGAGAGGTATAGATGTGTGAGAGAGAAATTGAAGTAATGTAAGAATTTTATTGCGTTACTTTACATTACATTATTGCTACATATTTGATTAACAATGGAAGAGCGCACTAAGCTTATCTAATCTGATGGTTGTCTGTAGTTAGCTTTTTCCTTCGCTCCCATCCCCATATTTCCCGCATACCTTTTCCACCTGCCCCTTGCTTTCCTGATTGCCGCCATGGATTCCCTCTCTACCACTAACTACAGTAACTCATTCCATGGGTCCATAACTACTAAAAGACACAAATGTACTTTCCTAGTTACAGCCAGTAGCATATTTTTGTTATACAGTAGCTCTGCCCCCTCCCTTAACCCTTTTTGTTTCCTGTTCAAAATTATGCCTTTTCCATCCATTCCTACATTCCCTTTTCTGTTCTGGCTGGTAGATGAAGAGCTCCAGCACCTCTTATTTCTGATTATAGCCTGTCTTCTCCATCCAAAGTATCATTATTCTGGTTTTCATCTGAATTCTTTCCTAGTTCTTGATAGCCGTTTTATTTTTACTTTATTTGATTACATTACTAGGAAAGTCCACTTGTTCATACAATTTATTTTCATGGAGGCCTGGGAGAGAAAACTCCAGAAAACAAAAAGAAATTATTTGTGATGTATATGATATATAAAGTTATATATAACATATACTAGAAAAATGTGAGATACAGTTATTCTTAGGATGACAACTGATTACATTTAAAAAGGAAAAAAGCTGGTGAAGCAATAATGCAGTCATACTGTTACATTTCCAAAAGAATGCTGTAGTAATTGACAAAGAAAACCTTGTGAAAGAAGCAAGTAATTGACAGGAGTAGTGAGTGAGAAATATAACATGTGAACCTTATATGAATGACATTTGTGAGGTTTCTTGCTGAGAGATGAAAAGAAAATAATGCAGTGAAGAAAGCTGCACTAGCAGAGAGTATAGAAAGTGTGAGATAAGAGTAAAAGAAACTGGAAGTGCTCAATAGAAGGAGAAACAGGAAAAGTATAATTGAAAAAAGTAAAGAAAACTGACTAATGAAGGAGGGAGAACAGTAAGAAGAGAAGTGAATTAAACAAAAGTATTTACTGAAAATAGAGACAAGGGGTAAAATAAGGCTATTATTGACTCCAAAACTGCATACTGGACTCAAGGTACAACCCGACTTGTGTCAGTGTCAGCTAAATCTGTCCATCTGAGGATACAGCCCAGCACTGCTGTTTACTGTGTCCACAGTTCCTTTGCTCTGCTTCTAGTGATCTTGCTCAGATACGATAAACACAGACATTCTTCTGCTGTTTTACTCTCTGTTCTGCTACCATCAATTGATACTTCCCACAAGATTGTGGCAAAAGTGTAGTAGTTTGCATTTTTCTGCATTGAAGACACACTTCCATCTTTCTGCCCACTTGTTCAGTGTTTTCACATCCTTCCTTAGACTTTCTGCTCCTGCAACTCCTGTGCCTGTCATTCTGTCTTCCTTAAGCAGGTTAATTCTGTTCTCTTTTTTCACAGATACATCTGAAACAAAATGAGATGTTCTGGATGCAAAATTCACTCCTGTGGTACTCTGGTAGTCACTTTTCTTATTTCTGACAATTTCCCTCTCACAACAACCAACTACTCTTCCCATCAACCATGCAGCAATCCATTTCCTCTGTTTGAGCTCTCCCTGTGTCCATTAAGTTCTTCCAGTAATAACCTGTGCAGAACTGAGAAAAAGCCTTGGCGAAATCCAGGTAGACTACATCCATCAGTAGTACCCTGTCAGATCTCATGTATACCCATTCAAAATATCAATCAGGTTTAAGTGACAGTTTGTTTTGTCCTGGTCCTGTATTAGGTGTTGTCTTTGAGACTGCTACCCTCTGTGAAAACAGACAGTCTTTCTCCTAGAATTCCCTCCATTTCGTTCCCTTCCATTGCTATTATAGCTATCAGTCATATAATTCTTTGGATTATTCCATCTCACCCATCCCCCCTCACCACAGAAGGGTACCACACTTTCTGTTTTCCAGTCCTCAGCCACTTCTGCATTGGCCTATGATCTTTTTGAGATGTTTGTCAAGGAATCTTCTAGTACACTGGACAATATTCCTAAGTATCCCAGAAGGGAGTTCATCCAATCCCAATGCTCTATCTCACCATAAGAAAGCCAGTTCCTCTCTACACCCTTTCTGTCTGTCCTGGTATCTGCCTACTAATCTCCCCACCCCACCCAGTCACTGTCACTGCATGGCACCCTAACCTTGCTTTCCTTTATAAAGACAAAAATGAAAAATTTACCCTACAGCTCTTTTATTTCCCAGGCTTCTGCACTTCTGCAATCGATCTCCCATCCTTACTCAGCCTGACCAGACACCCCCCTTATATACATAACAAACCCTTTACTCACTCTTGTGACTTCTACTGACAAACTTTTTTCAGTTTGTGTCTTTGCTGTCCTTGCATTGTTTTCTGTCCTTCTACATGCTTTTTTATGCTGTTCTTTTTCAACATATTTGATCCTTGTTTCTACCGTGAATGTCCTGTTATGTGCTTCAGTGACTTCTCTTGCCATCCTATGTAGCTATGCTGGCCTTGCTCTCCTTTTACGTTTTTTTCTTCTTCCTCAAACTCTGGTCTGAAGTCTTGAGAGCTGTATTTGTGATCCAGTCTCACAACTTGTTTAATCATGCATTTATCCCCTGTCCCCTCTCTCATCTTTGACTATTCCCTAGCTCATCATAATCTAGTACAAGCTAACCCAAATAAATAATAAAACTTGAACCATATTAAAAATATAGGCCTCCTTTCCCTATTCACCACCCTTACTCATTAGTTGAAGTTAAAACCTAAAAGAAACAGAAACCACACCACGGCTAAAAAAATTAAAAAAACAATATAGATAGATAGATAGATAGATAGATAGATAGATAGATAGATAGATAGATAGATAGATAGACAGATAGAAAGATAGAAGTACTTAAACCACTTTTGATAAGTACTAAAACTCCTCACCTGAAGTACCCTCATTGCTCTCCATGATGCAGTGCATTCAGATAACATTGCAGGGATAAGGTTGATGCTGTTACTACTGAAAAAGTTCAAAATTACAAACTCATTAAGAAAAAAGAAGAAAAAAAAATTACAAACCCATTGAAAAGGGACAGGAAAATATAAAAAAGAATAAATAAAGTGAATATACAATGTTGTAGTGTTAGATATGTTAAACATTGTGCTGCAGGTATAGACAACATCCTTTATAACAGCTGGAGGAGTAATATTGTTTAAAGCAACACTAAAAAGTAAAGTGGTTTAACATAACCTTTAGTGATTTAGGCTGTTAAAGTTATGATTAAGCCTTAGGCCTGAACTAGGTATAACTTTGGGCTTATTTTTAGGGATACAATTAAATTTAAACTTGCACATAGTGTCAGTGGTGACTGGTAACATCAGAGCAAAGTGGCAGCTGCAGGAGCAAGCAAAAGTACTGGGCTAACTGGAATGGGGAGGGACTGTGTTATGGCAGGCTAATATCCTTTTAACTGTGATTAAACAATAGCTAGAGTGGGTCACTTTCATCCATAGAGTGCCTCAGTATCTATTCAGTGTAGGCACTTTATTTTTCTTAAGCACCTCAGATTTCCAAATATCATTATATAAGATAATAATAATAATAATAATAATAATAATAATAATAATAATAATAATGGTAGCAGTAATGTATTTCAGCTTATTTTATTCAAATATACATCAAGCCGTATCAATTAAAATTAATGGTTGTTTAAATGCTATCAAATGACAGTAAGTTTCAGCCAGTTTCACCCTCAGACTGCCTCTGTGATGACCAGTTTTATCACTTTATTACCTGTGCACATTTTGGATGTCTTACTATGATCAAGTGAATGAATAAATACATGAGTAAGTGCCACAGTAATACCATTCAGTTTGTTGTTGTCAGATACATATAATGTAACACAGTGAAGCTCCCACAAACACACACACACACACACACACACACACACACACACACACACACACACACACACACACACACACACGTACATGACAACCAGTTACATTCATTCTACTGATTCTGTACACCTCAGATGGCTGATTGTGATCAGATGAATGGATGCATACATAATAGTGGCAAAAATATTAGTCACAGTAATACCCCCCTGCCACCTTCACATAGATGCTTATACCAATTATAGGTCCTCTACTGGCTCTATGAACTCCTCATGCCTAACTGTGATCAAATGAATGAATAAATATATAAATAATGTCCGCCATAATGCATTTCAGATTGATACTATCAGGCCCAACAGTTCAAATCCCCATACACATAGACATGCACACATGAGAGAGCATTTACACAAACACACACACACACACACACACACGCACACACACACACACAATTAAATGAAAAAAATAACACATTTCATCATGTAAGTTGGCAGTTGCACCTCTAGAGATTAAGCAGAGTACTTATTTAATACAAAAACTTTAAATGATATGCTCACATCAAAAAATGGGGGGCATAGGATTGCTGCTCATGGCTTAATTTAGCTGTTCAAACAGAACTCCAGTGACATGTCATTCCTATGCACCAGAAATGGCTGGAGGACCTGCAATAAGGTATAATTACCTTATTCTCTTTGGAAGTGTTTGAAAAATGTCTCCACTGAGTCATCTGACCTTTTTTGTTTTAATAGAAACCAAAACTCAACTTATCCTGAGTCCTGAAATGGGAAAGTCAACTATTTTCAGAATGAATAAATATATAATAAATACAAATAAGGAATTTAAATAAACTTTATTTTCAGGTGGGTTGCAGCCATGCAGCCCGGTACTATGGGCTTCCCTGTCCAGTATTAACTTTAAGGTTATAGCTGTTTAACTGAAATGCAATTCTGAGTAAAAGTAATTGAGGTAGATTTAGATTTCCACTTAACATGAACTGCCCTGTATCTGTGTGTTGTTCTCTAATTCCATGTAAATGTTGATGAGAAATGGATACAGATACCAGAACTAGATAAATAGATAGATATAAAGATACACAGAAAGAACGATAGATAGTTAGGCCAACACTGAAATTGCACTAACGAAGAGAAGAGAAGAGAAGAGAAGAGAAGAGAAGAGAAGAGAAGAGAAGAGAAGAGAAGAGAAGGAAGCATTTGCCTGTTGAGGTGAGAGGTTGCCATGATGGTTAAGGTGTTTACCTTACAGATGCAAAGTACAGAGTTTGATTCTCACATGGAATAATTAGCTCGGCTTAAAATGACCTACAAGGGCAGTTTACTTAGTATTCGACCAGGTGAATTTACTCCTCTCCATGTCAGGATTGCATAATGGAATACCAATGATCTTTTAGATTCGACATTCTGAGATTTTGTCAACTATTCAGTAACAAAAAATAGGGCTTCAGAAATTAAATAATCTTTAATTAGGCATAGTTGGATTTCTGTTTGTGTAAAAATGCTGTGCAGTTTCTTCTTGTTTTACTTTTGTCTGCTCTGATCATGCAGTTAATATATTTAAATGAATACATGGGGGGTCGGGGGACATGCTGTCTCGTAGAGATCATTTTTAGGTGTTCTTTGAATTTATGCAATGAACATTTTATTTACTGTAAAAAACTGACAAAACGATCATCACATAAATGCCAGCCAGCCCCAGTGGTACAAAGGACTGAAGCCCTGACTGTGACCCAGATGATCCATGTTCAGTTAGAGAGGACAGGCTGAGGTGGATGAGAGAGAGTAGCTGCTGCTAACTCATCAATCTTGGCAGGGCAGAAAAATGGCTCATGCTTACTTTTTGAGTGGTTGGGTGACACTTGGGGAGTGCTAAGTGTTACACTCATGGAACATGGAGCTGCTGAGCACACACACATTCACACACATACACACATGTACATATGCACGTACACATACACACACACACACACACACACACACACACACACACACACACACACACACACACACACACACACACACACACACACACACACACACACACACACACTCTCTGACATGGGATGCAGAGCAACACTATGGAGGCTTACTTGCTTCCTTAAGGCATGCAAAAAATGGGAAAAGTATGTACTCTGAGACTAGCAAACCAGCCCACTCCCTTCGAACTGACTTTTCTCCTCCCACCCCCTCCAGGGTATGAATAGGCTGATAATTTCCTCCAGCCAAAAAGTAAACTAGGTGCCACTCAGGCGAATGAATGTATAAATATGATGAGGGAAAGGGATCTTTGGTTAAAGATCCAATGAATGGGTGCGTATTCATCACAGAAATACCATTCAAATTAGCATAAGACAAATGTTAATGTATCAATCAGTCCAAAACTCTGCAGTATAAAGGTTAAACAGTTACAACAGTGGACATGTATACCATAGTATAACATAATCCTTGTTTTATCTTTTCTTCTTCTTCTTTATTCTGATAGTTTTCTCTTGGATAAAAGACAACTTGGCCTGTTGTTGGGAAAGATTCTCTTTGCCAAAGAGATTCCACTGAGGATTCCATTTTTTTTAATTAAAAAAAAATCTGCTATGCAATGTAAAACCTTCTGAAGAAACTATCAGGTAGCCAGTTTCACATGAAATAAGCCTATATAAACAGCAAATAGAATAAAATGTCTTCATCTTATGTGGTAAATTATGCAAGTCCATTAAAAATGACAGCTGCTACATACAAAGAATATCTGGTCATCTTACAATCAGGATGCCAGGTAGAATGGCATGTATTAAACACTAGTTCAGATGTCACATATGCCAGCTTCATAGCAGTAAGCATATCGAGTCTAATAAAGTACAGCCAACAATAAAGACAGTCATTCTACATAAAACTGCAGATATTACATAAACGTATTGAAACATTCATTCAGAAAATAAATCAGTAAACTACCATATTAAGCACAACAAATACATATAATTAGGCAAGCAGTACAATTTATCCAAACAGATGGAAGTTGCCCAAGAAAGCCATTATTTTTGGTGCATCTGTGCTACTTAAATCACAGGAAAATGAAGTTTATTTTTTTACTTATTCAGAGTCATAGTGCATCACAGAGAACTGTAATGCATTTTGGTTACCAGATTCATAGATGTCATCGGTGCTATGTACTAGGTACAATGTGTAGGACATTTCAGCTGCACTACTGGCAGACATTTACAAAGTTAACACAGAATTATGCATGTCTGTAGATACTTGTTGGGGAGCAGAGTGAGATAAATAATGCACTGAGCTCTTCAGTGAAAAAAAAGTACTTTGTAAGGGGAAGGGGCAGAACCAAAATATAGAGTTACTTTACTGGAAAGAGTGTACCACACAACAGATTGCGCAGCTTATAGTAAACAGTGCAGTTGGTACACTAGGGGCAGGATACGATGAGTAAAGCTGGACAGCATAGCACACTATGCACCTAAAATTAGAAATATACATTTGTAAAACTGCTCTGTTGTTTAAAGGGATAAAGTTCTGACTTTACCCCCTTAGACCTGAATCTGAATAGTATTTTGATAGTGCCACCTCATTTGAAAGGGTACAGCAGTTGGTTTAAGGAATGAGAGTGCTAAGACATATGCTTTTATCATATGGCATATACAGCTTATATGCCGTTTCGCTATTTTGCTGTTTCGTGCTTTCAAGTTCGATCAAGATGCATTTGAAGGATAGTGCCTTTGATTATATAATAGGAACCCAAGCCAGAGCTTTATGGATTGCACATGAGACTAATGAATGCATACTCAGAACATATGACCTGGTGAGAGAGAAAATCTGATTTACAGATATTGTCAGATATATAATGTATATGTGTCAGAGTAGTGTGGCATGTCAGAAAAATATACAGATTAAGACAGCAGTGCCCATAGAGATGCCAGAGTTTCCAGTACATTTATAGATAGAACTAAGTGCATATTTTTTGCAATTGGTTTTCTACTGATGAATGCTGTACTAATATTCACCACTCATTGTATGTGATGAATAATTTGCCTATGGCCAGCATAGTTTACTCTCCAGTATGAAGCTTGATTAAGTTTATTTTGTAACTGTTTAGAAAATATTGCATCACCCATAACTAAATAGTAGTTATTACCATTATATGTTTGAGCTATTTTGAAAGCAAATTTCTTAGCTTGATGTATAAAGAATCTGTTTCCTATATTTGCTTTATTTGCTTAAATGAAGTGTTATGTGCTATATTTACCATAACCTGAGCAGCAAAGATGAAGGAAGAGGGGGCAGCAGATTGCAAGGGACCAACTATTTCTTGGATCTGTTAAAGTATAATTTGTAGGGAGGATTGTGGGCCTATACAATGGACTACCATAATGAGTGACAGAGTTGGGATCCACAGAGAGATTTAAAGCATATGGGACAGATGGAGAAAAGGTGAGTGGAAATGATGGAGGGGTGGTGGAAAGATAAAATGCTAATTGTTGAAAATGGTTTACCCAAGCTTTGCTCTATAATTTGGAGAAAAATGCATTTTTAAATGTAAGGAGGAACTAACTATGAAACTCACGTTCTTACATGTTTGCTGTGTTCTTGATGACTTCATTAAAATAAGCTAATGGTAGCAGCACAGATACTTCATACTGTTGCTTCATTGCTTTTTGGCTCAGTAAATAACTGGTTTGTGTCCAAAGGTTAGAATAATTAATTCCATACGTTAAGGACACAATGCAGTAGGAAATACCTGAAACAAGTTCGGTCATAAGAATAGTGGAATACCCCTGTGCATGTAAAGCAATCGATGATTTATGAACATATTCACTTTATTTGTCATGTGTGCATGCAAAGCAGAAATAATTAGCATACTGTGGTAAAGACTGCACTAGGCAAACCTCTGTCTCTCATTGGAAGGAGGTTAAATGCATCGCTGTTTTTGTTCATCATAAGGTACGGTTGTATCAGTGTATTACTATGAGAGGCTGGGATGAAGAGGAGGCTTTGCATATTTATAATAACACAATAATCTACTCTACAGTTGTACATTGATGTAGGAAGCTGATGTTCTTTCTTTTGTTTACGGCATCGGAGTCTGCATTTATGTATTTAATGATGTACATCCACCACTAGAGAGTCACAAAACATGAGCTCCCTATGCACTGTACACTGCAATTCATGTTTGTGAATTGTGGACATTGCTGCTAACACACATTGACACAGCTACTCCAGGCATGCACCAGGCATGCAGCTACTGCATGGTACATGCATCCTTGTGGATTGTGTTGAACTCTGGTATAAGATTTCTACCCTGCACCAACCCAATTCAACTGCAGGCAGTGTTTCTGGGTACCACATACTGTCTCTAAGGTGGAGAGACATCCTTTCTTAACCATATCTTTGTATATAATAATGTCAAGGGGATTATTGAGTGGCTACTACTTTTGTAAACCACTAAAAATAAAAGTTGCAGGAAGAAAGCATGTGGATTTTGTAATTTGCTGAAGATATACACTTGTTTGGGGAGAGCAGCATCAAGACACAGATATGACATTTTAGGTTAGGTACCGTCATTTTCTGAGGGATATTTGTGGGTCTTGATAAAAATATTTCTGCATATTGAGATCACTGAAGTACTTTTATTTGTTCACTGCTCTAGATGGAATTTTTCTAATACTTTTTTGTTAGAAATATATCACTGATTAAAAAAAATCAATAAAAATAAAAAATATAGTACTGATGACTTATACCAAAAATGAAATGATTGGTATGGGTAATCATGAATGTCAACTGTAAAGCTGCCCTGTTGGTAAAGGAAAAGGATATCTGACCATGCTGTAGGTGATCAAAGCTCCTCTCCTCCTACATCTAACACTACAACCTGTGAGAGATGCACTTATATAGCCAAACTGGAAGCAAAGCTCTCTCCAGCCAAGATTGTGCTAGACAGTCAAGAGGAGAAGGTTAACACCTGCATTACACCTCAAGCAACACATAGCCCTTCAAAACTCACACCACCAATATCCACACATAGTAACACTAAACCCACTTATGCGGAGGTCCTTAACATTAACCTTCCAAAGCAACAAGGACCTCCGAAGCTGAAACGCAAACAAACACTAATCACAACCAAAGTGACACATAGCTCAAAACACTAGTGTGCCACCAAACAACAGCCCCTAAGGCAAGACAACGTACCCAGCACTTTAGTCGTAGGTGACTCTATAGTCGGGCACACTTATGTCCCACTCACCAGGCTGAACAAGGAGAAAATTACTGTCAGCTGCTTGTCAGGTGCCAGGATCTACCAGATAATGCATACACTCAAGTTACTCCACAACAAGTACAAATACGACTCTGTCATTGTCCATGTTGGAGTGAATGACTTGAGACGTGCCTCCCTGGACTACATGAAAAGAGACATGTAAGAACTCTCAGATCATGTGGCCCAGGCAGGTATGATCCTAGCCCTGAGTAGCATCCTGCCTTCACCCAGAATGATACCACAGTATAAGGACAAAATGATTGACTTCAACAATTGGCTAAGTTTCTGGTGTCATTCAAAGGGGATCCATTATCTGTCTGCCTGGGATGACATGATCAACAAACCATAATGCTTTGTCAGAGATGGCCTGCACCTGTCGCCCCTGGGATTCATGTTACTGGCTAAGGCTCTTGCCACCCCTATAGTGCCTTTTTTAGGTAAGGCTCAAAGGACAAAACCACCACCATAACAGATATAAGCATGCAAAATCTGAAGGTAATGCTACTCAGTGCTAGAACTCTAAATCTCAAAATGCACTCTCTCGAGGCACTCCTAAAAATGGAAAACATCGATATCTGTGCAGTAACTGAGACCTGGTTCAAGGCTTCAGAGAGCACCCCTGCAATACCAGGCTACAACTCTTACCACACTTTTTGGCCAACAAACCAGGATCGAAGCACTAAAGGTGGGGGAGTGTTCATATTCACCAAGGATATTCACACCTCCAGGCTAGTTGCCCAACACAATGCATCTGAAATTCTACAGGTGCAACTAACACTAGGTAAGACTGCAATCCAAATTGTAGCTTGCTACAGATCCCCCACTATGCCCCAAGAGTCTCACTACACCTTTCTAAACATACTGGAAAATATTAAGATACAACCACACACCCTAATACTGGGTGATTTCAACTACCCTGCCATTAATTGGGAAAACTACTCGGGTACCAACACCTTTGCACAACGGTTCTTGGAATGTATAACTTCCAGTGCCCTGGATCACCTAATCCATAGTTCCACCAGAGGCTCAAATATCCTAGACCTGGTCATTACCAACATGGGAGAGCGATGTTACACACCAGTGGTCATCTGCTTGTTGGTCAGGTCTGACCATAAGCTAATCACCCTTGATGTTCACATCCCACCCCCACCCCACAGTAGAGAAACTTCCATAAAAAACTTCTCTAAAGCCAACTTCATGCTACTCAAGTCAGACATGACAAACTTCATGACACCCATGCAGACGGGAACTGTAAGTTCAACTGCTGAATCCTACACTAAGGCACTATACGAGCACATCCACTCATGCATGAATTGTGCCATTCCAAATAGAACCAAGACAGAGTACTCAAAAAAAGGAACCCAATCTGGTGGTCTCCTGCCATAAACAAACTATACAACAGAAGGAAGAAACTGTTACAGAAAAGAGGAAAATCCCAGGATGCAAAAAACTCCCTTACCAGCCTCAGTAAGAAGCTGAGATCCCTCATAAAATCCTCCAAAGCTAGTTGCAAAAATAAAATTGTCAAAGATTCCAAGGACAACCACAAGGCATTCTAGAGTTATGTCAAGAATCTAAATGGCAATGCTCAGATCTGCTCTGAGCTACAACAGAATGGCATTAAATATACTGATCCCAAGGATATTTCCAATATCCTGACAGATCAATTCAGTGCCAACTTCACCCCTCTCTAACCCCCTAAAGGGCCCATCTCAATACCAAAAGATTGCCAAATTCTGGTAATCACGGCCACACAGGTAAAAAATGCACTCTCCAAAGCTAAGAATACAGCATCCATGGGACCAGATGATATCCCGGGCTGTGTACTACATGAACTACAAAGTGAACTGGCACCTTACTTAATTGTCATGTTTAATCATAGCCTCACCTCAGGCTTCATGCCCAATGAGTGCCACACAGCTACAGTTATCCCACTCCACAAGGGGGATCCACCTTGGATCCCAGGAACTATCATCCCATCAGTCTGATGAGCCTGAACTGCAAAGTCATAGAATGCATTATTATGGAACTTATAAAACAAGACATTGTCAGCTTTCAAACACTGGACCCCACCCAGTTTGGTTTCATAAAGGGTCAATTTTGTCTCTTCAACCTGATTGACTTCAGTCTCCAGAGCTGTGGACGAAGGTAAGACGGTCCGCAAAGCCTATCTGGACCTCACCAGGGCCTTCAAAACCATCCACCACTCTGGAATCATAGATAAACTTACTAAGCTGGGCATTAATCCCTACATCATAAGTGGCAGTACACTAAACACTGAAAGTGTGATAAGGGACTTAGGGACACAGGTGGATAGTGGTCTCAGCTTCGATAACTACATAGCCACAACAATCAGGAAATCTTTCTATGTGGCACACCTCATCACTAAGGGCTTTTCATCCAGAAAAAGGAGGTCATTGTCCCACTGTACTCATCCCTCATTAGACCCATTATAGAGTACAATGCCCCATTTGGTATGTACCTCACAAGACAACTGCAACAACTGGAAACGCCACAGAAATACCTCACTAAAAGAATCACAGGCCTAAAGCACATGCCCTATGTTGACCATCTAAAAGACCTCCAGCTATACTCTGTCACATATTGCCTACTCAGAGGTGATCTCTGCTTAACATACAAGGCCATGTCAAACCTAGTGCTGTTGGACATGCTACACTTAAAGAAATCCCAATCCCTCAGAGCCACATACTCCATGGATCTAAACCTGGTCATCACAATAAAAAAACATACTGGAGTGATAGGTTCCTGACCGAGAGACTTCCCATACCCTGGAATAGACTGCCCATACATGTCAAGCTGAGCGCCTCCTTGGCCCTCTTCAAAAGGAACCTTGATGATTGCATGGGAGATAGGAAATTCATCCCAGGGATCACATCAGTCACCCAGGAGACCAGGGAAGCAAATATTCTGGGAAGAAATAGCCAGGGAATTGTTATGGCTAGGCTTGTATTGGCCCTATGGCCGATAGCCTAATACCAACCTATGAACCTATGAACCTATGAAACTATGAATGGACAAAGTGAAATCAGGATTGTAGGCTAGCAGGGGACAAAATGATTTTCTTCCTTGCCATCATGGTAGAGTTTGCAAGGTTTGTGAGATGAGGGAAGATGCCAGATATATTAGATGGGCATGCATAAAAATTTGCACACCACGATGACATCATCACCACCACTGCATGTCACTGTATAATTAAGGAGGGAAAAAAGCTTCCTTCTGTACATCCTCACTGATCCACCACATAACATGTGGAGGGGTAGTGATTGCATTACAATGAAGTGTTGTGGAAGAGGACTACAACAATGACTATACAACAGGGGTTCCTGTATGTGCAATTCCTCACAAAATGACAAAAGTCACTTGTGAAAAGTCAGCCAGCTGTTCTCAAAATAAAAATATAAGTAAATAAATAAGTAAATAACTATTTCATTATACTAATATTGGGATTAGCATTTAAGTAAATAACTGTATTTCATTATACTAATATTGGGATTAGCATTTAAGTAAATAACTGTATTTCATTATACTAATATTGGGATTAGCATTTAAGTAAATAACTGTATTTCATTATACTAATATTGGGATTAGCATTTAAAGCTTTGAGTCCCATATAACTTTTATATACAGTCACATATACATTTCTGAAAAAGCTATACACCTTTAACTTCTACATAATGTCTCCTCACTGTGAATGGAATGCACTACAACTTGTCCTGGATACAAAACACTGGCATACCTATCAAAGGAACACCCACAGTGTTCTTCTGCATTCAAAATACCTTGAGTTTTATTTAATTCTTCTTAAGAATAGCAGTAAATTCCAGTTGTAAATCCTCATTTGAGTTAGAGTGACACTTTGATGATATCTAAATTTATTTTTTAGCAAAAACGTCTGAAATCAAATTTATACACATACAATATCAAATACATTTTCCTTGTAATGTTGTTATAGAGGAGCAGATAGATTTTACAGCAAAGCAACAGCATTAATGTTATTTTTAATGGTGTGGGTTAGAGGCTGTTGTATTATACAATGTAGAGGCTCTTATGACCTGAATTACTTTGCTCCATTGTATATGAATGTAGAGGATGCTGCAGAGAATCTCTGGAAATGCACAGGTTTCACTGAGTACACAATAACTCCTGCTGTTTACTGTAAATGATGAGAAGAAAATCCCTTCAAATAACATATTTCCATTTGTATTTCAATAATTTAATATACGTGTAATAGTGGTGACATGAAACAGTCTGACACTAGTGAATGCAGACTCATGGAAAGACTGAAACAGAACCCTACATTATTTATTTATTTTTAGCAAAACAGATTTTTTTTTTTTATTTATTTGACCATTTGTTAAGCTGGTGGGTGGGCTGATCTTTCTGGACTATTTCAGTCCCATCTTGGAAGATACAAAACGTATATTTACACAGGAGATAATGAGTCCATTAAGAACTAATCTATCAATCAGACTATGCAAGAAATATAATGAATATTTTCTTGTCAGGAAAGCAGTGTAAGAAGCTGGAGAAAAATGTATGCCTGCAAATATAAATGCTAAGAGGATTATGAAATTTAATTTCCAGAAGACATGATACAATGTTAAAAAAGGATTATTTAACATGCCTAGATTTATGTTTCATTTTAATTGACATGGCAAGAATTATCTGTTAACATTATTATAAGTACAGGAGTTAATCCAATGAATCCAAAAAATTGCTGAATATTTTAAAATATTTTTATTTTCTATAAATAGGGCATACATAAATGTCTTAGCAATAACAAAAAGGGATATTGACAGGTTCCAGGTGATGACTATATTAATAAAATGAAGGGCATGTTAAATACAATTTCAAGTTGAAAAATGTGCATGGTCAGTTTGATGGCAATTACTTTTAAATGTTTATATGCATGATAGTATAAATGATCAGAAAACAAATGACTGAAGGAGTGCAAATAGAAGTAAATTATTTTTAAAATAAAGATAAGCACCAAGCTTAAACCTAAATGACTATTTTTTCTCTATTATTGTAATCTCTGTTGTATTTCAGCTTTCTTCTCAAGAGGAAACTTTAATCAACCTGCCATGTATTTAATGAAAAAATATAGTATATTGCATGGTGTTTGTATGCTTATAGCTAATTTGAAAAATAAAAACAGTGCTGGGTATATTTTACTTTAAATTTAATAAATCATTTTATATTGTGCCATACTTTTAATAATTTAAACTTACAAGATTCTAACATATACCCATTGTGAAGAATAATGACATACCAAATATGCTTTACCAGGAAACTATACTTCAAAGGGCATATTTAAATAATTATAACATTGAGAGTGAGTCTTGTGACTTCTTCATACTCACTTCCAAAAGAATGTTGTTGTGTCTTTCGGCTTTTCCCGATTAGGGGTCGCCACAGTGCAACTCCGGTCTGCTAATGATTGCCAGTAGATTTTTACGTGCCGAGTTGCCAGCTCTGATGCACAACCTTCAATGAAGGTACGCCCATTCACGCATGTCTCAATGCAGAAGACACTCTAGCTTCGAATCAAACTGGACAGCGTCTTACTGTGAGGCGACAACGCCACTGCAGCACCACCACTGCAGTACATAATCCTTATAAAACATGCCATGGTACCCACTGTTCTTTGCATTAAGTGACACAGCAGTATTTTTTGTGATTTGTATGTAGTTTTTATTTGCTTTTGCCACAGCTCTCTATGTGTATAGGCTTCTCTGACAGGATGTGTGCTGAGATTGGTTGTTTCTCTCACATGACTCTAGTAACCTGACTTTTTTACAGTAATAAAATTTACTTTATTTGACTGTGTTGGAGATTGAAAGACATTTTATGCTTTCACAGAAAAAAAGACGTGATATATTTATAAGGTATAAATGTCAAACAATGAATAAGAAACTCTTTTATTATCATCCCAGTCCAGCGTCTCAGAAGAAGAAATGATAGAACCTGAGGAGCTGTTTTCAGTTATGTATATCATTTGAAGTGATTAAGTAACAGTGGAATGTTGTCACTTATGTCTTAAATCTGTATGAGAATTGTTATGCAGCTCTAAGATTTGGAATACAATATTTTGTGGGGGCTAATTTTGTCAAGGTTCCTCTCTACACTGTATAAGCCTAAACAATCTACCTGTTTGGATTTGCTTAATTTGTTTTTATATATATATATATATATATATATATATATATATATATATATATATATATATATGGAATCACTACTTAATACCGAAACTACACAATCCCGAAGCCCACAATACCAAGACTAAAATCCCTAAACTACACATTACCGACATTTTAAAAGCGCAAAATTCAAAATCGCGAAAGTACTATATACATACAGCACACACACAAACATATACACAGCCTCCCCCCATAACCAAACAAACCACCCTACACTAAAGATAAGCAGGGGGGCTTCACCCCCCTGCACCCCCCCATGTGGGGGGCTGTGCTCTCACACCCCCCAACTTTAATATTCCAACTCCAAGATCGCACAGACATACACACAAGGCAAACTCACACCCACACATTATAGCCCCTCACACACACACACACACACACACACACACACACACACACACACACACACACACACACACACACACTAAAGCCCCTCACAAACACACTTACACACACATACTTACCTGAACCGCAACACCAGAAGTGCTAACTCAAAATCCCTTACCATCGGGATTTTGAATTTCGCGCTTCTGGTCTTTCGGTAATGTGCAATTTCGGCTACATGGTCTCGAGCTTTTGAAATTCGAGATTTCAAAAGTTCGAGATTTAGCAGTGTTCCCATATATATATATATATATATATATATATATATATATATATATATAGATATATATGTATGTATGGGTCTACTTCAAAATATAGAAGTCCCATAACAATGAATCCTGTTTCATCAAGATGGCAATATCGAATCTACACTTAACGAGAAACGTTCAATGGGAAAGTAACCACTTGGCCACCAAGACAACATGCGCACAATGGAGCAATTAAAAGCCACCAAAGTGGGGAAGGGTTCACCCCCACACCCCCTCTAACTATATAAACCAACATTGATATTGCACTATTGTGGGGAAAGCACAAATATCTCCAGGGTGGCCAAGTATTTACTTTCCCAGTAAACGTTTTCACTGGTCTATGATTTCATGTAAGTGAAGATTCAATATTGTCATCTCAATGCAACAGGATTCGCTGATATGAGACTTTGCTATTCTAAAGTAGAACCATATATATATATATATATATATATATATATATATATATATATATATATGTGTATACTAACTTTTACATCTGCCTTATGGTGATCATATTTTCCTATTATCCTTAAGGTTTTCTGTATTTAAAGTTAGATAAATGTGATATAAATCAAAATAACTTTTTATCTTCGAAGATGACATTTATATACTGCTCAGCTTTTACCTGTTATCTTGCATTGATCATGGACATGATCATGACTGAAGACAGTTCTGTGATTAATCAGGTTAGCAAATCATTACATTGCTAAGCAAATTAATTTTCAAATATACACTGGCCTCGCCTACTTCCTTACCCCATGCAGCCCATATAATAATAACCCATACAGTACTTTTAATGGGGTCAGCAGATCCATTATTAGCACACCCGCATATTTTAGACAAAATCTGAACAGTTCTATTTTTAACAAAGTTGCCATTGAATACTTACTGGGCCCTTGCTTGCTGATCTAAATAAGCTCATAATATGATAACTGAGAGGTCACATAGTCCATAAAACTATCCCATATCTTATGTATCTTAATTTTGTTTTTGGTCCATGAACTTTCATCATAGAAGTGATCCACTTCTACAAACCTGCATAGTCACTTCATTTGTCAGCAGAAGAGCCATTTGATGAAACTTCCAAACATTACATTTTTCATGTTTTTCCATAATGATGCAGTATATGTCCCGATTAGTATGATGAATTAATATAGTCCACGTTTCATATACTGCAACAAAAAATTTCTGCTTCTAGGTGGGTGGAAGGAAAAATTATTTTCCACATGGAATTGTAGCTTTCAATCAATCTGACAACAATTCTTCCCATGTACCCTTCTGCAATCCAGAAATGATGGTCTGTATGTATACTAACATTTTTATTTCAGTGCAAAATTTCTTACATAGCAAATATTGAATACATTGCAAATATAATGCATTATATAGCAACACGTAATTTTTTTTCCCTCCCTCTTCCTTGCTTCATGCATTCCAGCCATCCAACTGCCCCTTGTCCATTGTTGAGTTTGCCTGCTCTTCCTTCCTCTATTGGACTTCTCCAAGTGAGTTGGGGAAACTGTGGATCTGAAGGGCATGCTGGGGGTGGCATCAGCACCTACTTCCATAGCTGAGACTAGTTATGACCTACCCTTATTTTCCCCGCCTCTAAATTTGTAAAAATAAAAAAGTCTGAAGGCTACTACCCTTCCCTCCTGCAAATGTCCCAAGCTGCTAATTCAAATGGGATCACCTAGGCAATAAGGGCTTTAACCCTCTATGTTTTGGTGCTGGCTTGCAATGGACACAAAATCTATCAGAATATTAGTTTAACTTAAATGAATCACCACAAATTAAATTACTTAATTGTTAAGAAACTGCCTTACCTAAGTGATACAAAACTTGTTTTCATAAACTATCCAAGACAGTTTTTACCTCTTTAGGATATCTGGAGACTGCAGATAAGAACACATTCACATTAACCTTACCACACCCTGAACAAGCTATTTTTATTCCAAAACTTTATCTAATATTCAAAAAGATGACCACTTTCTATTATGTAGGTACATAAATATATATAGTCATCTTTTAATGTCCTAACCTTATTCATTGGGAGTTTGGTAGTCACTTATGGGTTCATATGTTTACAGGTAAATACTATTCGTATGAAGTCATACCCAGGGATTCACTAATCTTCCATGCAAGAATAAGTTATTGCATTGAAACGTCCGTTTAAGGGCAGCACGGCAATGCGCCATGCATAGTAATGAAGGTGCACTGCCTCTGCTCCTAAACGGACATGGAGCGTGGATGAGGGCAGGGGGTGTGTCTAAGAGCAGAGCTCTCACGATACACATGCCCCTGCACTCAGGAAGTGCCGTTTGGCAATTATAATGAGCGAGAAGGCTCATAGGAGGTTGCATACCTCCCAACTGTACAAATCTTTGCAGAATGTCCAGATTTGTCGCCCATACAGTTAGCCTGTACCCCATTAGTCCTGGCAAATCACTGGGATGATCTCAGGATTGAAGTCAGTAAATAATGGCATACATTTCAGTTTCAGACTTCAAATCTGTCAAAAAACATATATCAAAACAGATCCTGTTACACTAGCAACTTTCCCAAGTTTATAAGAGCAATATTTAAAATATGTCCGTTGTTGGACCACATGTTGTCAAGCTTTGTCCAGATAATTTGCATGAAGAGGTTGAGAGGTATGGGGGGTTGCTAGGATGTCTGCCAAATGTGCAGATGCATGCAGGAATCCACAGAAATAAGTGTAATCTGTCCCTTCCTAGAGAAAATAACAGTAGAGAATTTTTTTTATCAAACAGATTAAATTTAACCATAGGTGCACGGGTTTGCCCATTGCTTAGCTGCGCATACTCTAGCTTAAATAGCACAAGAAGATAAATAGCATGATACATTCAATTGAAGCAGTATTGCAATTGTGTAGTGGTCAGAGTGTTCACTTTACAAGCAGTCATTCCTGGTTTGATCCTCACTGTAATAAACTCCATTTTCCATGTAAAAGCATTTTATGAAAATTTGTTTTGCTGTATAACCTACTAAATAATGTATATTTGTGAACTGGAGTACTGCATTAAGCACAAATGTGAGGTATCATTGTAATAATGTGGTAAAATCCACAGATAAACAAAAACCCCATACAGTATACGTACACATGAATCAGGGATACTAAATGAAGTTATAATGTGTAATGAATAATAAATCCATAGAGTGTCCAAATCTACCACTTTCCCAAGACCCATATTTAATTTCTGTCTAAATTAGTGTGGGGGTAAGTGGGAGTAAGCACTTTTAAGCAGTAGTAAGTGGGTTTAAGACTGTTTGCATGGGGGTAAGCAATGCCTACACAGGATAAGCAATTTTGAAGCTAACTCTCTGTAAGCATATTTAACTGGAAGTTAGCATTGCTTACCATCTCGCAAACCCATGGAAACCCCCGTACAACTGCTTAAAAATGCCTTAATCACTCTGTATCCATCAGCCCCTGTTCTGTCCAGCAACAAAATAAACAGGCCTTGCAGGACTTGAACCCAGGACCCTGTACACTATAGTCACAGCAGTTAACCAGTAAGCCATCACAGCAATACATAAAATTGAGGTATACCCAAACAGATCCTCACTATAGCAAAATCACAATTTACATGTGAAAAGAATCTATAACCAGTTTTATGTTGTATAACCTACCACATAACATATATATGTGAACTGAAGGGTCTATGTCAAATAAACGAATGCTTGAAATGTCGATCGTCATATGGTCGAGACCATATGATCACCATTTCAAGTGTTCGAAGGTTGACTTTAATGGCACCGTACGGTGCAGAATGGGAGAATTTCCCTTTTCTGCACTGAAGTGTGGTCTCGGAGTTGGTATATTTAAGTAGGGGGTGTGGGGGGGGTGCAGGGGGGGCTTGTCCCCCTGTTCGCACTGTTAAGGTACGTTTTTCTTTTTTTTTTTATTATATATTCGAACTTTCAAATATCGACCATACGGTCTCGAACATATGGTATTCGACATTTTGACAGTTTGAATATATAACATAGACCCAAACTAGAGTACTGCATTAAGTCCAAATGTGAGGTGTCATTGTGATAAAGTGGTGAACTTCTCCAATAAATACAAGTACCCCATACAGTGTACGTACACATGAATCATGGATACCAAACAAATATATAACATGCAATGGATGATAAGTCAATGCCAAACAGCAAACAGTGTGCAAATTTAAAAATAAGCAACGCTAAGTATTGCACACCTCTGCTTACTAGGTGTAAGCAATGCATAGCCCAGCTAGAGTTGCCCATTGGTATGCTCCTTTAAACAATGCCAACTTTAGGTAAACAGGTTTGCCCATAGCTTAGCATTTTCAAAACCATCCAATCACAGCAAGTGTGGGAAATCAGCCCTATTTAAAACCCACAGGTGGGAATACATCTCATAACTGGTTGCAGCTTCCTCCTGTAGGCACTATGGTCGGTGTTGGAGAAGGATCGAGCTTCTGAGCGCAGTGTTGGGGCATCCAGGAGTCCAAAGTCATGGCAGGACTCCTTGTTAAAGACCATGAACAGAGACTGCTGCATGGCCAGTACCAGGGTTCCTAATATAAAGCAGAAGTCTGGGACCATCTCGCCTGTGACCTCACCAGTGCTACTGGCATCCCTCAAACTGGTGAGCAGGTCAGGCATCACTATGCCAACCTGAAACGGAGGAAGAGGGAGCTCTTGGATTAGTGGATCCAAGAAGCTAGGCAGACGAGTGATGTTCCAGCCATGTGTAAGTACTCATCCTACTACCTGTTTAATAATTGCCAGCTCATGTATATTATGGATAGGTATGGCTAAATATTCCCCTTATGTCTTTGACAGCAGCAGCAGAGTGGGCAGTGAATCAGGAAGCCCATGCCTGTAGGCTGTAGAGACTATGTCACAAGGCAGCGTAGTAATAATCTTGCATGTACTTTCATAAGAAATAAATATAAAAGTAGTAGAAAGGTAATTGCCAGTATAAAACCTGTATTGTGTATGGGATGCACAGAATAAACCAGACAATATGGCAGGAAGAGTCTCATATAGGTTGTATGTAAATAAAAGGGTAACAACCTGGCAATAAAGGTCTAACTCCTGGACTGCTTGTGTTTACTCTGGTATCATATGGTAATGTAGTGTTGCATTCTCTTAATAGTACTGTTGTATTAAGCACCGTTACCCACACTGTGCTACATAAATAAAATGTGTAGGAATGTCTGTATACAACTGTTGTAATCATAAGGTAATATTGTACAACTGTGAGAGACTTAGACAGAAAACAGTGAAAAGATGCAAAACATAATCCAAATAGCACACTCAACTGATACATAAACTGTTGTACTTCTAGCACACACAGCCATGGTTCAAATCCTGGGAGTGGTAATAAGCTATATGCAGAATCATACCCCCAGCTGTACAGATATTTTGTCAGAAAGTTCAGATAATTGGCTTAGGTTTCCTGCCTGTCACCCTGTCCCCCTGGCAAATCAATGGGATTATCCCAGAAGTTTAGGAAACAAATAATAACATACAAATGATTGCCAGACATCATAACTGTCAGAAATTTATCTATAAGAACAAACCTGTCACTCTAGCAATTCACCAAGATGTTGAGAGTAATATGCAAAGTATGTCCCATCTCCACCCTCATGTTGTGAAGCTATGACCAAAGTGTATGCAGTAGCAGAGTGAGACGTATGTGCATAATAATAATGTGGAGTCTGGTAATATGTGTGGCAGCATTCAGGTAGTGTTAACAAATATTCCCTCCACAGGTCTGTCAGATATGAAAACTGTGCCTAGAAATAAAAGATTGAAATCCTGGACTGGTACTGTTTAGTCTGGTATTGTATAGCATTGTTAGTGTTGCACTTTCTCTGAATAATAAGGTATCACTCATCACTGTCATCCACACTGTGCTACATAATAAAGCTGTCTAGGAAACTGTATATAAGAGTGTTGTAATTATAAGGTCAGATTGTAAAATCATGGGGCACTTATAGATAGAAACTAGAGAAGAGACACACAGTGATATCTATATAGCACACTCAGCTGTAATGTACACTGTTTTATTTTTACCAGACACAGCCATGGTTCGAATCCTGGGAGTGGAAGTAAGCTGTATGTAGAATCAGACCCCTCAATTGTACAGATTTGTCTAGAATGTCCAGATAATTGACCCATATCCGCTGCCTGTTACCCTGTCCCCCTGGCAAATCAGTGTGATGATCTCTGACATTTAGGCAGCATTTAATGACATATAAATGACTGTCAGATCTGTAAATATTCAGAAAATGTATATGAAAACAAACCTGTCATTGTAGCAACTCACTAAAGGTTTATGAGGGCAATAGTCAAAATATGTCCCAGTTTCACCTGCATGTTGTCAAGACTTGCCCAGAGTGGGTGCAATAAGAGATTGAGAGGTATGTGCATAACATCAACCTGGAATCTGGGAATATGCGTAGAAACAGTCAGGTAGTGTTAACAAATAATACCTCCACAGGTATACCAGGTAAGAGGTGTATACTGCAGGTAAAACACAGTTCACATATATAGTTGTCTTCAAACACACCACTGTCCAAACTAAGGCCATAGGGTAGTGTAATAATACCTGTAAGGTAAAAAACCAAAGACTGGACAACGAAGGGCAAAACTACTGACTGATGGAAAACACAAATTTATTTTAACGCAACTGAAATAAAACACACATTTTCGTCCAAGTAACTCTCAGACTTTATCAGAAATGGAAAACCATTAAACCCAGGTTGATTTATACATACATCAATTAAATAAATGATCAATCAAGGATTTAAAGAGACGTACCTAAAATACAAGGTAAAAATTAAACCCAAACTGAAAAATAGAAATGATATACTGGATTAATACAAAATAACCTTGTCAAATAAAAAACAATATTTACGTGTGCACTAGAAGTGGAACATGTCACATATGATAAAATAAATAGACATAACAATAATGAATTTGTAAAAACATATACAAATATTTATACTAGATGAATAAAATATTTTTAAAAAAGACATCAATATCAGATAAAAATAAATTCATAATTTAGCTGCCCTTAATTTGAGTATAGGTACTAGAGAAATGTGTTCATTGAGACCCGGGGCTTTGTTAGCTTCTAAAAATAACTGCCAATAGGTCTCCCTGTATTCCAATTTGTGTTCCCAGGGCCCACCTCTGAGTTCCTTGGATACAGTTTCTAACACAAAGAAGGAAAACTTGACATTGCTACA